>NW_020450772.1:736185-867236 GCF_003343035.1 Apteryx rowi
ATCCGATAGAAATATTAACGGGGACAAAGAACGAACTGGGAAAGAGTCTTTCGCGTCGTACCTGCCCTGTGGGAAAGTTTCCCCAGCCCCCGGAGGAGCGCTTCCCTGGCAGTCCGCAAAGCCTTCTCCCTGCCCAGCTTGCTTCTAGGTACGTGATTTTTTTGGAAACAAACAAAAAGCGAGCTGCTTTATCCGTATTATAAATACAGACTAGTTACAGCAGCGCTGTCGTCTATCTTGATTATCAGAGGCTAATTTTGAATACGCAAAGCAGACATTATCAATATTTCATAAGCAAAATACAGCCAGACAGTTTTCCCTGGCGTGGTATTTGCCTGCCATCTCCGGGAGAGCGGTTTGGCCGCCACGCTGCCTGCAGCTGCTCTGCTGACCGCTCCGGCATGCTCCAAAGCACCTTTGGACACCTAACACCATGGCGTAACACAGCAGCACGGAGCAGGTACCCAACCGCTAGCTACAGCCCAAAGCATGGAAAATATGGCTCACAAGCACCTTCTGGCTTAAGCTAGGTTTAGGCATAAACTGTTTTCAGACTCTTCCATTTTTCTGTCAAAGATACAAGCACAAGCAAGTATCACTGTGCACAAATACAATTTGCCAAGTTAGATGCTAATTAGGCTCCAGGCAAGCTGCTAATGTGGCTAGTGTTGTTATAAAAAGCTTGAATCCTGGAACAGGAGAGCTCCTTGCCACGTGAGCTGAAGCAAAGATCCCGCTTAAATCACAGCACTTCCCTGGGCACCTGCATTTTACTGGCGTAAGAGAAGGCAGAATTTGGCTGGTAACAAGTCGTATCTTCTCAGTGGAAGAGTAAGAAAAGAGTGAGTTTTTATGGTTACRCCTATACTGCGACCTTTAGGGGTCCTTTACAGCTGCCAAGTAGTGGTACCTGCCCCGGCTCCGTGGCGGGGTGGCTTTCACTACCAACCCCACRGAGAAAGGGGAAGCGGGTGCTGCGCAGGGCGCAGCATGTTGTACCCACTGCAGCCTAGGTCCCGCTGCTGCCTCCACTGCTAGCCCAAACGGAAAGAGCAAGCACGCCGTTTCTGAGGCATACCCATATGTTTCTGCCTTTAAATGAGTTTGCTTAAGGTGTGGGGTCCTGCCCCACAAGTTTGTGTGCAAACTGCACATCTAACCATGTGTTAATCTCACCTGACTGCAGGCGACAGCCTCCTGCACACAGACCTCGCTCTTCCTCTTCCAGCTCTTCAGTTCACTGCAGTGAAGTCTTCCCAAAGGCTTTCTGAAATCGGAGGAGATAAAATATCTGTAAGGACATACCAAGTATTTTGAAATGAGCCCTCAGAAAGAGAAAACAAACAACCGGTAGTGATATTACAGAATACATGTTCACTTATTGCAAAACTGTGCCTTCTGCAAGTATTTCAGTTGTAGCCTGTGCTGTTCCAAGCCAGGCATGCCGAGGAGAACTGGGGTGGGAGACGCAGCTTTTGCGAACAATTTGCTTGACTCCTGGTGCCTCTCCCAGGCTGCAGAGAGAGGAGGGAGCAGAAGGGCAGAGACAGGGTAAGATGCTCTTCACAAGCAGCTTGATGTCCTGCCTGGAAAAAGAGGGGAGCAGGGACTATCACGAGGACAGGTGGTGATGGTGTGTGGGACTCGACCACTGGCAGCGTTCCCACGGTCCGTCTGCATGGTGCACGCTCCCGGGGCCCCAGCTGAGCACGCTGCTCTTGGAGCTCCAGCACCGGAGCCCGGCTTTCGGGAGAGGCAGGCACTTCCCTGCATAGACACAAAATGGTTTAGGGCACTTGCAGGTGTTTAAGAGCAGGTTAAGCCTTATATACAGGCTGAATCTGAAGCCAGTATGAGTTTGTGCTGGTCTTTTAATTTGGGGCAGAAGTGAGCCAAGCAGCTGGCCAGCCTGCACTTACCACTAATTGTGGTGTGTTTATGTGGATGCTTGCTAAGAAAAGTCTTATTCTGGGATGAGATCCTTCACTGAGCATCTTCCCAGTCCTTYTGCATTTAGACTCCGAGGAGGAGGAAGACACCAGTGCAAGGTCTGGACAAAAAGCCTCATGCTCTCCCCCTCGGGTGCCCAAGATCAGTAACAGAGCGGCTCGCTCTGTCTCCACTTCCAAGCACGTGACTGCCGAGACGTCCCCCCCTTACAGGTCCTCAGCTACATCTCCCGTCGCCCGTGTGCCGCGCTGCTTGCAGGCAGGAGCGTGGCTCCACGCGGGTCTGCCTGGGAGCACCGTACCCTGGCCCTGTTGCCTCCCAGCACCCTGTTCTTCCCTCCCCCTCGCTGCATCGAGTTTTCAAACCAGGACCTTGCTTGAAAAGGACCACCCAGCGTGGAGGGAGGCCTTCCCCTACCTTTAGCAGTTATTACAAAGCTGCAGAGAAAGGAAAGCAGCCTTTCCTGGAGCCGGGGAGCCGCCCCAGGGCGAGCCTCACCCATCCGCCTTCCCTGCCCCCCGGCAGCCGAGACCACAGCGGGAGCCAGGCCAAGCATCCAAACTGCAGAGATGCGCGGGGCTGCGCTGGCTCTTCCACGCTCATGACTCCTACCTCCCAGCAGGGCTTTTGGTGGAGCACATCGCACCGTGGTCCAAGTCAGGTCTTCCCGTGCTGCAGGAGAGCAGGCCGTCACAGCGTAACCGCTGGGACTCGTGGGCGCTCCTCGCTATCTGTCACTCCAGAGAGGTGCAGAGCTTTGAAGGGGGAGCATCATAACTGAGGGCTTTTCTCCTGGCATGCCCTTGCCCCGTCCCGGCCGCATCCCAGGTATAGCTGCATCAGGCTGTACCTGGACCACTCCTGGTATCAGTAGCCATTTGCAGACTGAGGAAGCACGTCCAGGGTTACCGATTCCCCATCGGCTGCTTCAGATTCAGTTTCCAGTCCCCTTCGTGGCTTTTGGGGAAAGAAGCAAATAGGTCTATAGGTTAGTGGCTGAAACAGCCTTGCCCTCTGGCTGCACTCCTGCAGCCGCTAGTTACARCTGCTCGGGAGGAGTTTGTGTGGCACAGTTACTGGTGCATTGCTACAAGTGCTACAGCCAAGCGCTCGGCTGTTCAGAGAAATGGTTAATATCGATGCTTCCTGACTGCTAGTATTAAGAGTTCAAGAATAACAGATAAAAGTTTTGAGGGACCTGTTAAAAGGAATCTTTCTGAGGCTCCTTTACTCAGAGGCATGTAAAGTGGTTTTTGAATGGTTTTTAAATGAAAAAAATATTTTCTCACATCTTGACTTCCTTAACTCTCTGATTAAATCTTTAATAGCTTTATTATAAAGAGTCACGTCCTTCTCAGCTGCCTAACCTGACTTTCCTTGAAACCAAGGGAAACCACACATACTAGGCAGACTAATTACACAGAAGTTCCACCACTCGGGGCATGCAGGTATATCTTTACCCTGTGCAATAGCAGAAATTTTCTCCTGCAGCCCCAAACCAAAGCACAGTCAAACTAACTAAAAATAGAAATTAGGGTTCAGACGACCCCAAAAGTCCATCTGTTTATAATTGCTGCCCCAAATCAGCATTGGCAACAGAGGTTTATCCAACCTACTCTTAAGAACATCCACTGATGGAGATTTCCCAAACGATATTTTTTCCCAGGCTTAATTATCTTACTGATGGAAAGTTTGTCCCAATGTCTAGTCAAAATTTTTGTTGCTGTAATTCTTCTCCTACCCCCAGTTGACATGCAGACCAGTTTGTCTTCTTGTGCAGCAGCCTGTTTTACATGTAAAGGCTTAACAAGTGTCCCACAGCCTTCCTTCCCCTAGATTAAACAACGCCAGTTCTTTCAACCTGTCCCCAGAGGTCATGTTTCCATGACCATCCTTGCTGCCCACCTCTGGTTCCTCACCAGTTGTGCTTCATCTTTCCTGACACGCTGTGCCCAGAATTGAGCACAGGCCTCTGGGCTGAGGCCTAGGCTACCCCACGCAGGAGGAAAGGTTTGCATCGTGTTGTACGCGAGACGCTTCTGCTCGTATTGGCCATTTCATTTTGTTCTTTCACAGGATGGTAGAGGTGTTACTGACTCACCTTCAACTTGGGATGCCCTATAATGACCAAGTCTTCTTCTGTAAAACCAGTGCCCGGCCAGACTCTCGTTAGACTTTCTTGGCCAGCAGCAGCAGCCAGCTCCCTTGCCAGTGAGACACCCTGGGCAGAGCGGACAGCAGTGCCAAYGGGTTTACTTGCACTCCTGCTCACGCTCCTCCTCCCGTTCAGGATCCTGGATTCTTGCACAGGCAGGATGAGTCTTGTTTTTCTGAATTCCCGTGGGTGCACTTTCCAGGCAAAAGTGAAGAAAAACAAGAGTTAGGCTACAGCATTTTATCCTCTGAGCAGCTCCAGACAGTCTCCTGGGACTGAGCAAGGCTACCAGAGCCCATGATTCATTATGCCCATACTGTATTTATCTTAGTGTTATGATGTTGGTATTCAATAAAAATACGACATATTTAACTGGTAGATAAATGACAGACCCCAGGCAGCAACAAGGAAGGATTTACAGTCCCTGCTGGCATGCAGTGTATACACACAGCAGCAGCTAGGAAGGTTCAGTTGTCTCAGATCGCAGTTGCAGGCAACATTACAAATGCAAGTCCACACACAGCCTGAGCTAAAGACAGCCAGATCCATTTGTTTTGCTGGAAAATTCTGTGTCACTGAGTTGCAACACATGGGAGAAAGTAAAATTTCACTTAAAGCCAGGATTCTACCTGGGAAGGAGTTAGCACAAATCCCATCAGCCTATGGGCCAAATTTCCCACCCCACCTCCTGTCCACCCCAGCAAAGACCCTAGGCTGGTACAGTGACCAGGGAATTTGCTTGGAGCATCTTCCTGCCGTCTGTCAGAGGCAGGAGAGGGGCCAGGCCCTGAGCAGCGACGTAATTCAGGGA
The DNA here is from genome assembly GCF_003343035.1 of Apteryx rowi. NCBI lineage: Eukaryota > Metazoa > Chordata > Aves > Apterygiformes > Apterygidae > Apteryx > Apteryx rowi. Next base: position 741,102 of record NW_020450772.1, read on the forward strand.
TGCGGAGAGCGGCTCACGGCGCCTGGGAGGAAGCTTCTCCTCCTCCTCAGGGGCCCAGCTGCTTTCCAGCTTCACCTCGGGCCTCTGCAGCTCACACGGGAAGAGTCAAAGCAACACGCAAAACCACGGGGAAAGATAACCGAATATATTAAAGGAGGCTCACTCTCTCCACACACTACCCATCCGGGCACCAGCTTTATCATCCCACCCACGTCCCCGTAAATCGCTTCCCCAAGCGAGGCGCACGCAGAAGTTCCAAGCAGAAACTGGAAGCGTGACTTCTTCCGCAGATTAGGACGTGGCAGGTCCCTCTCAAAACGGGCCTGGAACAAACCGTCCCACGTGCCCCTCTATCTCCTCTCAGCGGTTATTACCCATGTCATCGCCCTGCCCTGCTCCCTCCTGAAAACCGGAGCAGAGCGGAGCAGCGCTGGTTTCTCGCGGCCCGGATGGCTCGCGGCGAGAAACGCCCCCCCGCTTCCGCGGCAGCCGGGCGGAGGGGACGCGCAGGCGCGGGTAACCCGCCTTCGCTCCCCTGCGGACACCACCGGGCAGGCACGGGGGGCMGGTGTTACACAGCCAGGCTGCGACGCGCAGGTGAGAAAAGTCGCAGCCCTCCCTCCTGTCTTGTCTTTCAGTCAAGCTAAAAACAGCGGCTTATCCGACGGGAGGTACTGCTGTCTTCGTTTCCTTCACAGGTATTCGAGTCCGAACGCTTAACACCCAGAACGGCTCCTGGGATCACGGTTCCAACAGGATCGTGTACGCTGCTAACGTCGTCAGCCCCTGCAAGTCTAAAAATGGGGAAAATACGATTTATTGGGAGAGAAGGAGCAAACGGCACAAGGTGTTGTTTAGGCAAGAGAAGAGTTCACATACTTCACAGCTTAACAGAACCTGATGGCATGGAAGATATTTTTCGCCCTCCCCTTATCTTGATTACGAGGAGGAAAGGTAAATTAGCCTTTGTGCCCAAGCAAACAGGGACATCCTTCTCTGCTGAAGGGAGAACAATCTTTGAACCCAGCCGATCACACAGCCTCAGACAGGAGATCTTGAGGTCCTAGCTATTGCTACAGAAGCCGCTGTGGTCTGAAAACCAGCGTGTAGTGGTTAAGTTCAGAACAACTGCAATACCTTTAAAATCTTTCAAATGTCCAAAGCCTTATCATAATTCTGGAAGAACATCCAGTCCTACCTACACTGCAAGCCGTAAACCTAGTGAAGCGACAACAAGAAGTAATCGGGTATTTGCACAGAGCTGTTACGAGTTCGAAGGGACAAGGGAGGTTTTGTAGTTTTCCACTCGTTTCCGGGTGGTCAGGCACCCCGCAGTCGCACTGTACCACCACATGACAGCTCCGGTGGAGGAGAAGACCTTCCCCGAGCAGCAGCCAGCAAGTCAGAGAGGTCAGGGATGAGCACGAGGAATTTCCTTGGACAAGAGCAGTGGTCGCCAGCCCCGGCTCACGGGCAGTGCCCCATTCCTCCTCACGGTGCCATTTTGCTTCCCCCAGACTCCCGTTTTCACAAGTGAACCGTTTGGGGGGGGGGGGGGCAGGTTCACTTAAGCAGCTCCGCTCTCCCTGGCCGTGCCGGTTGCTGCTCGCGTGGGGCTCCGCGCCAGCGGGCCGCGGCCAAGGCAGCGTTGGGCAGCCACCGCAGCAGGAGCCGCCCCCGGCACCYGCTGCCCCTGCCTCCCCGCAGCGTCAGCCCAGACTTCCACCCGCCTTCAGCGAGAGGGGAGCCACCCGCCTGTCCCGCACTCTGGTCTACAACCACGCGGGGTTTCTTCGTACGCACGCGCGAGCGTTTCCCCTTTTCTTTGTTTTCCCCCCCTCCTCTCCTTTCTTTGCAAGGGTAGGGGGAGGCGACACTCTTCCCCAGAAGGGCACGTTGTACAGCTCTGAAGCAGCAGCACACCAAAACCTCCCCATCTTTGCCGTGATCACCCAACCACAGCTTGAGGCAGGAAGAAGAGCTGCTTCGGCAGCTAAAAGCAGCTCAGACCATGTTTTTGTTCACAACTGAGACAGCAGCTGGCCAACCACAACTGCTACCATCTGGGGTGGATTTTATAACCTGTTCCTATCGAAGCAGRCAAGCGCGGTGCCCGAGGAGCAGGCCAGCCCTCCCTGCCCATCAGGTGGTGCATGCTGCAACCACCAGCAGGTAGATGCACACCATGCATCGCAGGCTCCATTTCATATCACAAGCACCCCTCCGGCGCCGGTGCCACCCACCTCCCCGGTGACTGCCCACGCCAGCCCTTTGCCTCTCCTCTCTGTGAGCTGTCACGGGTTAAAGGCAAAGGCGCTTCAGAGCGCCCCGAGCACATCACAAGTTTTGGTGGRTCCTTTTTCTATTTTGAGACAGAACTATTCTGAGATGGAAACTGCTTTTACAGCCGAGTTTTAATTTTATTCTCTTTGCTGTGAAATGCAAACCACTCAGCTCAAAATTCGGAGCGAGTTGGTATGGGGCTGGCTGAGTCATCGCATGCGACTGGCAACAGTCTCCGGTGATTAGACCGAGGGCACTAAACCATTTCATTACGAGGCACCCCAGAGAGTCAGACCTGGGAAAGGATCAGGCACTCGGACCAGTCCTAGCAGCACCTGTCATTGATGGTGCAAAAATAGTGAGGAGAGCTACTTCTACCGTATTGTGTCATAATATGACTTCGCAGTAGGTTTCGGGAGTTTTGCAGCATCACCACTGACTTGCCATGAAACGCTGTAAATACACAAATGGGAAACCACAGCAACATAGAGTTCTAATGAAATTCCAGAATTCCAGCATGAAAACTGGTCAATTTGAAATATTCTTCCTGTTAGAATTCTAATAAAAAGACTTTTCTTAAATGGTAGACCAAAAAAAACCCCTTTTTTTAAATACAGAAAAATAACTTCAACAAAACATTTGCAAGTAGTTCTCATCAGGACATACAGCTGTCCACCACTTCAGAGTCCAGGACAAATACCAATGGGGTGCATGAGCCAACTCCTGTAGAGGGGATGTACCAGCCCAAACCAGAATTAAGAAACAGTGGATCCAGCATAGTTATTTCACCCTCTGCCCAGTGTATGTATGTGCAGAGATGAAGAATGAATGCAGTAAAACTCAGACAACCTCTTAAGTTCAGCTAAGAAACCTTTACAGATGTACAAAAACCAACGCCCTAGCTTGAAAGCGCTTCAGGACAAGTGCACGTTACGGCCCCTGACAGCCTGCAGCTAACCATGCAGGCCCAGCACCCCGCTCTCGGCGCCGCAGGGGCAGTCGTCCTACCGCAGACGCAGGGCAGTCAGCATTCAGATTACACTTTCCTGGGTTTGTTCGCTGCAGCCCAAAGCACTGTGCCAGTCCCATGCTTGCCAGGTACACTTCCACAGGAGGAAATCTGGGCTAAGCATTTCCTAGCAGGACCAGAGCTGGAAAAGACTACCTGTGGCTCCTGGTCACCCCTATAATTAGATTTGACAGCATCAGCTTTTACAAGGAGGCCATGTTCTCCGACCAAGCTCCTGCCAAAAGCCATAGAAGTGGCTGTCCTGCCTGGGGAAGACTTTCGCTGGCTTGGGGACAGTATGAAAGAAAGAGGCCCCATGCAATGGTGTAGGCATGGTCTAAGCTGATGGCCATGTGTCTGCTATCACCTGCCCAACTGCCATTCCTGCACCAGTTCGCTGTATCGGGAGGTGGGATAAGGTGCGATAGAAACACAGGGGTTTGTTTTGCCAGCTGCCCACCCAGCCCAGTCATCAAGCAACCATGCTGTACACAACGGGGGTGTCCAGCTCACCTTCTGTTGCTGTGGCCAGGGTCTCCAAACTGCTCCAGCCAGACCCAGCTGCTCAGCTGCATGCTGAACAGGAAGAGAGCAGACTGCACATGCCTTGGGTCAGCTGAAACCCAGCAGCCACCATTTCCAGATTCTTCTGGTCTGTAGACTCTTCCCCCCCCCCCCAAAGTATGCAGCATGCAATTGCAGTATACAGAAGGAGTCTTTCAGGTCAGACCTGGGATTTTGGCTCTGCCTACCAGAGAGCATCAAATGCAGCTACTCCCTGTTTGCCATCCATAACGGAGAGGGCTCTGGGGGCATTGCACAGCCTCACATACTTCCATAGGGTGTTCCCACGCAGATTAATTGGGTTGTCCAGTTTACCAAGCAGGACTGAAATTAACTGATACGTTTAGGCAAGCTTTAAGGAAGCAAATCATTTCTTACCTTCCTTTAGGGTGAACATGTGACAAGCTACATGATTTTACAAGGTTCAAGCGTGTGCCATTTGGGCATGCTTGTGCAAAGTACAAGTTTTTCCATCTTCTTGTGCTTTGCAGCAGTTTCTTCTATTTATCATATTAACCGAAACTGATGGTACCATGTACTTCAGGAGCCAGATCCACAGCCACTGGTGAGCTGTCTCATCCCAGCTAAAGAGTTTCCAGTACAGTTGTAGGCATATACTAAAAATACCTACAATGCACCAGGACTTCACATTGTTCTATGACCCCTTCTTTCCTTTAGATCAAGAAAGGTGGTTTGAAATTATGCAAGCATAAAATTTCTTTTTGAAGTAATGGGCTACATGATGTTGTGCAGTGCTGGGCTGGAAAGGGTATGGCTCTTCCACTGTCCCTAACAGGGAAGCAGCAGGATGTTTCCATCATGTGTTGTTTTGCATTAAAAGTTAGGAGAAGCTAGGGGAAATGGCTAAGTATATTTTAATTATCATGCAAGTACCTGCATCTTTAACACTTTTAACAGCTTGAGATCCCAAACTGAATTGCAAACCAATTAACTGCATTTTCAGGTAGGAAAGTGTGAAAGTTCAGGGATAGATTTTACAATCCTTAGGCATGTTGATCAACCCTTATTTGTGCAAGGGGTTCTGCCACAATCACAGTGAGCTATTGCTCAACATGGCAAAATGCCACAGATGGACTCTGAGCTTTTACGATTTCCTGAGAAACATTTGGGGAAGTGGAGTCTTAAGTCTCTAGCCTGGGACTCATATTTTGTGATGGTTCATTTGAAACTCAAAGCTCAAATTTACTCCATTCCAATTCTGAAGCCTGTTCTTCAGGGAATTTTAAGATCAACAAGTAAACTCTTCCATTTTCTGTCCAGATCTTAGTGCTGGTTTCCTGAGGAAGTACAAGAGGTTGCTGTACGGGTACTAGAAATGCTGATTACAATATGTCCTGTGCTTTGACCCATACCCACAGTACATGCAAGTCACCTGTTGAGAAAGGGAAGGAAAGGTGTCCAACAAGGCTTGACTATCTGATGTGCTGGCTTTTCATCTATATCCAAAGTAGGATTAAAAAAATAAAGATACAATGCCTACTTCAACACTGCCTGGAAAGGCACTTTATAGGAGCTTTGATGCTCATGCAGCTTCACTGTACTTGGACCATAACAGCATCATTTACTCCAGATGAGCACAGACGTGACAAACTGGAGCCTGGAACTGAMGTCCTGTCTGCACGGGGCCACAAACCTCATGATTTAATAAAACATCTATACTATGTTTCTAGTAGAAAAAATCCTAGAGGTTGTCAGGACAGGTTGCCCATCTGTTACTATAATTTAACATCAAGATAGTTCTTTGGAACTGGATTTCAAARTAACCCACAGGAAGGACTCTTGCCGATACAAGCCCAGCAAGGGTTTTCTCTCCCGCTGCCCAGAGGGCCGCAGCAGGAGCAGCTGGGCGCTGCAGGGCTGAGCTGCCACAGCAGGAGAGCACACTTCTCCTCACAGCACAGCCCTCCTACCTCCTCCGAAATGCCCCAGGTTGCCCCCAATATGCTAAACAGAGTTCAAAACATCTCYCCTTAAAATTCACAGCATGCATGCATGCTTCTTAGACATAGCTGTCCATCATGCTTGCAATGGACTCTCCAATAGCTTATATATAACTGTTGGGTTTCTCAGGAGAAAAAAAAAAGGGGGGGAATGGGAAAGAATGAAAAAAAAAAAAAAAACAGTGTCTCAAGTAACAGATTTTTAACCACCCTGTGAGCAGTGTGATTCCATTGGCACCACAGAAGTCCGTACAGTACTGACCCACCAGGTACTTGGTGCTTCCCCGCCTGCCCAAGAGATCAGCAGCTTAACTGATCAAAGTAGTTGAAATAAAATATTTTATATATAGATTATGCTGGTTATATTCAGTGGCCAGGAGCCAAGGAAACCCTTCCCCATCCCCACTGCCCTGCAAACTGCAGACCTGGCACAGCGATGTGGCTGGGCAGCCGGAGCCGGCAGTGCTACAGGGATCCCTGGCTGCTCCGCTGCTTCCAAGCGGAGGTGGAGGGGATGCAGCAGGGGTGAGGAGGGGAGACCACCTGCCTGTGGCCAAGGCGTGCCGGCACGGGGAGAGATGCTCCCCATGCTCCTAAAGGAGGCACTGAATGCGTGCAGGGCGAGACAGAGAGCTGCTGGTGCTATTTATCTGCCCAAGCAATCAGCTCTAACGCAACACTATCAAATACTATTGATCAGCGTCTGAAGGCATACCAGGCTCTGCAGGATCAGCACTAGCACCCAAGCGCTTACTGGAAAACACTGCATCCCTGAAAGCGCTGGAATGACTCGAGGACCCCAGGGCCCACTGCAAGGCTCACAGCTGATGCAAGAGATAATCTGTGTTTATACTGTTAAAGGGAAAACTTACAGGGAATTCTTCCCTGGCCTTGAGAACCCAGATAAACAAAGAGTCAGGACATAAAAGTGTCACCGATTGATAAAATATGCACAGGAATTTCCAGGCAATGATTTATAAAGACGCTGGTGCATTTGCTAGCATGAGAACGCAATCGTAAGCACAGCGCTGGGGACACTGCCCTCCCTGGACACATCACGCCCCCAGCATTTGCTCTAGTTTGCTTTGGAAGCGTTTAAATAAGAGTCTAGAGACACCTCCTAAGCATTCACACAGCAGCCCCTTCACTAGCAGCCCTGAATACCTCTCTGGTTTTGTGAGCAATACTCAGGAAACCGCAGTGCAATGCTCCATCTGGTATTAAGGTGCCAGGGAACACCACTGTGCTTATTCCAACAGCATGGTAGCAAAGGCATGAGCGCCGAGCGCTAGTACAACCAGTTATCAGGAAAAGTKGCCGTTATTTACAGAGGCTTTTCAAAGTTGCCTCATTTCTGACTATCGCGGGGCAAGGTACTGCTGGTTAGCTCTGTTTGAACTGCTTTGATGCAGAAATGTTTCCAACACAGAACCTTGACAGCCCTTTTACACAGAGGCAGCGTTCAAAGTAGAGCTCAAATGTCATCTACCTGATCTTAGCGGTGCAGTGCTACTACCTACCTGTAGACAGCCACCCCCACAAAACTGTTGCGTGCCTTGGACTGGGGCCTTTCGCCACGCATCCAGACACATCCACTAGCACCGCTGGTCTTGCCAGGGTTCGGCCAATGCGCAAGGTTTAAAAGAAAATAAGATAATCACAGAAGGGTAACAAGGATACCAGTTCCTCTTGCCATTGACTCAAGACTACGGCCTCTTTTGCAACTCCAAGCACCGCAGGAGCCTCCTCACCCACACATCTCTGCACACTTGTAGTTATCACATTAGGARCACCAGGTGATTCCTGCTGCTTTCTGTAATGCCTCCTTAGAAAGGAAGGAGATATCTTTCTAAAGTTGAGGAAAATGGCAAACATCTTTCATGCCCTGCTCATTTCTTCCTCCATTTCACTCTCCAGCTGCTAGAACAGGAATAGCTCAGAGGAACATTAGCCTTCTCTTAAGTCAGTCTGTCTCACCCACTATTTTCTGCAAGACTGGCCTCAATTACTTTCACCTTAATTTTTCATAGTGCTAACAATAACTGTACTCCTCTACCATTATTTGGATGTGTAGGATCATATTTCTTCATGATTACTGTAGCTATTTTCTTTCAGTCTTATGGTGCTGCCTGTTTCTCCTATGCCTTCTTCATRTATTTTATTTCTAGTACCATGTTGATGTTTGTCTTTCATGCTTTTAACAGAGTATTTGTCACTATAGATATTATAGCAGCACTCTCCTCTGTTTTGTTATTATTGTATATCCCATTTCCTCTGGCAAGGGATGCTTCAGCCCTGGYGCCCACACTGCCTTGGAAGGGGCCTTGTTCATCTCTCATAGCTCAAGTGCCAGTACTTGTTCTTTATTGCCAGGCTTTGCTCACCGTTCAGCTCTCAGCTGCTCCTGATGCTGGCCTGATCACATTTCCATGCAACACAACCCTTCTGCATGTTGTTTTGATGTCTTGCTTTCTCACCACCTCCTTCAGTTGTGAGCATTTCTTTCAAAAGCATTTCTCAGTACAGCCTTCAATTTCTCTCCTGCTCCGTGCAGCACTTTGCCTCTTATTTGCATTCGTGTCGCAATGCTTTTCTTTCCCTGCTTGCCCACRGCCCATTTCAACTGCAGAACAGCCCTGCTCTGTTTAAACATGGACAGAATCGCTGTCACGGAATTTCCCTCTGCAGCACACACCAAATCCCTCACCTGTGTAAACTTGTGCGTCTCCAGGCTCTGCAAACATGGACATGAGCACCTTCATTGCCCAGCTCCAAAGTCCAGCATCCTCAGAGCGCTTTTTCTCCTGCTGTTTTCCCTAGGCATACACTTGATGCAAAGGTATGTTTCAGGCCAAATTCTCTTCTCACATTAATACAACCAGGGTGGTAACAACAGCAATTCACCCTTCCTGAAGGACTTGCATGGAAATAGCAGCAGGGCAGGAAAGGAGAGTGGACTGACCATCTGACAGCCTTCACTGTCAGTGCCTTTAAAGTCTGCAGTGGTTCACCCCGATGCGCCATTTGAAGGAAGGTCTCCTCAAAGGGAGTTGGACTGGGAGCCCAAAGGGAGGAGAGGAAAAGCAGGGATGTGGCTCCGAGCTCTGCAATAGCCGAGAGACAGTCTGCCCTGAGCAGCAAGGGCTGTGCAGGGCTCACAGCCCGGGCTGGCAGCTCCCCACCACCCTCTGGGCACATCCGCACAGGCTCTCAAAGCAAAGAGGTTTCCCAGCAAGAGGTAGTAATGTGACTAATTTTCAAGTTAAAAGCAGTGGTAGAAAATCTGTCCTTACAGCCTGCCCACYCAGCCCAGAGCACAGCTAACACAGCTCACTCTTGCCCTTCACCACATTTGTTTGCTTAAAATTCCCCCAAGCCAAAGAAGCAAAGAGAAATGACCCTGAATACTTACAAAGGGAAATGCTYGGCCCAAGCTTGACTTCTTCTTCAGTCCATGAAATTATCCTTCCACCCGCAGTCTGCAAACCTACCACAGAAGCAGTCTGACTCATGCTTCTTGGTACACAACACCCCTGCAAAGGGGACTCTCCCCTCCAGGGCCTGCCCATGTCACTTCGGAGGCTTTTTTGTGTTCCTCTCATACCAAAAGGTGTGAGAACAGCCAGCCCACCCTGGTACTTGCACGCTATCTGGCACCACCCTCCCTATCTGTCACAAGTGCCCCATTGGCACTGGATTTCCCAGCACAGCATGYGAGAGCATAGTTTTAAGAGCGGGAGCACTAGCTGATGTCAACTGGCGTCACTCCTTTGACTTCAGTGCAGTGATGTTAAGCTAGCCCCAGCCCAGGGTCTGGCCCCTAACAGGTTATTTGATGCAGAAGTGACATCTTTCATGGTAACTCTTTTCCACCTGTATTTGAACATTATTCTTCCATCTTTGACTGGATAGATGCCAACTGCAAATCTGCAAGCTTCACAAGAGGAGTTATTCCTGAGCTACCTCAGCCCACATCTCCTGCACCTCTCCTTTTTGAGAGCATACGACTTTTAAATGGGATGCAACCTGAAAGCTGCTTATGTAACACTGTGTGAAGGGGAAGCTGTGAATTAAGAAAAGATCCAAAGGAAATGACATTTACAAGGGAATATTATTTCTATGTTAACTACAATAACACAGGAAACAAGAGTCAGTATTAGGTAATAACACCAGAAACTTTTCATTTTCTCAGTAGTCAACTGAGCTATATAAAAAAAAAAAGTCTTTTACCACTTCCTGTTTTCAATATTAAATGATTCATCTTCTACTTTCTTTTGATAAGAGATTCAATCCTTGGTTTTAAGAGTATAGCGGTGGTAAAGTTGAATACTGTCAAGTGAAAGATGTCAGGTCAGCTGCCTTTGCCACACAGCACAGGGGGATGAGTAACAGAGTCTCCTCAACATGTTTGTTTGGGAAGAGGGAACCATCCTTGACAGCAGCTTCCTTGAAAGAAAAGTCAAGCTTTTCTCAACTGTCCTTTGAATGCATTGGCAAAAGGCCATCTGCATTCRTTGGCCTTATCGCCTCATGCATGTGTATTTACCCACAGGAATACAGTAAAACGTCTGAAGTCAGCAAAGACCCCTATGCACGTATTCATAGAATAGGGTTGTTGCCTGCAGCCCCATACGTGAGGGGTTTTGGATTGCAAATACTGTGAGGCTGCAGCCAAAAAGTGGTTTGGGTTTAGAGCAGCTGCTGTTATTTTAGTGGTAGCAGCCTAACAGAAACATGCAAGTCTTCCCATCTTCCCCTATATTAATGACTCATCCTTTTCATACTCCCAGGTTCTTCCTGGTCACCATGATGCTGCATGATACCAAAGATGAAGGTATAAGCACAGAAGAGCCTGTCTGGACACAGATGGGGAGAAGCAGAGGTGACAGGTGCACAACACTGAAAAGTAGCTATGAAACGCAATCAGACTCTTAAATACTTTTGGCAGCTGGGAAAGACTCAAGCAAGAGCTTCAGCTCTTTAAGGAGATAGATGGAGTCTGAAAGGGAGGATGTATAAAAGCTACATTTTTGACTTAATACTTCTAAATCAGAGGCAACAGGTCTATTCAGTAGTTAAGTGGAAGATAGTAAGCAAGTTATCATACTGTGCTACATGGATTTTAGGAGTATTGGATTCATAGGTGGAATTAAACCTTGAAAAATAATGGCTTTTTAAGAGAAACACAAAAGAGGAAAGCAACTTCCTCAGAAGTTTCTATATATGGCCCAGACACAGTTGAACTAAACATGCTCTTTTGGAGGATATAGAAATCCGTCAGATTGTAATGGGCTCAGAAACCTAAAACTGAGGCAATGTTTGCTAGAATATCCTCTTTGAACATAGAAGAGCACAGCAAGAATTGAGCAGAATCTGTAGCACATGGATGAGACATGCTGCAAGGTTTGGGTAGGAAAACAGGGTGATATCACAGCAGACCAGTACAGAAACCACACACCGCAGCAACAGGCTAAAACAGGGCAGAAACAGGAGCTCCGCGGAAGTGATTGCAAAATCCAAACCAAGCAAAAAGCAGGAAACAGTAAGGAGGAATGCACAGATGGTAGGAATAAACACAGATCCAACCAGCATCCTACCTGTGGAAAGGCCTGCTGAACTTGCATGAAGAAAAACCCTTTTGCAGAAGTATGAAAAGAGATAAAGATCTTTTCTGTAGAGAAATAAAACACATGTACTTTGCGCAGTGAAGAAGACTTCAGTAGCACTCTGTACAGAGAGGGCCGAATGAATTAAGTTGTCTTAACAACAGCAAGAGAGATTTCCATATGAAGTTTGCTCAAGGGATAGTTGCTTCCTTCGATTAGATTTCTGCCCTGAACAATGCGACAGCTTGAAGCTACAGCAAGGGGTGGGAGAAAATGCCAAGGTATGCTGAGCGCCAATGGGTAATCCTTAGACTATTTAGCAGGGGAATAATTCATATYGATGCCTATTCCAGAGCTTGAGTGAAAGGTAACTTCTGAAAAGAAAGTTTGACGCTGAAGAGGTGCTTTAGCCCTGCTGAAAACCCCTGCCTCAGTGTGCGCTATCCCAGGTGGAGATCAGGCAGTGCAAGTTTCAGGTCTAAGGTGTCTTCGGTGACAGCAGCAGGTTGCGAGACCCTAACCATCCGGTCATATACACACCAGGAAACATCCTGCAGGCGCTTAGACATAACATGAAGGAACTGTTAAAGTACGCAGTTAAAAGAAAATCACACAACRGACCAGGTTCATTTTCTACAGAAAATGAAAGGATGGAGCCCATTTTCCATGTCCAGGCCCAGAAGAGCTAAACAAGTATGCAAAGAGAGAAAAATCTTTCCTCATGCTTGGAAGAAGACTTATCTTTAGTGAAGGGACAGATGCCAGAGCAATCAATGTTCTGTAAAGCAACAGCAACTAACTCACAGCCTGACCCAGGAAGCTTGCTGAACCACCATAGCTTGCAACCTCCCCTTGAGAAGGGGAGCAGGAAGCCACCCAGGGCTGGGCTGGTGCATGGCTCTAATGTAGAAAAGATGCTCCGATGTAGATGAGCTACAGCTGAGACAGTTTCCCCACACACTCCTTTACCACCTGTTTTCACYAGTGTTTTCTAACCCACCTGTCAGTTAAATCTCATCATATATAGGGTCTCCAACCACAGACCTATTAGCAGCTGTAACAGCTAATTTTTGTTGTCCTCCAACACCAGCAGTAGAAAACACGGTTCAGATGTTTCTGGGATCATGTTCTGCTTAGGACAGACAGAAAATAAGGAACTATGAACATACAGAAGATGGAGGAAACAACAAACGTGAGATGAATGATGTAGGATATGACAAGGAGAATGATGAACACATTTGAAGAAGCTGTGTAAAATGGGATAGAGAAGGAAGAAGATTTCTTGTGGCCGATACAACATGGTCGGTTCCTTTGACAAGGATGCAAAAAATCTCCCTGAAGACAACAGAGCCACTCTAGGAAATGGCAGAACCAGCCTCCATTAACCTGCACTATAAAGGGACCTATACGTCTTGCTTGAAATGTGAGGGGCTTACTGAAGGAAGAGAGGAAAAAGAGAGGCATTTTGGTTAATGGCAATCTCAGTCTTGGAGAAATGCTTAGGCTGAGCAATATCGCTGGGGCTGCTCTTTTTCTTTCTCTAAATTTCAGAGAGTCAGAAACATTCTGCATTTAAAGTTACCAGTAATGCAGCRTGAGCACACAGTCCCAAAGAACTGGAAAGACTGTTATAATATGTTGCACTCATGAACTGCAAAATGCTACCAAGGTAGAAAACATCTTGCGGGGATGGTGGCAGGGTCTGCTGGGGAAGCAACGTAACACTTAATTGAACCATAAAGCAGCACATCATACAAGCAGCAATCGCTAAGAAACRCATGCTGAGGCACACACTGCTTAAGATGCTGATTTGCTACATTTCAAAAATAAGCATAAAAAATGATGGAGACCTGAAGTCAATTATTTTCTGAGGTATTAAAAAAGGCACCATGCACTAAGAGGAGGGTGGGAGACAAAGCAAGCCCAGGAACAAAAGGAAGAGGAGAGTGAGAGGTGACAAAGCCACTAAGCACAAAAGCTTCCTGATTGTCTCTGATAAACATATGTTGACATTTGCAGGCTCATCACAAACCAAAATGGCAAAGCTGTAAGCAATTATTTGTGGTTCAGTCTAATGAAAATATTTGCAGAGACAAAGCCAAGTGAAAACAAACAAACGAGCTATAGTCTGGGGCCAGATCCTGCCCCGCGTCACTGCTCAGGCCGGCGTATGGCCCGCGTGGACCATTCGCGTGTCCCGCAGCTGCTGTGGAAGAGCAGAAACCCCCTGGGAGCCGGCAGTTCCCGCGCCTGCAGCGGCGCTGCCCTTCCTTCCCCGCCTGCTCTGYGAGGGGGACCGTCCATCCCCGGTGCTTTCTGCAGCTTGCCTCCGGTTAGGCGGCGCAGGGTGCCGTCTCGGCGCCGACGGGCCGGGGAGCGAGGGGCTCAGACAGCAGGGACATCACCGACCCCGGCCAAAACCACATAGATGAAAAGTTTGCTCGATGGTTTCCCTGCCGAGAGAGCCGATGGGCTGGGAAAGAGCCCAGCTGCTGGCATGCCCTCCCGAAAATAAGGTAATAATGCAAATACCGATTTCTGCCTAGGATCAGCAGCCTTGGTCAGGCACAGGAACTGTTTTTGCCGTGATGTGAATTACATTACACATTTTATCTGGACTTGTGGGGTTAATAGAGGCCATTTCGGTTCCCAGACTAAAGGTGTTTAGGTGTTTTTCATGGCAAATGTACATGTCATACCCTGGTTTGATTTCTGGAATTTCCTTCATTTTTCCTCTTTGGTTGTGAGAAAAAAAACCTCTTCTCCTCCCCTCCTTTTTTTCTATCAGAAAGATTCTCTATACCCATCTCAATCAATGAGCCAGCAATGTGCTTCACAGGCAGAGTCTTAAGGATGCAAACATTCAGAAAGTCAAAAAAGAGAAGCATTTGGGGGAATTTTCAGTGAAGCAGATATGCATAGCTATCTCAGAAGGAAACAACTGAAATCCTTTTTTGTTTTTTTCTCCTTGTTATTCAGAGAACCTCCGTGTTATCTGAGACGAGAGACAGCAGGGGGTTGGTACTGGCTTGCCAGAGCGACAAGAAGGAATAATCTCTGCTAAAGACACCAGCCTCGTAGGGATTATAAATGTAAAAGGAGATGAATTTGTACAGTTGAACCTAATCCATAGAAAACACTGCGGAGAGGACCAGGAGACAGGAGAGCGAGCCTGATGGCTAGCTGTAGGCAACCAGCCAGGTGGTGACGGATGAATCATGTTAAAAACCTACAGAGGAGCACCAGAAAAGGCCTTTTAATATAGAAGTGCTTTCTCTCCAGGTTGCCCCGCTTCACGGCTTTTGTGGAGGGCCTTTCTCACTGCCCCGGTGCTGAGGACCGGGAGGCCCACGGCCACTGCCCAGCCCCAGCGTTCGCAGCACCGTCCCCACGTTGTCCTCCTCAGGGAGGCACAGCAAGAGCCTCTTGCAAACGCTCCCTTCTCGACAGCGGCCGAGGCGAAAGCGAGGCAGCTCATCCTTGCGCAGTTTGCATCTCGGTGATGATTAAATTAAAGTGACGAGGCCCTAATACTCCTCGCTGGCATCTTTGGGACCATATAGCATCACAGCAGCTCACACACGCCTGTTCCCTGAGCTCTGTATCCTGCTTGTCCCTTCATACTTATCCTCTATTTGAAAAAAAACTGTACCCATTCCATACAGTCCAGGTTAAAACCTTCTACTTAGGAAAATCTAACTCATTTGCCAACAGCAGTCTTCAGGAATAATTTTGAGGCGGCCTTCCTAACTTACAGTCACAAAAGGTGCRGGTGCAGTAGTTAACGTGTACAGCTAGCTGCTCGTGGCACCCATTTCTACCCAGCCTATACCAGCAGATARCTGGTCTTTTACCATGGCTTTGGGTCTCTGCACACACAAATTGCTGCATGTGCATTTGTAGAGGCTTTTTAAAACATGAGGTTTTGTAGCAGCAGGAAATGTGGCCTCCGCTGAGGGTGGTGGGCTTGAGTTGCAAGCACACAAGAGAAGCCCCCGAGGGCTCTGCCTGTGGCTGAGGCTGCTAAGCGCAGCTCACTCCAGCGAATGCCATGCTTGAATACAGCACTCGTTATATTCAGCAAAAGGTTGTCAGCGTTTCTGCAGTGACACTGCATGAGGACCCAAGTCCGCTCTCATTTGCCAGACCATTTCCTTCATCTTGCGCTTGAGCATCTCAGCAAGATGCTGCAATGCAAGCGAGAACAAACCCTGCCACAGTGCCCTGGCTGGTGGCCTGTCTCCCGGGYTGGGAGACTGAAAGACGGTTTCCAAAGCTGGAGAGGTATAAAATATTGTGATAGCTAAAAGTGAACTGCCATGGTCTTTCAAATGAAAGGGAGGCAAAGTGCATAGCAGAGGCAAAGTAATTTGATTCCAGAAAAAAACAATTTACTGCTAAAACCAGTCACAGTGCGGTTTTGGCTGTTCACATCAGAAGAACAAGCACTTACGATGTCTTTAATTATTCATTTTTATAAGTCTTGTACTAGCTCTGCAACAACCATAAATGCATTCTACTAAATATAAATAAACGCTCATTGAAAGTGTCATTGTTGTATCGTTCTGTGTGACTTCTCAAAGAGCATTTTGTGCTGATTTACACCCTGACATGCCCAAAGAAAAAACATATAGTAATCACTTTTGGTCAGATTTACAGGTTTTTGACGAAATATGGCTTATTCATACTCCACAATAATATTTCATTTTATGGAGAATGTAAGATACGTAGCATCTTTAATTAATCATGTCCTTGTTTGCAAGTGATTCGATTTTGTAAATGATGGGAGAAATACAGAAGCTGTTATCCCTTAGTGCTTTACTTGTGTTTCGAAGTAAAGATTATTGGTTTGGGGCCAATTTTGTAAATTACTAGGATGGGGTGGAGATATATGTTATAAAGGAGCGAGTGAGTGGCACACGCCAGCTTTGCAGCAGTGGTCTCCTGGTGTATCCAGACACCCAACCAGAAATGCATGTTCACCGCAGTGCTGAATTTGCCACATCACCCACAAAACACAGATTATCTGCAAGTCATACAGGGAATGTTTGTCATGAAATAAAATCTTGGCCGTAGGGTTAGAATACAGGGACTGCATTTCGTAGATAATATTTAACAGTTGCTCCCCAGAATGACAATCCAGGTCCTGCACTGGGGAAACGGTGCCAAAATCCAACATGGGCTGTCCAGCCTACCTGCCCTACCTTGCGGTCACATCTGCAACACAGAGTCTTCTCAGCTGTGGATCAGCATGGGGTGACAAGGTGGTGACATGCAGAAAAGTGTGTGTGTCTGTGTGTTGAAGAAATAGGGAAAAGGAGAAGATGAAAGGATTTATTTTCTAAATATGAATTTCACCAAAAGAGTTAAACATTTTTTTTTTCCTGAAGTGGAAAAAGTGGGCGAACTTGATGCAAAAGAAGCTCAAGGCCGTGCAAGGAAGCAGCAGCTGAGTGACCCTGGGCACCCTTGTGGTGCCACCTCAGATGGCCGTGGTGGGCCTTTGCTCGCCGTGGCACACAGCAGCCTCAGCGTCCCACGGAGTGATGAGAGGTGACGCCCTGCTTTCCCTCGCCAAGCCCAGGCTGATGCCTTTCCATGTGCTCCCATGGACAGCGGCACATCCCTGGGAGAGCTGGGCATCCGTCACATCTCACCTCTGCAAATGCCAGGCATTTGCATTTGCATTAACTCCCGCAAAGGCTGCTTCGCAGAGTCCTTGCCTTCCAGGAGGCGCTCAGAGGTGCCCCRGGGCTGTGCCCAGGAAGACCTGCAAAAACCAGCGTTGCAAAAGCTACATTGATCRCTGTGCAAAAGGCAGGGCGTCAGCTACTTCCAGGCAGAGGTTACTGGGAACTGGTGGCTCTGGATCAATACTGGAGTCAATAGAGAAACCATTATCACCAAAAATTATTCTTGTGAATTTAGGTAATGCAAAGAAAAGTATGATGGAAGGACATTATCCCACTCTGCAGCTCATCACTGCTGCCCCAGAAGCCCGCGCGAGACTGCTCCGGGCGCAGTCCCCAGGCAATGCTTCTAAACACAGCAGCTTAAGGCTGCGGTTCGATGAGCCCAGACAGAGCTGGCAGCCCGGGAGCACCACCAAAAGCCGAGGAGCCTTACCAGAGACCCCAAGGGAGGCGCGCACTTGCGGGGGGCTGCAACAGCCGACAGCCGCCGGGCAGCGCGGGGGAGCTCTCCCGAGGGCGGTGGCACGGCGGCCCCGCGGCGGGGGCGAGCGGCACGGCAGGGCCCCGGGGTGCGCCCGCCGCCCTCCCTGCGTGCCGGGGCCGCGCTGGCGGKGCAGCCTCGGCGGCTCCGGCAGCACCGCTCACCCGCCCAAGCCTGGGCATTTCTGCCGGGACGCCTGCGAAGTTCGGCGTAGCCTCCCGTGCTTCGGCTAATTCTGAGCCGCCTTCGGGAGGTTTTTGCATCCGTGGCACTTCCTCGGCTAGCGGATCCTCCGCCTGCGCAGACCCAGCCCCACCGCCGGCTCCCCGCCAAAGCTAAGCTGTTTTGTCACCCTTCCCGTCAGCGCTGCGGAGCCGGCCAAGGTCGGCCAGGAGAAAGCGGACGCTCGGGGGGCTGCTGGCTCCCAAGCACACGTGTGCTTTAGCTCTGCACCCGTTTCGGGTTGCTCTACAGGGCTACGGTTAGGAAATATTTTCACTGTTTGTCTGCCCCAGCCTCGCTCCAAGCAGGTGACAGTGCTGTCACTTATACAGGGACAAGTGCATTTCAAAGCTCACCCAACTCAGTGCCTGCCTAAACGCTACTGCGTACCATCAGGCGCGGACGCAAAGAGGTGGTTCATGCTAGGAGCAAAGTCCTGCTGGCTTTGAAGTCAGTAGCAGAAACCCCAGCACTTAGGGGGATCTGTGGATTTCTTGCTTTTGAGTTTCTGTTTCCTGACACTGTACTGCCAAATATTGGATTTGGCTTCATTCTTTCATTTGTATTTTGCAATTTAGGAAAGAAGTCCACTCCCTTTTCCCGTCAGACCTGGAACAAGCATAGTCTTTTGGTGTATGCTGCTCTTCCCAGCAACAATTTTACTCCAAATCAAGAGCACCAGGTACAGGCTCTAAAAGCAGAGAGCCTCGTGGTGAAGGGGAGTGATGAGGCCGTGGCTACGCAGTGTGGCCAGTGGAGGATGCTGCCGCTTCTGTCCCTCAGCACCTCAGTGATGAAAAACAGGCCACCGGCTCCCACTTTTTTCTGTCCCTCAGTCATGCTGTACCAACACAGCAAAGACCCAAACAAAAACCATACCTGTTTATTTTCCTTTTTATTTTAGGCTGGGTCAAATCTCTGATCCTGTGCACAGTACAGTCCCACAAATAGATGGGGAAACAGATGTGGCTGGACCGAGCAGACAGAAAATGCAGGAGCACCTTCTGCCAATATTGCCATCAAAAGCTGACTACGTTCTTGATGTCTTGAAACACCAGCAGGAAGCCACCATGCAACCGCTCGCTGCTCATTTGAGCAGGCAGCTTTTCCAGGGGGAGGATGGCTGCAAAATAGACTTGAATGTACAAAAAGAGGTTTCTGGTATAGAAACACTCATTAGAAAGGCAGTAAACTCAGGGCTGAATGAATGGAGGAAGGCGTGCTTGGTCACGCGCTCAGAAGGGTTTGCTTGGGCAGCAAAGCCCCAGCACAGGCCACCGGGAGCTCGCTCACCCCGAAGCGGGCTCTCCGGAAAGCTGCAGCAGCATCCCGGGGCTGCACGCTGGCCTCCGGCAGCGGCTGTGGCCCGCAGAGGCTGCCGCGCAGGCTGCAGCTGGGAAACGCCGTTAGCACCATCTATTGTCGGGAACACACAGCTGAAGGGACTTGCTGATTCGGATAAGGTGGAAATTCATTTATGCAAAGAAAACGGTTCTTCTCGATATTTAAATTATTCAGATATGCTCTCTTAATAAATAACGTATGTATTTTTGAAAATGCTTTTCAATGCACGCAACTAGGCTTCAGGTGACTGCATGATTATCAGCTATTCAGGTTATTTCATCTGAATTCTGTCCTTCCAGTTGCCCGGCTTGAGTTGTTGATTTTAACGGGCAAGCAGAAATCTCATTAAATATCTCAGCGGGGCGGCTAGCAGAGTCAGGCTGCAGGGTGAGCTGGGGAACCGATTCTCGCAGGTTCCCACAGGAAAGATGAGCTCACCGTTGGAAGCAGAGTTTGGTGATGAAGTTTTCACCGGAGTATTTTGGAGGAGTTCTCTGCATACCAGATATTTGAGGTTTTCACTCTATTCCCTGCCCAGTCACTTCCCATCCCAAACCAGATCCCCAAACAAGGCTAAACTGTGCTGAAGCACACTGGCTCAGCTGTATGCTTGCGTGTGAGATGACAGGGGCTGGAGGGAGTAACACATAGCCCAAGAGGCCTGAAGGCTCAGCGTGCAGATATTTGGCTTTGTTTCTGGGCGGACATAGCAAAGTTAAGCCAAAGCGGCACCCAAACTTCCCATGGAGAAATGAGCACTCTGGGACCAGCTGTAAYGTTAAGAGAAGAAGCTGAGAGTCATATTTACAGGTCCGTATTTCCCAAACGAACATGTCTACGGCCCTTTCTGCACGAGAAACCCCGATGTGCAAAGATCCCTTACCGGGAGCCGAGCAGAAATCCCTTGAGCCGGAGGAAGTTCGTCCGCGAGCGCCGTGAAGCAGAAGACGCTACTGCTCCAGCCCGGCACGAGCTTTTCTGCCTCAGCCGCCTGTTGCAGGGGAGTAAGAGCCCGTCTGTCTGTGGGAAACGGGCCGAGAAATTGGCAGCTTGGCTCAGAAGCAGCGAAACTTGTTCACGCACCGAGGGCAGAGGGGTTCGGGGGGACGCGGTGGCCCGCGGCCGGCGGAGGGCGAGGGCTCCCGGCCCCGGCTGCTCTTCCCCTTGGCGATGAGCCGCTAGAGGAAGCCCAATGCCGCGCACCTGACGGGGGAGAGCTGCTGTTGGGGGGCCGCGAAGGGCTTCCTGACCGCTGGGCTTTGGTGCCGGACCTGCAGCGTCCTGCCACGGGCAGCTCGGTGCGGGCAGCTCGGTGCGGGCAGCCCCGTGCTCGCAGAAATAGCGTTTTCCGACGTGCCAGCGAGCTCAGTCCTCGTGGGAAGGCGACAGCGGCGGCGGCTCCCGCTGCAAGGGGAGGCTCCGGGGCTGCAGGGTCAGACCGACCTGGGCAACYGCAAGGCTTCGCCGGGAATGGCACATTCCTGCCGCCTCGCCGCTGCCCGCGCCAGGCTGGCTCTTCCCTGACCACGTCGTCCCGGCAGGGAACGTGACGGTGCTCGCAGAGCACAGCTGATATAACGAGCGCCTCCCGCTTTGTTTTATTCCTGTTTATAGATGGCTAAATATAACGTTCTGCTTATTTTTATTCACAGTGAAAACTCGGATCCATCTTTGCATTTGGATGAGGCCCAAAGAGAGAAAAACCAGGTCAGACTCACCCAGACACTTCTGGCTAAATTAGACACCGGCAGTGCTTCCCGCGCTGCAGACCTGGTGCCTACCGTGTAAATAGGAGAAGGTATTTCGGGAATTAATAATCATCGTTCAGGCGGCAGCTTTCTCCCCGTGCCGAGAAGACCCCCAGCCCCGGCCGGAGCGCCCGCCTCTGAACAGCACCGCAACCGCAGGCGCCGCCGGCCTCGTCCCGGTTTGGGGCTTGCCTTGTCATGGGGCAGGACGCAGAGTGGTTTGCCCGTTTTCCTGTCGCGCAGCCAGACGGAGCTCGCCGCATCCTGCAGTATCTCGCTCTGCAGCGGGAACGGGAGCCGGCGCCAGCAGACACGAACAGGAGCAAGCGCGTCGAGAGGTCGCGCCCGCTGGTTGCGGCTCCCGACGTAAAACGGACGCAGCATTGCTTCCACACAGTTCCTGGAACGGCGAGAGCATTGGGGAAACGGCTCGCTGGACCAGTGAGTGGTTTGTCACCGTGGTGTTTTTCTAACTGCACCGAAATGCCATTCCTTAGTTGGAACGTTACCTCTTGAACGCCTCAGGTCCGATTTTCAAATACTAGCAGCCCAATAAAATACCCAAATCGTGCATTTCGGAGTTCAAGCCAGGAGCTGGCATAGAAAGCAGTCTAGTTTTCTTGCCCACACCCAGGGGAGAGAGAGCTGAAAAACTAATCTCTGCTTACAAAAAGCAAGTTCAAATCTCAGCTCCCAGAGCCCACTCCTCCACCAATTCCTCAGGAAACAACACTCCGGGGGTGTCTGAGGCAGGCGAGACGAACCCTGGGCAGAGCGCGCCCAGGCTCTGCCCGCGCAGCACGGCCCCGAGCTCCCGGTGATGCTGCGCAGGAGCAGGGGAGGCACCAGGGCCGCCGCCGCCGCCGCCGCCGCCCTGCGCCCGGCCGGACCTCGAAGCGCCCCAGGAACGGGTCTTGCAAAGCCCGCTATTTTATTCAGGGCAAGTTGTTTTATGTTAACAGGATGGGATCCTCGCTGTAAGCTGTAGCAAACTACATTTACAAGAAAACTACGGGTCCAGCTAGATCCCCGTCACATTTTACCGGGGTTGCATGAGGGATGATTGTTTTAAGTCTCAACACTGCCTGGAAAAACCATCGTCAAGAGGTGGGGGGGGAGAAAGAAAAAGAAGCAAATTCTTCAAATGCTGGACTAACAACTTGACCAAAATAAGGGAGAAAGAAAGTAGCTCTCTCACAGCTCCTCCCTTTCTCATTCTTCTCTTCTATGCTTTATAACCTACCCTTGCTGACTCTCAGCTGCACACAGAAGAAACTATTTATGTATTTATTTAAATATCCTTTTATTCTTTCTGGAYAGCCAGTTCTTTACGACAACTCAGTAGTTTGGGATACTGTCCTGTTAACATTCACTTGGGTGAATTTTTCCTGTTCCTGAGGACTGCACCTCTTTTTCTAGYGGTGTGTAGGGAGCAGGGTCAGCAGCAACTTGCGTTGGTAGAGAAGCACCCCCGCATCCTTTCCTGTGCGGAGTAACTATTCTCATCCAATTTTAATGCGAGAGGTTTGTCTAGGTTACATCTAGTTAACTGTGACCTGCACTGGAACGACCGGAGAGGAGAGCCTAAGCTAGTTTAGGTTCAACATCCCGCAGCTGCCAGTTAGGAAGGCAAGATGCACAGCGGAAAAAAAAAAAGACTTACTTTGTTTTGGCCTAAATCCAGAATTTGTGATAGGTTGAAAACCACCCATAGGGCTAAAATTACTCTGAAGATTTACAGCAGGACTCACATGTGCCAGTGGCTTAGAAGGACTAAGTGGTTTGGTTTGGTTTGTTTAAAGTGAAATTCTCTCCCCAGCAGCGCTGCCCCTTTCCTTGGGCGATTCCCTTCTTTGGTGGCGGGGCCGGGAGCCGCTGCGCATTCCTCCGCACTGGCACGGCACTCGCTATTAAAAGAGAAGCAAAAGCGTCTCACACAATAATTCATTTACTGACGCATCGAAAAAAAACGCATTCAGATGTGTTAGTGCAAGTCTGTAGATGTACTTTCTCCATCAGCTGCTAACAAGATTTCCCAATTTACACTGAGCTGCAGCTTGTTCACAAGGGATTGTAAAAGTCAAGCCCTTGACAACTCAGCTTTCAAATATAGACTTTTCTAACAACCCATTTCTGTTTCAGTTCCTTCGAAATTTCCAAACCACTATTTTTCCCCTTTAAGGATATCTTTCAAGCTCTCACTTCATGACTGGATTTTRCATAAGTGGCCATAAACTAAGTGATGGCCAGGAAAAATTAATGGGAAATCCCAACTTTTAAATCAGCATGCGCAATAGCAAATGGAAAATACAGTATCTTAGCTGACAGTTCCTCATGCCCTTAGGGATAGTGATGCAGTAGCAGGACTTCATTTCCAAAGAGACTGCAGCAAGCCAACTAGGACTCAAAACAGCTGGTAAGCATGATTTTTTTTCCCCTTAAGTTCTGTTTTCTCTTCTTTYGGGCTGAATCATAAAGACTTTTCTGTTCACAGGAAGTTTCCTTTATTAGAGTTATTCTCAGAATAGCTAGCAACTATTTTAAACCAAGAACAGCAGATCTCATTTAGATTTATACTCCTACTTCTAGAAACATTCTTCATTTAAAGATCAAAACGCCTAAATCAAAAGCGGTCAGGARCAACAGCGAGAAACACATGGCTTTTACCATAAACAGTGCCGCGCTTTCGATTCACTTCTTTCCTAGAAGAATCCCAGGACGATTGGTTTGGGTCCAGATCTCGCCAAACTGTATCCGCTCATAGCCAGAGACCCGTGCTCCTCCGATTTCAGCCGTGAGCGCCATGGAGCAAGCCACCACTGTTGCTCCGGCAGAAAGTATGCTATCTATACTGCATAGAAGTGATCACAAAAAGGAAAGAGAYTAACATAATCCAAGTCACTGGTTAGTTCCTTTTGCAAGGAAATATCGGAGCAGGGAAACATAGCTTGATTTTTTTTCTGTGCTTTGTGAAAAGAGTTCTCTCATATATATGTAAGTATGTAYAGTGTTATATGAAATTTTAATTCTGAATCACAGTCTGAGTCACCATGTAGCACTTATTAATGGTRTTGCTCTTATGGATGATATATCTGCTGATAAATAAATAAATTCTACATAATGCATAGGAGCTTTTATTCCCTTGGTAGCTTCTATGTTAACTGAAAAGCACTAAAAGTACTTAGTTTATCTATTACTTGTCCAAAAATGTACAGCTGACATTCAGACATAACCACATCTGCAGATCATTTCATATTAGGTTAATGAGTGTCAGACTGAAGTACAAAAAGAAACGGTAAAGACTTTGTAACGGGCTGTTATAGCTGTAGTTTTGCTCTAGCTCAGCCCTAGCAAACACAGCTTAAAACTTTTCTTACATGAGACATGCTTATAGCAGAGAATTTAGTTTCTCAGGTAAGCAGAGCACTTACGATTAGAGTCAAATTATAGCAATTCCTCATGAAAATCATTTTGTATTTGCATATCACTGGTTTTCATATCGGAAGGGAGAAGAACAGACAGCGTAAGGCAACCGCGGCAGCGAGCAGCCCCGCAGGCAGGCGGCGGGCCGTGCACCGCCTCGGAGGGGGCCGGAGAGGCCGCTGCCGGGGGGCTGCCCTCCGTCCTGCCCTCCGTCCTGCCCTGCTGCCCCCCGTGCTGCCCCCCGGGACGGCGAGGGGCCGGAGCACCCACCGCCCGCGCGGGGCAGCGGCGGCCCGGCGGGGGAACGGCGGGTGCTGGGCGCCCACCTGCCCCCGCCGCCCTCCCTCCTCCTCCCGCGCAGCGCGCCCGCCACCCCGCCGGGGCTCCCGCGGGCCTCGAGCGCTGCGGTTCGCCTTCGGGAGAAGCCAAGCCGGGAGCTTCCCCGGGCCGGAGCGGGCACCGACCTGCAGGGGTTGYGACCGACGCGCCGATGCGCCAGCGCAGAGCGAAGGCCGCTTAAGACGCGTTTGCTCTCCCCGGGGCCGGTACGCCTCTTCCCCGGGCCCGAGGCGGCGGCTGACGTGGTGCTCTGCTGGTTCAGGTTTGCACCGCTTCCGAACCTAAAGGAGGGTCGCAGTTCGCACCGGCAGAAGGCCCGGCGCTGGGCTGGGTGCTGAGCACGCGTCGCGGCGACTGCGAAGMTATTCCGATTCCAGGCAGCGTATGAGAAAACGGAACAAACCGCAGACAAGATCACCAAAACACAGCTCAAGAAACGCAATTTTTGCACAGGTTTTTACTTAATTCTATCGTGCTTTCACAGCACAGTCGCACAGCCAAGTAGCTGGCTGGCGAGGCAAGGCAAGGCGAGGCGAGGCGAGGGAGGCACGCACGGGGGGCCGAGCGGGGCCCCGCGCTCCCGGCACGGCAGGCCTTTCCGCGCGCCGTCCCCGGGGTCCGGCCAAGCGGCCGCCTCACAGCGCGCCCACGTATGCACGCCGCAGCTTGCCAGACACTCCCAGAGACGCTTCCTCCTCAAAAACAGCTTTTCGGATTTCTAGACCCGCTTCATTTGTCCGCCCCGGTTCGGAAGGCTCTGCGACACCCTCGCTCCGAAGGAACAACGGCCTTTTTCTTGCCAAAGCACAAAGACACAGTAATGCTGTTAAGTTACAAGCCTCAGCAGCTAGCGCGGTTTGCAAACACCCAGGCGTCGCACAGCTCGGCCCCGCAGCTGCCTGCAGACAAGGGCGACGTCCCCGTCGCAGCGGCTCCAGCGCAGCCATTAGAGCGGCAGAGCCAGGCTAAATGGGCACAGTTTTAAGGTTTCCCCGTTTTTCGTTTGTTTGTTACTGCCTACTAGAGTCTTATAATGCAGAGCTTTGCAATTTTCTTTAAAGCCCCCCACGTCTTGCAAAACTGAAATGGTGGCAACCTCTGCTGTTTAACTTCCTTGGAAGCCATTATGCCAGAGCTAAGAAGACATTATTTAAAATATGACACTTAAATAGCTTTCACAAGGAAAATCAACCCATCAAAGGAGTTATTCTGTAATACTATTTTTCTTGGAAATTACAAAGCTAAGGGACTCTAATGGCTATGCTGTTACTCACTTTTTTATCGCCCATTATGCCACTTACAACCCTCATAACCTTTTTGTTCCAGGGTATAATCTCTGCCCAGGGAGCAGTATCACACAACAACCGTCATTTTAAAGTGTCTGCTTCCTAAAAGCCTGATCCAAAACCCGCTAAGGTCCCATCGATCTCCGCGAGCCTTAGAGCAAAGCCTCAAGTTGGCCATAGCGTATTACCAAGCAGCTCGCCTGGGAAGCTGCACTAATTGCTTTGCGGAGCAACGCAGCTGGTTCGAAGGAAGAACGAGGCTCTGCAATTCCTAGGCACTTTGCAAATTGTGTTGTTTTAGTCCCAAAACATAACTCCGGTGGAAAAAAGTATTAAAGTTAGTGTCACTCGGAAGCGATTGAAACTGACTGTAATTTCTGCTAACATCAAACAGACCACGGTTAGCAAACTCTGTCCGTAGCAAGAAAGCACCTGCCCAGCGCAAAGGCTGGGGGATTTGACACGAGCGCTGCCAGATCCGTACTTTCAACCGGCCGGTCGCTCAGCCGAGCGGGCAGTGAAGCGCGCCGTCGCGAACTGCGCRGAGCGTCGCAGAGAAACCGGCCCCGCGTATCGGGACGTCTGCCGGGCTCGCCGACGGCCGCACCAGCGCGGAGGAGCTCCGCGAGCACCAGGGAGCAAGCACTGCTGGGGCTGCTCCTCCCCGCRCCGGCTTTCCCCGGGGCCGAGGCCAGCCGCTGCTCCCGGGGCCTGATCCCGACCCCACGCGCTGGAGCTCGCGCCAGAAGAGCGCTGAACGTGGAAGGGTCGTTCCACCACGCGGAATCGCTTCCCGTTGGGCACGTTGATTCAGACTTCAGACTCCTTGTTTATTATCATGTGCCTCTGTTATTCCATTGTTTCTTTTTTTTTTTTTTTTTTTAATCTTTAAAGGTGAGGAAGCCGTTGTCCGTTCCGGGATCCACAATGCGGGGCGCAACCCGCTTCCTGCTGTGCTCRCTGCTGCTGGCGACCCTCCACGGCACAGAGACGGCCGCGCAGGAGGTCCAGCCTGACCCCAAAGCGCCGTGTGCCAACTGGATGGGAGGAGCACCCGGCTACCCTGGCCACAACGGGCTCCCTGGCCGGGACGGGAAGGACGGCAAAGACGGACTAAAGGGAGAGAAAGGCGAGCAAGGTTGGTGAGGAGCTTTGGGAACGCCACCCCCAGAGCCCACGGCAGACCCAAGCCTTGTGCCCCATGAGCCCCAAGCGGGTGGACGGGGTGGGGGGTCACAGCGCGCCCCCCCAGCACCCACCCGTGGGAAAACGCAGGAGGAGAGGCTCGAGACGCGGAGCGCCCGCGCGCCGGGCTCGGCCCTGTCCTCCCCTTTCAGGGCAGCACCCATCTACTCCAAGCACGAAACCCAGCCCCCAAGAGCCTCTCCAGACCTTCAGGGTAGACAGGCACCTTAACAGGAACCAGATACAATATTTATGGGGGGGTCAACAGAAAGACTACCAGTGATTTCCCCGAGTGCCCAGTAAACCCCAAATCTCTCAGCTGTCTTCAGATAGACAACATGTCTCTTCTTATTAAACACGGGAGAGCACAAGACAAARAAAAGAGGCCAGAAAGCAAACGAACCCTGTGGCTGGGAGTAACRAAGCACTTAGTTCTCGAGACCGGTGCAGGGGGAGGAACTGCTTTCTTTGCTGCACTGCCCGTGCTTCGGCTGCTCTCAGCAAGTCAAAGGGTTTGGTTTGGCTGGTTGTTCATTTTTAATTAACGAGGTTTTCCAGACACTTGCTCTCAGCAGCTCTGCACACACACAAACATGGCAGTGCCTGAAGGAGTGCTTGCCACACCGTCACAGAGAGGACCACAGCGTGGTGTGGAGCGGGTTTTAAACTTGCTGTCTCTGGTCCTGGGGATGTTGAACTAATCTGACCTTTCCAAAACAGTCCTGCAACATTCCTGCATGCAGGTAACTCTGCCATTCACCCTCTCTTCCTGACAAGCACCAGGCACGCTCTCCTGACATCAACAGAGGCAACGTCCCTATGCCTCCTCATGCAACCCTGCCCTCACTTAGGGGACACAACCCTCATTTCACGATGTCGAGCTGTTCCTTCTGTATTTTGGGGCAGCGTGTAGCAGCCGTCAGCACAGTGCAAACAACCCCAACTCTGTGCCCTAGGTGAGCAAGGCCGCAAAGGCGACAGTGGCGAAATAGGAAGCCGTGGAATTGAAGGCCCAAGAGGATTTCCAGGAAACCCGGGGATGAAAGGGGAGAAGGGAGAAGGTGCCTACGTTTACCGCTCTGCCTTCAGTGTGGGGCTTGCAGGCAGAGCCCCTCACCCCAACGTCCCCATCCGATTCAGCAAGATCTTCTACAACGAGCAGAACCACTACGACGCAACCACRGGCAAGTTCCACTGCAGCATCCCCGGCATGTACTATTTCGCCTACCACCTCACGGTGTACCTGTCGGACGTCAAGGTCAGCCTGTACAAGAAGGACAAGGCGGTGCTCTTCACCTACGACCAGTTCCAGAAGAACAACGTCGACCAAGCGAGCGGTTCTGTGTTGCTTCACCTCAGTGCTGGGGAAGAAGTCTGGCTTCAAGTGTACGGGGAAGGGGAAAACAACGGCGTCTACGCCGACAACATCAACGATTCTACTTTCATGGGATTCCTCCTTTACCCAGACTTGGATCTCCATTAAAGCAGGAGGTTGTACACAAGAGGGGACACGGTGGCTTAACCCCAGAATGGAGTCCTAGGGCACCACAGCTATACTATACTTCTTGGAAAATTGTCTTTTGTGGGTACTACAGTTGCCAAGGGTGGGATCCTATCTCCCAGGAAATCAATGAGGTTACACAAGTGACTTCAGTGGGACCAAGAGTTCACTCATACCCCCGCTCTTGTTCTCCTCGCAAAAATCTGGGCCCAAAGTTCAACACCCTTCCTAACACATCATGAAACAGTAACTCCTGAGATAAGGTTGGCCTTTTAAAAAAATTTTAAAACTGTAAAATAATTGTTACATTTAAATACAAAATTTAAAATAACCACTTAAAAATTCATTCAAAATATTGTCACACAATTCAGCCAACATTTTACAATTTGAGTAGAACAGGGAGAAAGTTATTCATGAAAACTGTATCTGTTCTCATTTTCAACAGGCAACAGATGGCTTTGTTTTTGCTGTTGAAACCCCCTATCTTATTAGGGCCTTTGACTTCCACCCACGGTTTGTTGGTTCCCTTCTTCAGCCCAGATCCCTACATGTATTCAGATTTGCACCTCTCATTGATTTTAATCCTCTGTTTTTCCTTTTATGTTTATCGCCCAACATTATCTCTAATTTAGACTGCATACTCAGGGCAGGGATCTTCTCTTTTTATTTGTCTGAAAAGCCTTATGAACACCCACAAGGCTACATAACAAAAGCAACCCTTTGACCACATGGCTTTGGGCATCCTGAAGTGGTTACGGATGTGTTGGTCTCAGAGCTGGCAACATTGGGAAATGAGAGCAGCTCCCCTGCAAACATGATGCCTGACCCAGAAAGCAGAAGGCCCCTCGAGGTTCCTGGGCAGAGCAGATATCAGGGTGGAGATGTCCCTTCCCAAATCACTGCCCTGGCCCTGGAAGTGACGCCATCTCGTTCAGCTCGGAGGCTGTAGGCATGGGGCAAGCTAGGAAAGATCCCGTCCCATCTCCTACCTGAATAACTCCCAAGTGCAGTCGGAAGTTGAGGACAAGCAACCATTTTTCCCACTCAGTAAGTATGCCGTTAGTAAGGGTTAGCATGTCAGCTGGGCAGGGCTTCAGTTGGTGCAGCTTCACACACTGAAAGGGCTACCAGGATTAACACCTGGGATCTGCCCCAGCTCTCCACAAGGTTAGCTCAATGCTGTGAAGAGTACTAAGACTGAGACTAGTAACAGTCAGGCCACAAACTCCTTTTCCAAGGAGGTTTGTCAACTTTCAGCTAAAAGATGATTTGATAGCTTCTCAGATATGTTCAAAGAAGAAGACTCCTGTTAAGCTTCAGAACAAGCTAACACACATCAGAGCTAATGTATTATTACAAGCACAGAACAGCATTAAGAACTTCAACTGAAAATATTTCCAACAGCAGCATTTTCTACACTCCAGTGAATTACCACATTACAAATAATAACAATAAAAAACTCTCTCAGTAAGAATGCACCAGCATTATTATATGTGTCATTGGGAAGGGTTTAAAGAAAGGGACATTTTTCTACCCTCACCAGGCTGCTCGGGGAAAAAAAAAAAAATCTAGCAGGGAAACTGGAGAAACCATCTGCTGGTTGAAACATTAATAGAACAGAAACTTTCCCAAAGGCGCTGGGCTCCCATGGACTCCAGACTCAGCGACGCAGGAATGTGCAAGTGCAYAGTTTGGCCCATTGTGGCCAAGTCCATGATGCAAGGTATTTCAGAGAAAGCTTTACTGAAAGCACTGGCCAGAAGGTTTCCACGCATCCAATTTTAGGGTACATATCCTCCTTTCTGATGATAAATTTTCTCCTTTCTCATGAGGAGTTTTCTCCAGGTGGAATTTGGAAACTTTCTGCATTTGTCCAGATTTGGACACATGGCAAAGGTAGCGGGGAGCTCTGCAGAGTCCTGGAGGCTCATGTGGGAGATCGGCTCTGCAGCCCAGAGCCAGGAAGCATGACATGTCCCAGAAGCACAGACACAGAGACGCGTGTTCAGAAGCCTCAGACAAACAGAGCAGCCCTAGAATAGCAGCTTATTTGATTTACATGAACTAAGACAATGATTCTGTGGAGATAATTGTAGTATCTAAACACTACCTCCAGAGAGTCCTCTACAACATCTCTATCACAGAATTATCCTTTCCTTCAGGTGATTGAATCCCCAYTAAATAAGTCAAGTCAGTCTGTGTGTTTCAGCAAAACCGAACTTAAGGTGGGTTTCTCTCTCCCTCTTTTTTGAGTTTTGGTATTTCCACCATCAGCCAGCCAGCTAGAGCATCTCGAGGAATGCAGTTCCCCTKTCTCCGGCCAGATGCAGCAATAAAAAAGATCATCTAGCAATACATTTGCAGGCATTAGTTTTGCAAATGGATCTCAAAATTTACTCCCGTCCTCAGGCTACGTAGACTAAATCCAGAGTCTTTATCCAGATAAAGGCTTTCATGTCTGTTTTACTGCTCCAGATTTACAACATACATCTGCACAATGCACATGAATAAGGAGCTGAGGCTCCTTGCACYGAGTAATAAATTCTAATTTAAGATGAAACCTCTCCTAGCAGAGAGCCATGCCAGTAGCTGCCCAAGTCCCCGGAGAGCCCCAGCTCTGCGGTGGGAGCTGGGGGACTAAAGCACAGCGYCTGCCCAGATGACAAGGTGGTGGCACCCTGAGCTAGTAGGCATGCAGACGGGTCCCTCTTGCTTTCCCAAGAAACTGCCTATCTTCCTAGCTTTCATCGAGGCTTTACTATCTCACCACCTTACACTGTATTGCCTCCTTCTTGAATGAGATGAACTTTAGTGTCCAGACTGTTTACCCCAAACTGTCAAGTCTGAATTCATCATGACTGATCAGCCAAAGAGAGAAGCTCCTGTAGCCCAGGAGGCTTTGAACACCAAAATGCCCATACTAGATTTATCAAGGACTAAACCGATGCTTAAGCTGATCATGTTGAATTCAGACAACTGGGAAAAACCCAGCTTCTATTGTGTGAATTACTGGTAAGGGAACAGGGAAGGGGGGGTGGGGGAGAGGAGGAGGAGGAGGAGCGACTAATCCATAAACAAAAGGCGATTTAAAAATGCAGCAATTGCTGGATCAAATGCCATAAGAGGCTTAAATCTAAAGGAACAAGTTAGAGCTTTTGCAGTGTTTTTTCAGGTATATTCAGATGGATTTTCTGAAGGCAGTGAAAAAGGAAATGACCTAAAAGCACTAAAAAGACATTTGGGATAAACACCAGAAAAACACTCGTTTAAAGGCTGGTTCCTAAAGAAGCAGCCAAAATGAATTTTTCCTTTCCCTGCTACCACGCATCAGGAGCATATATGCTTACAGTTTTATCCCATGCACTAGGACTTGAGAGACTGAGATACAGCTTTTCACACTGCCACATACATCTGATGTTGCATATTTGTATGCTTAAAGCTAGGAGAGAGACCAGGATTTCTCATCCACCTGGTCCAACAGCCCCATCATCTGTGTGACCTATATCAATACAACTTCTACCCACGCCAACACCATCTTCCACCTGAAATTACCATGGCTGTAGTGTCACGACTGCAGTGTGTGGTAGAAACTCAGGGACTGGGTCTACACCATCCCTTACAGCAGTCCCTCCCAATCCCAGAGTGTTGCTTGCCCTCCACATCATCCCACTCCAGCAGCCAGAATTTGCCCCATCTGGGATGCTCGCAGATGCCATCGGACCTTGCAGCAGATGATCCACCGCCTGGAAGAGGCCCAAGGTCACCATCATCCCCCAGTTGGCCTCCTTGCCGCCGTGACAGCAGCACAGCCGGGGGCTGCGCGAAGGACCGCAACGCTGCCCTCGGGGCTGCTAGGCCCTGCAGGAGGGCCCCAGCCTGTGTATCCTTGTTTCAAAGCCTGGCTCTGGTTTGGGTCCTGGGTTTAGCACCGTCCTGSTTCCACTGTCCTAGCTGTGGGCGTGCTTGGAGGCTGTGTATCCAGAAATAGGCATAAAAATGTCAGAGTGATGGCAATATATTTGTAAGATGCATATTCATATACGCCCCACAAGAATGCCGAATATTCCTACAAATAATCTTTTATCTATGCCATTGTTTAGCTTCTTTACCCCCTTGTAGATGGCTTTTCCAAACTCTTCTATAAACTGCAGCCTCATGTGCAGGACTGCCTCCTTGCAGGCTGCTTGGGGTCATTGGAACGAAGGTCCCCATGATCTGTGCTGCTCTGCTCACACAGAGCCACCGAGCATGAATTCAGCACCTCAAGGTTTAAGTTGCAGGCTAAAAACCTGATCGAGTAGGGATTTCCTAGTTCCATTTAAAGGCAGAACAGCACAATTTCTATGTTAACTGTATGTTTTATCAAGAAAGAAAACACCACAAACACAGTCAAGATGAAACACTTAGAATAAGGTATAAATGAAAGCCGTTAAAAGTACTGGTGTTTTTTATACTGACTTTTCCACACTGTTAGAGCTGTAAATACMCAAATACGATTTCACCAGACAACTTGCCCTTTGGCATGTTTGCAGAGACATATGTTCCTCCCACATCCCCCAGAGACAACTGCTTGCTCTCTGCTGCGTGACAAGGATGCGCCATGCAGGCTACCTGTGTCACCCCTTGTCACCTCCAGGTGCCTCAGAAACTAGCCAACACCAGCCTGCGATCTGCCCGAAAGCCACTTTGCACCTCCAGAAGCAGCAGCCACCCCGTCCCAGCTCTCCTCAGGGGCAAACGCTCTCCTGACAGGGGCTCTCCCCAAAAAGCGAAGCAAACAGCCACAGCCTGCGCTGAGCAGGGCAGGTGCAGAAACACTCTTGCTCCATTGCAGCCGGAGAYGAGCCCCAAAGCCATGCTTACCACCTCCGTTACTACCTCCAGAGGCAGGCCCAGGCCCTGCAGGCGTCTGTGTGCAGGTGCTTGACGAGTCACTCACACCAAAATCATGCTGGAGAGCTTCAGAAGGAGCAGCCAAGCACGGCTGGCCATGACCCCACRGGGCCGTAAGTCCTAATGGCTGCCAAAGTGTCCGAATCCCTACGCATGCTATGGGTGTTGTACCCACACCTCTCCTTGACGCCTCAGCTGTTCCCTGGGCAGCAGGCACCGACCGGGTCCCTGCCACCTGGGGGGCACTGGGTGCAGAGCCAGCTCTCGCAGGCACCCAGCCAGGCTGACCGCGGTAGCCCAGGGGCAGGGAGCTGCCCCCATGCTGCATTTGGGGGACAGCTGCCCAAGGGGTTTGGGAGAGTAAGGAGGTTACGGCCAAAGAGCTCAGGGTCTTTTTTTTTTTTTTTTTTTAAATGAAGCCAGCCTTTTCCATTACTAAGGCACTGTGTGCTTATACTCACCCTCCATAATCCTGTGGGGTGTCAAACCTGGCCAAAACAGGTACTGTCATCCCAGGCAGGGGCTGGCTCCCCTGGATTGCAGTGCTTTGAACAACTGATTAAAATATAACAAAACAGCTGAGAATGACATTAGCATATGGAAAGGACCCAGAACCATCTGCTCCCTGACAAATTTAAAGGCGCTTTTTTTTTTTAAACCAACTCCTACAATAGATGCCTCGTACAAAATTAGGTCTCACTATTTTGCCATTTTAGCTGTGGCAGGTTCAAATGGCTGGTTTTGTCTTTGAAACTAATGTATTGCTACAGGAACACAAATCAGACTGTTCTTGGTGTAAATGTTGCCAGCAGCTCCTATTAGATCACAAATAATATGACTAAGACACCAAGAATGACATCTTATTTGTCACTTTAATGAGGACAGGTTATAAAAAGAGCACTCAGATCCTTTGATCATAATGGTTCTGTTTGACCCTTTCCTCCCTGCCTTGCTGCTTGGACACTAAGCAGCTGCAAAGCTCTGAACTAGCACTGTACTGCAAGTCCATGAAGAGCACAACCCCACAGACCGCAGAGAGAAGGGGCAGGATTAGAAAATTCTTGCAAGAACACCCACTAATAAAAGATTAAAGTCACCGCACTAGCAGCTAGTGAGAAGTAACATGTTTACAGCTGGCATGAAAAAGGAGAGTCTGGCTAGAAGTCTCTCATTCCAGCAGGGAAACCATCTGTGAAAGCATCCATGCCCCTTTCAGACACAATTATAAGCTGATCATAATTGTGCCTCAATCCCATGTAATCTGTGTGCCAGTAACTACTAGGAATACAAATAGGAGCTGCACTGAACTGTGAACAGCTACAAGAAAGAGACATAAGACTGTATCATATTTACTTGCTGAATATAAATTTGCTAGAGGCACTTAGGCATGAAAGAAGACACAGCAATTAGAATAATGTCCTACATTTACCTAATTAATCATTGTACTTCCATGCCATCAAACTTAAGTTTACTCTTTGAATACTTAGGAGGGAATCAATCTGAGTGTACCCCGACCAGGAGCAAGACTGCCATGTTTTTATGGTATGTGTTTGTGTTAGATGTAGGTATATGACGAAAAGACTCTCAGTCTGATAACTGCTGAGATTGTAGGTCAGAAAACCTCATCTCAGCTCATCCTTAGGCTCATGCCAGGATACCAGTTCTACATAATGCAGTTGCTCTTTCAGGACAGCTGTGTAATTTTCTTACACATATGACAGGACTGCAGGCTCAATTTGTTAATCTTCCACCATTCCAATGGGGGGAAAAAAAAAGGTTTATTCCCAGTGAAAAGGAAACATTAAACACCACCAACCCACCACCTGATACTTCCTCTGTGTGGTATACCAGACAATTCCCTCCCCAAAGGAAATCTGTGGGATCCTTCCCATAAAAGGACACTGGGGAGGGAGAAAAACGGGTAGATCCCACTTGAAGCTCATCTCTAAATCCCCTTATAGAATCAGGAAGGGGAAGGAAGAGGGGGTATGAACCAACACACAACTGTTCTTAAGCCAGTGTGACTTTCTCCACTTCCTTGAAAAGTCATTGTTTAAAGAAGCTATTTTAGATGTGCACCATATTTTGTTAAGTACCATAAGGCAAAAGTGAATCTGTCGGCAAAGGTGAATCTGTCAACGTGGAGGAGGTGAAAACACAGAGACATTCCCACACCACTCTACCTGTATCACAGTGATGCAGAAACCATTTCAAAGCAGTAAGAGCCAGCTTAGCAGTGTCATCTGTGATATCCAGAGAGGAAAAACAAACAACCTGAAGGTGAGTGCATGGAGGGTCCTTCCAGGTTTCGAGCAGGCAAGGCCAGGTATCTCTTGCCCCTCAGCACAGAGGGGCAGGAGATGGATCTCGCAGACAGAATGTGCTAGCCAAAAGACTGCAGCAGCATGTTGCTGAACAAGCTTTATTGGGATCTGTGAATCAGGGTACACGTTGATGAGAAAGCTCTCAGACAGGACAGCCAGTGTTGAGGACCAAGTCCCCCCTGCAAGTGCCCTCATGGAAGCATCTTCAGCTGGGTCAGGGAGACTCTCCAGACACTGGTGCGGGCAACTCCTCTCTGTACCAGAGATGCTTTGTACATGACTATCTGCTTTGTCAAAGTTTTGATACATTCCCTTGTTGACACACAGTCCCTCGCCTGCAGTCACCCTGTATGTAACACTCTAAACTGTATGACTGTATACTCAGAGTGACATACAAACCACGGTCTTTTCTCTCAAAAGAACTTACATAGTTATGCAAGGTTCATACATTTATGCCACAACTACAAACTAACTAGGACGACCACCGTTAAAATTACAGATGACTGAAAATTTGCTACATGCAAACTGAAGTTTCCATAAACAAGAAAATATTCACACACACACACAAAAAAAGCTCCTACTTGTCAGTTTAAAAAGCTTTAGAAAGCACTGCCTTGCTGTCCCTGTGCTCTGAAGTCCCTGTAGCAACTTGAGAAAAGAGCCCTAATTTGGATTACAATTCTGACTCTACTGCTTAGCAAAGACAGACATTTGAGAGAACACAAAAGGCAGCCTGTAAGAGAGGAAAAAAACTGGAAGTAGTAACATGGAAGCACATCCTTGTCCTCAAACCCATCCCTACTGGCAAGGGCTTCAACTTGTGTTGTGCTAGTGCTTTTTCAGAAGAGCCCTCACATCAGTCACATTCCACCCCTCTTCACTGATAAGGGCAGGAGCTTGCAGAGAACAGTGCTACATTGTCATCTAGAGAGCTTGTTTTGATGTGCAGAACAACTGCACATTTAGAAGAGGAAGATGACTGCCAGCTTCCCAACAGCCCAGAGAAGCTCAGTTTATTCAAAGAACTCAACTTATTCATCTTAAATCAATTCCTTCTTTACTGAGAAAAATACCTACTACTGTTATTCAAGTAAAATATTGAAAGGAAAACCTTTTCTCCTCTTTCCCTAAAAGTTAACTACAAAAAGCCCCAAACAAAGGAACCCAGGAAAACCCAATACCCCACTAGGTCTGAGCTTGTCTATTCTTCTCAGAGGACGTGAAGAACACTGGAGCTCTAGGCTCTCCTGCTAACCTGGTAGCTAGCTCAGAAAAAGYACTACACAAATATTATGTACAGAGTAAAGCCAGTTTCCTTTAACCTTGTAACTCTCTGAGAACAACCTCACAATGACTTGATTATTTTCAACTGAAAATGAACTGCACATTCTTAAGTATATAGTATAACACTTACCAATTACCTGCATATGGAGAATCAACTATGTGAGACTATCAAAAGGAAAGTGTTTCACAGCCATTTCCCTCCACCCCTGCTGCACAATCGGCTGTGCCCATTCTGAAGT
This sequence comes from Apteryx rowi, assembly GCF_003343035.1. NCBI lineage: Eukaryota > Metazoa > Chordata > Aves > Apterygiformes > Apterygidae > Apteryx > Apteryx rowi. Next base: position 778,487 of record NW_020450772.1, read on the forward strand.
ATTTTGTCACTTAGGACCTCATCCCGCCAAGACTCAGGCAGATGCTCAACTTTACACACTGCAAGCTGTCCCACAGAAGTCAGCAGGACAACTCATGATGCTAAACTCACTGCCTCCACCATAAACCTTTTCAGTCTAGAWATACTGAGCACTCAGCAGCTTATAAAGTAACATACACCAGCCTAAATGTGTGTTAAATACTGTTAAGTCAGATCCATTCTTTTACTCAAACACCTATTATGAGTGTTGTCAATCTCCACTAAAGGTGCAGCAACGGAAGCTCAGTAAGTGAAATGGTTAAGGCAGACAAATGCCCTTTAAATCAATTTTTATTAGAGATTTTGACACCTTGCAATTATTTCCTGACAACAGGCTAATTGCCTCAGTCTAATTAGACTGAAAGACTTGACAAATGATAATTTAGAAGCAACTTGACACTCAAAGGCATTCTGTTCCTCAGATTGGCCATTCCATTTTAATACTGCCCCCAAAAGTACCCAAACAAATTACAGTCCCTAATGAAAATTCTTACAAATGTACAATCTTTTTCAGAAAATTATATACACACATACACCCCACTCACCCATTCTCACTGCAAAGCAGAGAGAGCTTTAGCATATAAAGACAGCTAACACCACAACACTCATACACTTCCCTCAAAGTGTCAGTGGAGGTGCTCACAGCATACCCTGCACAGGCTTTCCCCGCTTGCCTTCTGGTGTTGCACTGACAGCCAGTGCCTTGGCCAACCCTTGGTATCATGCTGTTCCGACTTTGAAGAATGTTCGCATTCATTTTGCTTCCTGCTGACAGGAGAGGGGGGGAAAAAAAAAAAAAAAAGGAAGGTATGAGACCTTAAGTGCGAGTTCAGCACCTGGGAAGTAATGTGAAACAACTAGAACTCACAGTATCTGCAAYGGTATCAGCGCACACTAAGACAGCTCATGAAATTCAGCAGCATTCTTCATAAGGGATTTTACTAACTCAAAACTTTAACACACTTCCCTACAGATAGAATACATACCACTTCCCAAGTGCCAGCAGTACTTGCACTGTTTTTAGCACGATAGACAGATTCTGGAGGCAAACAGAACAAGGTAGTAGGGAGTTAGCTGCAGATACAAAAACCTACTTGGAATGAAAACTCTTCTTTAGTTTAGACTGTGCTGGACCCACAAGGATTACTTGCACTCTACCCAGTTTCATAAAGATAGGTTCCATGTTTTGATCAAGCAAAACTAGCATTAACACCTTTGAATATCTCTAGAAAAGAAGATGGAACAGACTGAAACATCATTCATGTATGAAGATTAACTATTCAGGATGGATTGATATAATGAAATATACTCTGCCTGCCGCGAGCAAACTTAAGGCTTGGGTTTTTCACAGTTTAATGAATATAAATGAAAAACAAAGTAGAAATACATAAACTAGGACAAGGAAGTGTTCCAAAACAAAAACAGTGGCTATCTTGAAGAAACTGGGCACCAGCAAAAGCAAGCAGCTAAAGAAGTAAGAGAGGCAACACATGCTTCTTAATTAAGAACTTTTTCATCTTTGGTGCCTGCTCCAAACTCCGTTTACTGATAACGGCTCATTTCTCCAAGCCTAGTTTCAAGTTGCAAAACTAAAACAGTCCAAATGAAGTTGCTAGCACTCAGCAATAAAAATGTTTACATTTCTTTTGATGCAAAAAGCTTAACTCTTCCTCTTTAAGCAAGTGTGTAGTAAAAATGAGACTGCATCAGCAACATTATTCCAGAGGGACATGCTGTAATGTCACATACTAAGAGTAAATGTCAGAATGCTGCTTTAATATCATCTGAATGATGAAACAAGGGATATTAAGGAATCCCCAGGAACATAGTAAGATGACTTACTGTATAACAACACAGTTCTGCTACACAAAGCACAGCCAGACTACAGTTTTGCCATGTTTACATTTTTAAGTTTAGAGGTCAGCATACTTACTGTTACATTTAAGACTTGAAGAAAAGGGGATACATAGCTTTAAGATAAAAGAACAAGCAAAGAAAGTATGTGAAAAAGGTCAGGAGGGAAAGGTTTCATTCTGGATTTTTCATATTGTTTAGTACAGTCATCAGCACTCCAAGTAAAAAGTGTGAAATATTAACGGTTTGAAAGGGTACAATCTAAACAGAAGTCAAACTAAAGAGGAAATGAAGGTTAAAAGCTTCACTGCATAACCGTCCCTCTTCCTTTCCCTCCCTCATCAAATTCAGATGCAAAATTCAGATAAAGAGCTAAAGCTAACACTGACAACAGTTTTTCTTATTGAAAAGGAGGATCTAAGAATTAAACTTGCTGATGACTTATATTATTTAAGGATTATCTGAATTTGAGTAATTCATACACTCTACTCAAATAATGACAAATTCAGTGGACTAAGTCTGATAAAACACAGTCAACTGCATTTAGCTACGCTATCCACTTACAAAAGACAATTCTGGATTTTAAATACAGATCCTGAGAAAGATCAGTCATAGGGGTGATTTCTCTGATGGAATGGTATGGAATACAGCGCTAATTTAAGACAAGACAGGATAAAGTTCTTGAGTATGAAACAAAATGTTAAGAACTCCCCTGTTCCTTTCATTCTGAAAGTTGCTTTGGTCACTGAAGGGCGCAATGTCAAACATATTTGCTTTTCTTCTACAAATGAAAACCTGTGTCAAAGTCTGCACAACAAAATTCATCTGATACAAAGATTCATATATACTGCACACCTGAACACAAATACAATTACATTACCTGCTGCCTGAGAAAAGAATCCTGGAATACAGACTCTGTAGAATGAAGAGAAGAATCAATTTCAAGAATTAAACTAGATGCTTAAATCCAAGGATTTCCATGGTCCACAGCCATAACATTTTTTCCTCCTTAAAATATCAAAAAATTACTAGTTTTTATTCCTGTGCTTCCTAGATTGAAGCTGGAGTATCTACAGCAGCTGAATATCTAACCTGAAACTGGAGAAAATGCACAATCTTCTTAGCGATACTGGTAAATATATGCATCAAAGACACTATTCAGGAAAAGCAGCCTTCTTAGTCCTAGATAATCCTATATTGTGGGATGAACAAGACTTTTCTAAGCAGTAATGTGTCTTGCCAGGTATCTTTGCATAATATCTAAGAGAACCAGTGAATGATTTCATAAAAATACCAGTTCTGTATGGAAGTTCAGAACACAGCAATATCTACTACTTTCAAAGTATACCCCAGAAGGAGATTTTGTCAAGATTTTATTAAATGAGCACATCAGCAAGGAAAGTTTAAAAGAAACAAAACCAAAAAAACCCTACACAGTTTCCTAGAGGTGGCAGTCCACAATTCCTTTTATAGTTATCTTTAACGATCTGGCTTTCATATTCCCAAGAAGCTTATATATTTATTTTTTTTCCCTCTCTGTGGTTTTTCTGTTTTGATTATTTGAATAAATAATAGACACCACAGGTGATCCTAGAGCAGAATTCCACATCTCAGCACTGCATAGCTGGAAGACCAAGTTCACTGGATGTCATCATCATCAAAGAGATCTTCAAAATCTAGTCAGAAAAATAAAATAAGGTAAATCAATCTTTTAAAAAAATAAACTACTTTATATATACACACCATATACATACTACACAAGTACAATTTTTCATTATTTGGATTAAAGACAGAAATAAATGTGAATTAAGTATGTAACAGTTACCACACTGTCAGTTTCTAGAAGCGTCCCATTGGGGCGGGGAAGAGAGAGACAAAAGGCAGACCCAAGTATGTAATCCCTACCACAAAACAATTAAACAAAGCTACTTCACTTGCACCATAAAAGATTTGCAATTAAATTCATGAAAACAAAATAAAGCTTGAAAAACTGTTTGTTTGTTTGTTTTTTAAGTAGATGCATTAAGTAGCTATCACATTCAGAATGGTTCAACCATGAAGCCCAGACTCCAGAACTAAACAAGCGCCAATTGCATGGGACAGGTCTCAGGTGGGCACACTTCTGCAGAATTTTGGCTTTAATTCATAGCATCCCAGCATACGTGCTTATGAACTTTCCAGATTTATAATTTCCGGTTTCACATTTGTGATTTACTGTTAAAAATCACTTCATTAAGAAAAAGAAAGTTTTCAGCTGAGACGATGCTACTAATATTTTTCACCATCTTCCTCCTGCTCCAAGAACCCCCCTCCTCCCCGCCTCAAATCCTAGTCTCACTCACAGTAGTGCAATATGGCTATCCAAGCACAATTGCTCTAATCATTCCGGGAAGTACTGCAACTGCCTAGTTTTTTGTCTTCTTTGGGTAGTCAGCATAGACTAGCAASATAACTGAAACAAAGTCTTTGTTCTTACAAAAGTCAAATACAGCCATTGCCATACCATAAACTGAGAGCTGATCTCTATTTAAAAGAGTCTCAAACTAGAATAGCATTGGGATATAATATCTCAACTTTATGGCAGAACTTTGATAAAGTATTTGTTCCTGAATATGCTGGCTCTTACAAAAGAGAGCTGCCTCTCTTTTTTATATAAAAGTTTCGATATATTTTACATAAAAGTTTTTATGTAAAATTTTTATAAAGTATATCAAAACTAAAATCATTTTTAGCTTTTTCTTTTTGGCTTTCTTTTTCCCCCCCGTATTCTAAATATTGAGTAGTGTGAGAAAGCCACTTAATCTCAGAAGGAACACAACCATTTGTGACATCAACACCACAACAGCAAACATTTCATAACATATCTAAATCAGACATTCACTCTTGAGTTGTGAAAAAGTACTTTTTTAAAGTGTTTATTGACCAGACACAAGATGACCTACACAGCTGGATGGTTGTTTCCATCTATAACTAAACCCAGCTAAACAACTATATACATAYGTGTGTATGTGTGAGAGGGGCTGACTTTCAACTGCAGAAAATATACCAAAGCCAAAGTTCCATTTGGCTATATACATACATATATATACACACACACATATAAACATGTATATATCTTATGAGATTAAAGATTTACCTATAAAATGCCTATACCTGAAACAATAAGTCCTGTTCATGCACATATAAAGTTTTGTTTATAAGAACAGCTCGTTCATTACGCCACCTCACACTCATAAGTCACCTAGGAAGCTCGGGAGAGGAGAGGCAGGCAGTATTTCACCACCGCCCGCAGCAGTTAACCCGGGAATGCTCTTTACGAGCAGCGCCCGTTAAAAGCGCAGGGAGCGAGAGCCGCGGCGGCCCCCGGCAGGGGCCGCAGGCAGGGAGCGGGGCAGAGCAACGCCAGCGGTGCCGGGGGCGATGCCCCCGCCGCGGGCGGCCCTTACCGTTGAAGAAGTCGGCGTGCACCGCTTTCTCGTTGGCGGCGAGGTCCATCAGCAGGCCCGTGCTTCCCCCTGCCTGAAAACGCAGCCGTTGAGGCCCGGCCGCAGCACGGCCCGGCAGCCCGGCCCCGGCTCCCCCAAGGGCTCCCAGACCCCAACCCACCTCCCTGCCCGCGCCCGCACCTCGTCGAGGTCCACGTACGGCCCCGCGCCCTCCGGGAACATCTCGTCCACGGCCGGCTTCATGGCGCAGCCTTCCCCTTCGCCCCCACGACCTCGCTTCCGGCCGCCCGCCCCTCAGCTTCCGCTTTACGGTGCCCTCGAGCAGCCGCGAGGCCGCTCTGCACGCTGGGCGGTGCAGCCTCTCTATGGTCGCGCCCCAGAGGCGGGCCCGCGGTGGTTGCCACGGCAACGGGGCGCGGCCACCGCCATCTTGGCCCTTGGTGTGAGGGTGCTGCGTATGCGTGTGGGGGGTAGCCCCGGGCCCCCCAGGGGCGCTCGGCAGGGTGTCTGTCTGTCTGTGTGGTGTGGGTGGATGCAGGGGCAGCCCCGGGCCCCCCAGGGGCGCTCACCAGTTGCACTTGAACATGGCCTGCAATGTTCTGGAGACAAAAGCTTTCTTCCCTGCTGTCCTGTGGCTGGTGTCATTTCAGCTTGCTCAAAGCAGAGGAAAATTGTCACTGAGTGACAACAGCCGTGTAGCCACACAGTRCAAAGGAGGGGAGATCTGGCAGCAAGCTCCCCCTTGCAGGGCCTCTGAAAACAAGGCAAGAAAATTTACTGCCCCCTCCTGCCCATAAAAAGGGGAAAAGAGAGGAGAAAACGTACAAAAAGAAGACAAACAACATCCTTTGATTTTTTGCCAACCCTGCGACCATTTCTTCTTTCAGCTGTGGCTAAACAAATACACCTAGCTTGGCCCATCAGTTAAAGCCTTTGCTGAACTGAACAAAATGACTTTGAACTAGTTGGAGATTGCTAAGAGAGCATTATTTTGTTGCAAGGAGCATCTCTGTTGTAGTAAATTACACTGGTTGTCCATCTCCAGTATTGGGGATAGACTGACAGAGAAAAGACCAAAGCATTACTACCAAGCAGAGGGGATGGGCATGCACTGTAGCAGAGTGTTTTTATACCCAGTACTCTGTTAAAGTAGCGTCTGTTATGCCAGCAATGCTAGCAGCAGAAGTAACACTCTCCTCTGCAACCAGATAAAACAAGCAAACAGGGCAAAATCAAGGTTTAGAGGGTCTGACAGTAAAGGCAAGAGATCTGGCAGCACCTGATCAGAGAGATCAGCATCTTCAGACAAGTCTGCAAGAGCACTGTACATTTAAAAACTTCAAAAAACTCACAACAGAATCAAAAATCAAGGAGTTTATTGGCTTTGCACAACAGCATAAATTGTAAAAAGAAAGCTAATTTTGTCTGTGATTTTATAAAGCAAGAAGTATGACTGCTACAGGGTTTAAAGAGTGCTGAAAATAATGCAAGTGCCTGAACTGGCAGCTCAGGTGCATTCACTGGCAGCCATACCTTCCCTTAAACATCTCAGCACCAGCTTCAGCAGAGATGAGCAAAGTGATTAGTGCTCATGGTTTGGGACATTATAACCAAAATGACTTCCAAAAGGGACTTGAGCAAAGAAGGTTCTGGCCATTTCATTGATCCTGTTGTAGGCTCCCAGGGTCCGGAAATATTCCACATATGACCAGAAATCGTTGGCCGAGAAAGGCCAGTATGGCATGGCTACAGATTCCCGGTAGAGATCTACAATGAAAAATTGCAGTATCAGATTAATAAAATACAAAGCATTTCTGTTAAAGCTCAGTCCCAGGAGCCGACATGGTTTAGGGATCTAAGTCTTACTGGGAGGCTAGTGACTTCCTCTGGCCTGTGCTCTTTTATGTGGTTCAGCCCTTAGTCCCCCCTCTCCTCAAAAAGGGGTTGTTCTTCTGATGGAGCCTCTGCTCCAGTTGCAGCAGGAATGAGTCAGACAGCAGAGGGTGAGAATGAAGGGACTACTAGATCCTTACATAGGGCTCTCAGCAGCTGGAGCAATTCAACAATTCCTGAGGCTGCCTAATTTCTAGCAAGGCACCTGACTGTTGAAAAATAAGAAGCAATTGCAATTTAAAGTCACTTTTTCCCATTCCTCCTCAACTACATTTCTTCTGCCACATGAAAATAGGAGGCAGGAATAAGAGGGTATCATCTACAGTCTGCGCCTGCAGCTGCCTGCAGGCAGGTCATCCCTGACAGCAGAGCCAGTGCCTCGAGCCAGGCAGCTATGCCCCATCAGTCTCAGTGCAAAGGCAGCCGGGCAAACCACAGCGCAAGCCGGGGCTGCAGGGGCTGCCTGGGCATCACCCAAGACCTAGATTACGCCTCTTCTCAGCAGGCAGTAAATGGAGAAGAAAGGCACTGCCACTTAGAATAGACACATATGTGGCCATCCTCAAGGAATATCTGAGGCAAATTGAGATACTCATTGAAAAAAGATTTCAAATTCAGCAGGAAAAGGAAAGCAAAACAAGTTCTGAAAATGCCAAGAGCTGACCTCCATTGGACCCAAATCCAGCCAAGCACAGACGCATATTAAAAATGTGAATACTGGCCGAGACCACTGTTACAAATGTCTTTCTGTGCTACAAAGCTAAATCCACTATTCTGATTTAATTTAAAGCCCATTTAAATAAATGGGAGTCATTCCATTAATTAGACTCTCCTTTAGACCAGGGTCTTTAGTGAGAATTAAGACCCTTCAACAATCCTATCATCAGACCTTAATTTCATAGAAGTAAAATTTGCAGTGCACAAGCACAGATGGCATATAACAAGTCAAATGAACCAGCCAAATGCTGTCTGCAGAGCAGAATTCACTGTTTATACCAGCTGACCTTAGATTCACTTTGCAGTCTGCTAATTGGCCCAGTGTGAAAGAAAAAAAATCCATAAATGCTGATAATGAGTGACAGAATACTACCTGGAGGTTTTAAATTGACACCTGACTTCAGTTGCCACTAGAAATATTTGCTGCACATGAACATAATAGTGCCCTCTATACCTTATATTTGTGAAAACACAAGAGATATTCAATACATGTTTAGAGATATAAGGAAAGACAATGGAGCAGAGGAAAAATGTTTTTTAAAAGTAATCAAATTAAGATCCTACTCTGCTGTTATTCTGTATACATTTCTGTTTTTCCATATCTGTTATGATATTCTACATATTTGTATCTGTGTACTCAGGATGCTACTGGCTACCATGAGGTTTATACCGAGATGCACACCCACAATAGGACATGGTTACTGCAGATACATCTGTGCAACTTCTAGGGAATTGCTCCAATATTCCTTTTTTTAGCTGGATTTGTGGCAATTTGTAAGTTTTAAGATTTTTGTTGTGGAACTTGCTTCTGGCCAATAAACAAACACACATCTAGTATTAAGGTTCAGGATAGCCAAAATTCTCAGAGCCTAGTGTGATTAGAAGTCTGGTGTTTTTAAAGTCATTTTTGCATAAAGCAGATAATGACTTGACCATAACCTCCTTGAGGATTTGCCTTTAATGAATCATATTTGCTGCAAGTTTTTTCATTTGAAGATTGCAAATATATTAGCTCTATCACTACGCTTACTAATATGTCAGCCTTTAAGTGATTTTTCTAAAGAAATTTCTTAAAATTCACTCTCCTCTTTCTCTACCAGAACTAGATGAAAACACTGAGTCTGAATCACAGCCCACTGCGGTTAGTAAGTGTTCCTGCTGAAATCACTGGTAGGGATCAGGTCTGGGAGTTACAAATGACTCTAATTGTTAGTGATACAAAGGGGAAGAAAAAAAAACATTAAGAGTTACCATCTCCATCCTGGATTGTCCGGCCAGCTGTAAACAAACAGAAAACTCATCAGTGGCAGGTCTCATCCAGAAGGGTTTTCTGTTTACAAAAGGGTTGCTGCATAGCTAGAAGCTGGCGAGTTCTTTAAAGCACAAGTAGGTCCCTACTTGTAGCCAAACCTTTTGTTTCTTGAAACAGCCGAAGAAAGAATTCCTTGTTTRCAGTCATTCAGTAGTATAAACCAAATACTGTTCATTAACAGCCAGAGCAATTACAACTAATACACAAGCAATATTTGATACTAATTCATTTTCTTCTATTTAGTAACATAAAAACCATTTCTGGCTTCTTGAAAAAAATAAACAAGAATAAATGTAGCAGCAATCTTACCTCTTAGTATGTTCATCAGCATACAGAAGAAAAATAAGCCAATAAACTTCATCTTTTTGCCAGTTACTATGTTTCTGAAAAAYAAACTGTATAAAAGATTATAAGAAATTAGTATTTATTCAAAGCATATTATTTCTTTATTAGAAGAACCTATTCCAAAATAGATTCTAATTAACAGCTTTGGCATAACRAGATCCAATTACATTTCCTTACAGTTTCTTAATTGCAACATAAAAATATTAAAAGAACTACAGTAATGAACTGTGTACTGGTATTTTATTTTTAGGTGGCATAAATCCAGAAAGGTCCTCTGAACTGACAAGAAATTAAGTGTCTTGTAAATATTTTATTTTGTGGCTAATTTAATTTCACTTTAGGAATTACCTCTCCCCTTTTTTTTTCTTCTTAGAATAGTAAAGGTCTATAGCTCAGAGTTAGCTACAAAACTCCAGAAGGATTTCTATTGCTGTAGAATAGCAGCACCATTTAAGGAAGGGTGGGGAAAAAGGAAAGAAACGTCACTGAGTTACTACCCTAATCTCATTTTGTCACCTTCATCTGAAAGCATTTCAACTGCTCACATCTGCATTATATCATAATCTCATCCATATCAAGAGGCTGCAGAATCAACTTGGGCATTTCTGTACAACATTTCTGTATTTTGAAGACAGAGGAAGAAAGTCCAGAAGCAAGTTCAGCAGTTACTACTTTTGTTATTTCCTTGATTCTTTCTCTTCAGAAAGATTTTTTGAAGTGTTATTTGAGCAAATTGCTAACCACATGAAGTTCCCTCCCTAGCTGAAGCACAGGACCTTAAACATTTTACACTGATTTTGTATTCTTACCTGGAATTCTTAAAATCAAGATCTTAAAATGTACATAGGCACCAAATGCCCACAGAAATCAATTAGCTTACATTAAACAAGAGATTAGGTCCTAATGACCTCAGTTATGATGGTGAGTGTACTGCTGCCTTCAAAGAGTGTTGCCAAGGCATTCTCCTATTATGTTGACTTCCCCAAAAGACTTTTCCCAATGACAAACGGGTGCTTTGGGCTCCACCCTTTGCAGGTTGCTGCAGGTATCCAGCACCTAAAAAAGCCTGGAGCAGACAAGCAGTTTGGAGGATATTCCAGCAACGTGTACCTCTTGGTTTTCTTTTGTCATAAAGCTCCTGACGGCAGCAGGGCTACTCATGGAACAAAGTGTAGCCAGAAGAGCTCTTTGATTTGTGCAGATGTGGCCAGTTCAGGTCACGTTGCCAAGCTTTGCAGCTGTTTCAGGTAGCTCCACTCTGGCAAGGAGAGCCTGAAACACCAGCGCAGAGCTCATCGCTCACATTCACCCTGTGATGAGCCAATCATACAATCATTGCAGTCTTCACTTTCACCACGGTCGTTAAGCTCACATGCTCCCTGCGAGTTTTCAGTTGCCTTTCCTCCAAGTCCACAAAAAATCACTCCCCTGTCTTGATCTTAGAGACTTATTACTTCTTTTTCTCGTGGTGGTTGTGGGATGGGACATCGCCCCTGTGCTCTACTTCACATCCACTTGTCTGTCACAGGAACATCATGCAGGGAAAGTCTGCATACTCACACAAAGGCTGGGAGTGGACAGACCCAAGCAAGTGGCCTTGCAGGAGGCCCCAGCTTTGCTGGAGTTTATTCCTATCTACATGCAGAGTTAAGACAGTCCTGCCAAGAATTAAAGATGTTCTGAGCAAGGGAAAAAGAGTGCTTTGTAGCATACCAAGCTGTGCCAACTCCTGTGGAGGCTGAAAAGAAAAATATTATGAAAGCAGAACCTATTCCATCTCTAAAAAGGCTTTAATTCTCCTGTTCAGTATTTTCAAGGCCTGCGGGAGTGGTTCCTCTATCACCCACATACAGCCAGCACCCCTGCCCCAATTGCCTGAGTTATGGCAGCTACCACAGGAACAAGGTAACCCCTCGCTCCATGATATCCTTTGGTGCAGCTACACGCTCAGCAAGCTGTAAAGACACACCGCACTTTCCCTTTCACTGCCTAATCTGTAGATCATATTCAAATAAGCCATGGGAAGCACTGACATATGCTGGTACACACACAAAAGTTGTTAGCTTGTAATTAAATAAGTACCATATGGCTGCTTCTGTGTGCATCCATCAGTACTTTTTTATTCTGGCTATCAATAAGAGAGGTGTAATTCCAAGTGGGTGGCAAGATAATGTGTTTTGGATGATGACAAAGGAAAATAACATTACTGACATAGCCACATCTTGCAGCTGTCCCCTTGAGGAATTACTGGTGCTGTAGGAGGATGACAGTCACTGAGGTTATCAGGGTCAAGATCACTCAGATCACGATGTGGTCTGCTGCAACTCTGGATGATCTTATTAGGAGGATTCATCTAACTATTGAGGCTCAATGAGACATACGTTGGCAGCGTGCCCCACCTCTGCCTCCTTTAGTTTCTTACTCTGTCTTTTGAGGCTTGGAATCGCCCACTTTCAGTGCTAGGAAGGATCACAGATCTGATGTAGTGTGACAATTGTCTAGCAGTTACAGGCTTTCAATAACTCTTCTCAGAGTTTTCCATTTGTTAAAGCACAGGTTAGAATTGCAAATAAATTCTTGGGTTTTCCATGCTAAAAGAAGCCTAGGAAATAAGAGGATCAGAATTAACATTAAAACAGTTACAGCAGGGGATAGAGCCAAGAGATGGTTATTTTAAATGTTAATTTTAATCCCTTTTCTATCAAAGGTTCTGTTGCTTTACATGACTACTTCCCGCCACTGGGTCTGTTTTAAACACAATGTTGACCTGAAGAGGAAGTAATGAGTTGGACTGGCTTTTTAATTCAGAAGCTGTTGAACAGGAGAGCGCTACTCCAGTTGCTCACTTGCTTAGTTATAATAAATGCGCACGGTGAGTCCAGCATGCCAAACAGAGCACCRGATCTTCTGGGGGCTACCAACAAGCACCCTGTGCACTAGCATGCTGCATTTTTAGTATGCAGCAAGCACATTCATTCAATATCCTTTTTTACTCCAGAGAGCCTTTCCCTTTTTCCAGAAGCAAAAGGCAAATGAAACAGCACTCTATGCCCAAAACAAATGTTGGTATGGATCAGCTGGCAGAACCCTTTATTAGTGGTCACTGCCTTGCAGGCTCTCACACTGCTGAGCAGTAATTGAAAATTCCATGGTGCCCGCAAATGCAAATTTAGCACAGCAGCAACCACACATTTCAGTAGATGCTATAACATTTAACACAGTAGCTGCTGAAAGAGTCCAGTATTTTTGTTTCTGCTTGTTTTGAAAAAACATTGCTTTGCCAGTATGTATTTTTGCTCTTTTCTCAGAGCACCTTAGTTCAAAACACTTATTTGCTGACAGCAAGTTCTTTAAGAACCTTATCCCAAAATTTGCAATAAGTATTTTCTTTTTTTTAGGATGGGAAGGCCATAGACTCATAAAAGCTTTGTTACATTATAAGAGGGGCCCATGGTAATGAGTTTATCCCACCAATCTATCCCAAGAGAATCCAATCAATATGTACGTTTTGTAGATGGCTGTGAGAAGCCAAAAGAGCCCGCATCCATCAATCAGCTCTGTCAGACAGAAATCAATAGGAGCATTCAGGAARCTCCCTGGGGAAGAGGGGAATGCAGTCTGGGCAGTGCAGTTGTTTGTGCTGCTTGCTCCCTGATGGGGAACAGTCCTGAAATTGCCAACACCGGGAACCTGCCTTCATGTGGACCCATTTCTAATGGACTGTTTTGCACATAGCCAGCCACTGTGGAACAAGTCAGCTCTCCTTATTACCAGAAACAAGGATTTTTAAAAAAGCAAGKTTTGGAATGCCTTTGCTTCCACATAGCTATATTAGACTGCTGCTACATGGCACACCCCACAAAACTGCATAATTCCCCAAGCACTGAAAGGAACTGTATATTGTTTTAAAGAAACAGAATGTTTCTTATTTACTCATTAGGCRAAAGTGCATGCATAGCTCTAAGAACCTTTTTAAATAAATAGCACTTTACAGTTGCATCTGAAGTGTTTGGCCTTTGGTTTGAACAGACAAAATGCACTCTGTAGGGTTATATCACTTTTGTACCTTAGACACAGCCTATGAAGATGATATATAGAACATCCTTGGGAAAAAAAAATGTTTATTTCCTCCAGAAATTTGGTCCAGATGGTCCAGGCCAAAGGGAGATTCATGTGAATAGAATAGCCTTTGCTTACAGATCTGAAGTGCRCTAGTGGCATTCACAGCCTTATTTTCTTTCCTTTGAGCTCTACTACTTTTCCAAACACTGAGGCTACAAAGTCTTCTGATGATACTGTGTTATTCAGAATGGTGAAGACCAGGGCTGATGAGAAGGAATTGCATGAGGACCTCAGTTCTGAGTGACTGGATAACAAAATGGCCAATGAAACTAAACAAAATGATGTACCTGGGGAAATATCTGCCCAACTTTAAAGGCCCATGATAGCTAACCAGTCCCAGTCAGAAATGAGATTAAGGGCTACAATTTATAGTTCTCATAAAATGTTGTTCAGTATTCAGTCAGTCAAAAAGGCAAATCAAATAGGGAGATGGAGAGAGATTCAACCATTGTATGGATTTGTGGTTGYTCCCATTTGGCCTATTGCATGCAGTTTTGGTTTCTTCATCACAGGATGATATGTTACAGAACTAAAAAGGTGCAGACAAGGAAAGCAAGGAGGTTCAAAGCCATGAACCGGCTAAAGCAGACTAGGACTCTTCAGCCTGGCAAAGAGGTAAAAAGACATTGATCTCTATGAATAGAAGCAATTTGAACTAGCAAAGCTGGTTCAGAACAAAAGGTATGGCTTGATACAGTTAAGCTGTGGAAGACCTTGTCACAGGACACTGGGGAGACTAAATGATTAGTCCATCATGTGTTATCAACTACACGATAGCTGTCTGGCTCAGGAAGGCTGAACCTGAGCTGCGAGAGTAGCCTGACAAAGCAGCACTGCATGCTTGCCCTGTGTCTTATTCTCCTCCTTGAGCATCCTGTGTTGCTAAGTCAGATGAACTCCTTGGCTGACCCTATGGCTGTTAAAGTCTGCTTTAGAGAAATACTGCATGTTTCCAGATCTTGTTAGCAGACATGTTTTCTGCTGGCAAGTGACTGTCAATACTTACAAAGACAATTACCAGAATAACTGTAGTGCAATTAGAAATAGCCAAATTGCAATGAACTACTTCCATATGCATTATGGCTAATAACTGTCAAAGTAAAGGTCAGGATTTATAAACTGTATGGTTAAGGAGTAGCTGTATGCTTATCATGCAAGTCAGACACCAGAGCAAAGAGTACAGAGCCACATCCATTTCGACATAGCATTTTAACTCCTGCCTGAAGAAAGATTAGCTTTGCAGATACAAGTGAGTTTTCAGGTGTCCACAGATAGTGGGAGGTGCCATATGCAGCAGCAGGTTATGAAACTCAAGCAAGAAAGCAGCTTGACAAGCAGAACTAGTGCAGCTTTGCTCCCCACAATATGATACTCCCAGTTATCCCAGTGCCTTTTCCCAGAGGAGCTATGGTATCCTCAGCACTTCCTCGGGACTCAGCTCTCCTCCACTGTCCCTTTTGCCCTCAGGCAGAACCACCAGCTCCAAGCAGCAGGTCTGGCTTCCCAGCCCGCGCATGTGCTGCTGGAGGCTGCTCACCAGCCCAGCAGCTACTCCCAGTCAGCYCCTGGGGCCAAAGAGAATGGCTAAGGGCCAAATTCTCCCTTCTTATCACCACTGACATAAGGCTTTCTCCACTGTCCATCCACCAAGTTTCATGCAARTTATAGGAACATAATATCTAGGCTCTCACCTCTCCCAAAGTTGGTTGGAATTTGCTAATGGTTTCAAATGCTATCAGCAAAATGGAAGACTGGATTCAAGAGACCCACCTTGTTGCCTACRCCCTGTTTCCACAGGAAGTCAGGCTGGAAATGCCAGTAAGGATCACAGAAGATGTACTGCAGTGAAGAGTCACATTCCCCCCTTCTTACAACAGGGACAGCTTTGCTGCTCACTGCAGCTGTACCAACCCAGCTTTATTTAAATCACAAGGTGACAGAACTTATTTAGGCCTAGCATAGCTGCACTCCAACAGATAAGGGTGGCTGCATCATCATCAGTTGTGTTATAGCCTAGTCTGGCTCTTTCCACACAAACCAAAGCTCTCCAGCTCTTCTCTGAGCCAGGAAGCCAGACACTGGTGTGTCCTTCCAACTCTTGCCAGACTGAGCTGCTCAGAGCAATAGGGCCAGATATCATCCCTGCTTTTTCACTTATATAACTATCACCATTAGGAGCATTTGTCTCTGAGCTGCTCTGCTTGCAGGGGGGGAGAGGAGGCTGCAGCACCCATGGTCTGGYAGGAGATCCTCTGGGACTCATCCTCTCCCTTTCTGCACTCACATTAGGCCTCAATGTTTCCAAGACACCTCTTTGGATAAGTTGGTCAGTTCTTCGCTTCAGCCCTGCTCAGTTCTTCCCCACAGCCTAGCATGAACTTGGCAGGGCATCTGACAGACTGGCCGCTGAGCGCTTCCATAGCTCTCAAGAGAAGTCATATTTTCCCCTTGCCATTATGGTTAGATGCATCATAGCAATAACCTCCACAGTTTTGAAATATAAATTGCTTTTCAGATTGATTGAATGCCCCAGCTGCACTTAAGCTATTAAGCAATCAGCAACTGTTTATTGTTTTCATTCCACAAAGCAGAGATCATTTAAGTACAAGACCACATTAAATATTTTAAATGTTAAGATTTTAGTAGGATGAACAGAAGCTTCTTTACATCCAGGGTTTCCTCTTTCCTTTGATTCATATTTCAAGGCTACTTCAGTATCACCAGAGTTGTACCTGTCCACTAGCAGCTCTGTCTTTATGAAAGAATAAAATTGACTGAAAAAAGATTGATGAAAAGAGACTTGATTATAAAAAAATCCATCAAGGAAACCTGAGCAAGTTGCTAGTGTATTTAATACCAATAATCAGATGACTATGTTAGGGGCTGTACCACTGTAGCTGTTTCCACACCAAAGGCCAAGCATGAAGATAGGGCAGCTGCATAGGGCCCATCAGGCCAGGTTTGCTGACTGCAGATGCAACTGCTCCAGGACTAAGGGAGTCCAGCCAGCTATCAGGGACTTTTTTTAGCAGCAAATGGGGATACATACATTTGGAAGACAGGCTTCTACAAGGATGTAGCTTTTATCAAGTTAAATACATTGATCTGGATATAATTTTCAGACCCAGCTCACCACCAAGAAGTGCTGCTCAGCACTGCAAGCACTCTACCAGCAAGGACCTGCAC
Source organism: Apteryx rowi (assembly GCF_003343035.1). Lineage (NCBI taxonomy): Eukaryota > Metazoa > Chordata > Aves > Apterygiformes > Apterygidae > Apteryx > Apteryx rowi. The sequence continues at coordinate 795,400 of NW_020450772.1, forward strand.
AGACATGTTACATCCCAGCATTTTTATTTCTAGAAGCATATTTAAGCCTTTTCAAACTGTACAAGTGCATTAATRTGTTGTGGAAGAACTACATGCCAACACAGGAAGCACTTCCACTGGAGAGAACAGTGTCCCTCACTACTCTAGAAGCCTGTTTATGTTCCTCTTTGTCCTGCAARAGGAAGGACATCTTCAGTTAAGGCTGCAGTAGAGAGTCAAGTTGTTATCACAGCTTTGAACAGTCGCTCTGCCTGGCCAGTGGGAAGGAAAACATACTGAGAATTGCAAGCATCAGTTTGGCCTGTCTGTGGCACTGCCTCTCCAGGGCCGACCAGTAGTGGGTACCACAAACACCACGCTGTGGTCACCACAGCCTTCCTCCTTGCTCTACCATGGGGAGAGCTGCAATGTAACCCACCTGCAAGTGACATTACAGCTGAAAACTCAYATTCCACTGGGTTTTGAGTAAGAAACTTGAAGAGGACAGGGGAAGAGCCTCCATCYGTATAATCAGAAACTGTGAGCAAGAGTGGCCACCTTCCACACTCCCAACCCCTGCCACAGCCTGGGCCAGTCCCATGGAGAAAGTGGCATACAGCTCCCCAGCTCAGAGCAGCAAGGATTTGGGAATGCTTGTCTTCTGCACTATGTGCCTTCAAGGTTAGCAAAGCAACCAAGGAGGGTCAGGGGCTTATCAGGAGAGAATCAYTGTTTTTCTAACCTGAGAAGGTTTGCTCTGTTAAAACAGACTGAAGGGGAGGAAGATCAGGCACCACCCCAAGATGGAACAACAGTCATCTTCCTCCCCCAGTTTTATCTGGGTAACAGTGGTCAATACTAATGCTTCGTTTGGAGAGAAAGAGCTAACCCTGCACTTCTGTAAGAGCGCAAACATTTCAGTGACCCAAGTAGTTCATGCCTTAAATAGAAGCAGAACTTAGTCTTGTAGATAGCCTACTTCAAGGGTTTATTTTAATTGGGTGTTTAAGCCTTCTTGGATCCAAGTTATTCATCTGAGATCCACAATCTGCTTTGTAGAAAGAAATTATCTTAGCTTTTATATTGGCCTGTTGGCCTTGGCACTCAGAAATAACTTGATGTGTTTACAATTATTTAAGCACTAGGTGAAGCATTTCTCATCTACAGCATGACTTGCTGTAGAGTTCAGTTAATGGTTATGTCCTGTAATCCACATCCTACAGGTTATTTTCCTATTAATTTTCAGCTGAAATTGACTGACAACCTGGACTGCAACATAACTCAATATTAATTATAATGCCAACTTTTGTCACTACAGATTGAAGTTAAGACACATGCATCTGCAAGGCACCTTTAATGGACCCATGGTATGAAGCTCTTCATTGACAGACCAATACAATCTGCATGAAGTAGGAAGTCTTCTGTTGGCAGTCTGTTTCCGGCCACTGAGCTCTTTGGTTACACAGACGAAGCCTGGGAAGCCCTCCCTACTCTTGTTTTTTGGTGGCAATACACTGTAGGCAACCTGCAGCTCCCAAGCAGGCAAAAGCTCAGAGCCCTCAGCCTCCCGCAGCAGCTCCAGCCTTGGCCTGCAGTAGGAAGGTGACCGGCTCCCTCTGCTGTCTGCAGCAGACATCGGGAGGTCCCTGTCTTCCTAACTGTACCGGTGTAAGGACAGGATTTAGTTAAGTTCTCAGGCATTCAAACTTTTCCTGTATTTCACACACATTTAGCTAGTCACCTAGTTTAATTACAGTCAGGACAACACTTGCCTGCCTTAGGAGATTAGAACCATCTCAGAAAAGAGAAAGGGATGTTATCTCAAGACACTGTTTTATAGCATTAACATTTGCTCAGAAAAGTCCAAATATTTATTCCTGATTTTCCTTCTCATCCTGGAGAAGAGGTAGTACAACTTCCAAGTTCCTGCTATTGCTACCATCACTTCTCTCCTTAAGTGTTTTCAGGAGTGGATGAGAAGTATTTGGGTCAATACTCCATTTAAAGCTCAAGCTATGCAATACAAAGCACAGTCCAACTCTTTTCTCCAACACAGCTCATTGCCAGTGAGCTGGTACTCATTCACCACTTTCACCATTAACTGGCTCAGTTATTATGCCAAGAAAAGATGCACTGAAGACTGAAAAGGTGGATTTATGTAATTTCTTTCTACAGGTTTATGATTGTCTATTGTCACCACCTTTAAGTCAAAAAAATTAATTTTTATTGCTTCAGCAGGCAAAAATTCCTATTCCCATAAGACAAGGGTAAAGATCCTTCCCTAGAGACTTGTATCTCTCAAAGATATCTCAGGCAAGGCAACCAAATACAGCACTAGTTAGAGTGAATAAGTCTAGCAAAATCCAACCCAGCTATTGACTGCAACAGCTTTTAGCCCCCCAYCCCCGCTCTGTAAAAAGCCTACAAGATATTCTGATTGCTGGAACAGTGCAGAGATTAAAACTATCTGAAACATCCTAAGCAATGAGGGACACCCTCCATCCCTCAGGTTTTGTCTCATGTCAAACAAAGGTTTCCTCCTTTCCCTCCCACTCTTGGGTCCCAGTCCCAGAACTGAGGATGAGAACCCTCTCCTTGGGGGATATTCAGCTGAGTACTCACACTTACACTGCCTCTTTGGCCCAGGGAGCAGAAATGGCACCAAGRGAGCATCACAGCTTCGATGCTGTTTGCTGGCAGGCGCACATAGGCTGTAGCGCATCATCCAGGGCACGTGCCTAGGGAGGCAGCCACGGGTTGCCCCGCGTGGGGGGAAGCTGTACCCCAGCTCCTTCTGCCTGAGTCCCGACACAATGGTGTTGCATAAGAGCAGGGCCACACATGCAGTGGAAGAGCAGGCATCGCATGCGCGCAGCCCTACTGAGCCAGGAATGAGACACCAAGAACACTGTCCACAGCATCTTCTCAGTACTGAAGTACCTACTGAAGCAAAGGTGCCTCTGGGGATATGCAAAAAGCCAGAGTTAAAGCACTAGGGAGAGGAGAAGAGCCAAGCTGACAGACATCAATGGAKTTGAGGCACCTGTAGGTTTGGAGCAGGTGCTCCAACATCATGATTTCAACTCCCCCAATAGCTTTCCTTCCCCCAGCCTGGCCAGGGATCAATACCTACCTCCTCTCCCAGTGCCTATAGCACCTCTCCTCCTTGAACCCTGTCTAYACAGCAAAGGCCTAGGAGACCTCATCAGTGAGGACCAGGCAGAGAAGGACCACCTACACCCTGCCTGTTTGCTTTGGAGCTCAGTCATGAGATCTCTGCCTAGCCAAGCCAGTCTCCCAAGACATATACTAATTTTCCTGAGCACCTGGACAGACTGTTCCTGGGACTGAAGGAGGTATCACAATTTCCTCCTAGTCCCTACCCTGTACCCAAGGACARGCCAGAATCTCCTTCTGCAGAGACACCCACTTGCCTTTGCAGTGATAAAGAGGCCACAACCCCCCCCCCCCACACACACACACGCTTTCCCAGGCCTCCCCACAGGCCCCCTGCTCACCCCAGCTGTGCTCTCACTGTCCACATAAGGAAGCACTAACCAGTGACTGAGCCCAGCCTGCCTTGGGGAGGGCTCCAGCACATTGGGGGTCCAGGAAACACAGGCACAGGTYAGAGGCCATGGTCAGACAGGGACACAGCCTTAGCTGCTCTAGAACCCAGCACCTCTCCAGCACAGCTCAAGCAAGGAATGATAGCCCTGGGCTGAGCTTAAATAGGCTCCTGGGCCCGGGGCAGAGAAGGTGTGGGGGTCCCAGGTGAGGCTGGTCAGGGCCATTAGGGCTATTACTGCCCTCCGGGCCCTGACAACATGTCTCTCTTTCAGAGGGGAAAGAAACAAACTACTGATGTTTTTCTGAAGGAGTTTGTGATCATGTTAGGAGAGAAAGGGGGTCTCACTGGCAAGGCCCTCAATCATCACTTAGTAAATGTGGGTTCAGTTCCTAGTATTGCTAAAGCCTTCCTGTGTGATCTTGGCAAGTCATATAAATGCATGATCTTGGACAGTCATGAAACACTTTCTGGGCACGTTCAATCTAAAATCATGCTCGAATCTGTTTTTAACATCTTTAAAACACGCTGAGCTTTAACCCTCCCCTCTCTCCCCCCAACTTCTAGCTCTTCTGGTGTTGGTGGGAGCTCAGGATGGGAACAAAGACGGAATACACTTTCTAAGCATTCAGCAACCAGGCCCTCTCATGCTGAGACCATCCTAGGAGGGGACCAGACAGCGGGAACCGTGTTTTGGTGGGAAGAGGGTGTTGGAAGACGTCTGTATTTCTAGAGGAGAGCACACGAGCATTACTTACTTGTTTTTGAAAGCTGCCCACACTCAAGATCCAGCAGAGAAGGGGTAGTTGGGGCAAAGAAACAGGGAGAGGGAACCCATTCCTTACAATATTTCTTAATAAATGGAGATATCTGTTAAGAACTTTATTATTTAGATCTTTTTCTGATTTCTAGCCCAAGGCACGTATTCCTCTGTAAACAGCGTGCTTCGCAAAGTTTGTACATCCTCTCAGTTGTCTCTTCTATTTTCACCATTTCCAGCCAAGGGAAAATCTGACCACTAGCAGGTATTTCAAACCTTACATTTAAACCACAAGACTCTTTTTTCCCCCTTAGCTCTGAAGCCTAACTGCTATGCTAGTTTCTTACTCCCACTGAACAAGTTGCCGGAAAATCCCTCACCCTTTCTATAAAATGTCCCCACTAGTCTGCTTATTACCTTTTGCTTAGCCTAGAGGCAAAGATCTACATTCTCCTCTCCAGTCCCCAGTGTCCTCCCTTCCCTCATTATCTGAACGGCACGTATGGGAGACAGCACAAAAAGTCCCAACACCTCCTCGGAGCCTCAGCCAGCACAGTTCCTAATCCCTTTGAAACCGCTGTGGCAGCTGGCGCCTGACACACATAATCAACTCCAGGCCTCATCAAAACATTGTAAACATGATTTACTATTCCCACCACGCACACCTCCCTTCCCCACCCCTCAGCTCAATTATAACCAGCAATAGTTTTTAACAAACGACTGCCATTCCTGTAACTTTGCCATTATCTCATTAATGTGAGACCACCCTCACACCAGGGTTTTTTCTCTTTGCTTTTAGTCAGGCCCACCTCTCTCTCTTGCTCTGTCTTGTTCTCACATACTTCCCAGTGCTTTTATCATCACACTGATGATAAAATGCCCATTTTCATCTGCATGAAACAGGAGGATCCAGAAATAAAGACTATAAATCCTTCTACATAAACTGTTTTGCACTGGGCGCATGTGTGTGTGTGCGTGTGAGCTTGTTTGCATGTTTTTTCTTCCTGTCTGGAATGAATGCAGCTGGTATTTTTGTATCAGCTCTGAAGCAGCTAATATTTTAAATACTACTTATAAAAAAAACAAGTGCTTTTCCCCTGGCCTTGTACTACCAAAGGTAAAGTACTACCAAATCTACCGAGACTTTCACGGTTACATTTTAAGGAGGTGGTTCCGTATATAAACGTATGCCTCTTTCATACAGCACTGCCTTTCTTCTGAAGACCTGGAGATGCTTTATAGGTATATGAGKGGCTCAGGCTGCAAGGTGCTGAGTATTTTGAGCTTGCTCCAGCAAAGCACTTATGCACATGCTCAACTTTAAACACATGCATAGGGATCCGCTGAATCAACGGGACTGTTCACATGCGTAAAGATAAACATGTAGTTTAAGTGCTCTGCTGGACCRGGGCCAGAGGGCCCAGTGCGTGTCAGGATGGAGTCCTAATTAATTCAGGCTCACAATGCCCCTTTGAGGTAAGTATTGCTATTAGAGCTGCTCAAAATGTGGAAATGCCATTCCGTGGGAAATTCTGTTATTTGAAAATTTTTGCTAAAGGCTAAGTGAATACGGGCTTTAAATAAAATAAAAGCCTCATTTAAAGCTTTAAATTACAAATGATGTAAATGCACTCCCCCTCCTTCCCATTCCCCGCCTTCTTCTCTTTGTCCTTAACAAAAGATTAAAAGGAAATAATGATGTTTGTTGCAATGGAAGTAAACCAAGRGTAACATGAAATCCTTGACCATACTTAACCGTTTTGAATCCGGATGGGTTGCGGAGCCAGGCCTGCAGACCTGGGTGCTGCTGCTCTGCGCTGGCCGCCTGGCTTTAAGATCACTGCAGAGAGGTGGGATGCATCCCAGCAGCAGCGCCTGACTCCCATATGAGTGGGGTGCCCACAGATCTGCTTGCGCGAGCCCCGCCAAGGGGATCTGTACCAGCAGAACAGGGAAATGCCCAGTCTTGCRGCCACAGAGAGGACGAGGGGGAGGCACGGTGCAGGGCTGGGGGGAGGAGGCAACCCACACGCCTGAGACTCAGTCTTCCTATTGCAACACGGCCATAAATTGTAATGCTGGCATTTCTTCCAGAAACAACACCGCAGTGGTCCAAAGCCAGGCGGAAAGTGTGAGAGTTACTTAGCTTTAGATAACAGAGGAATCAACAGATATTTCTGACAATTCTGCAAAGACAGAAAATAAGCTAAACACACATTCACCTGCCTTATTTCCCCAGGAACGGGATAAGTTGGATGTTTTAATTAAGTACATGCTTTAATGTCTATTGAGTCAGGGCTTCTGCTAGGATCAAAACTAGAAACCATTGAAGTCTTTAGGAGTCTTCAGGAAACGCTGGATTTCCCTGTGTGGTATCAGGTAACTCCTCCAGACGATTGGTTTTAAGCCTTCAAGCAGTTCTGTTCACTTCAGCTGGATTGTTCCCGCATGCACAGCTGCCTGCAGTCTGCTGTACTGAGTTGCAGGTAAGGAGGCTGGTTAAGAGCTTTTTGCTCAGATGACACTAAGAAGGAAGAAAAAATTAATTCAATTGAGACCCAAGAGACCCAAGCTCTATTTACAGCTCTACCACTGCATTTCTGGGTAACCACAGGCAATTCGTGCTATTGTTCTGGGCATTTGTTTCCACACCAGTGTAAGTGCTGCAAGATTATGGACACAGAGCACTGCAGAAGAACTAGGAATTATCGTTAATAAAATAAGGCAAGCACAAACCTAGTAGGAACCAAGGATGGGTGGGATGAGTTTAGTCTTTGTTCCAGTGTGGAGGTTTGGTAGGCTCAGCAGTCTGTGCTAGTATGTGAAAACCACACAAGATCATTTTAGTGGATTTTTTCTTGTTGTTTTAGGACAGGGGTTGATGATCTACTGAGAGGAGTTTCTCTAAAGTTCAGCAAGGGCAAGGGAAAGCAAGCAGGAATGTGATAAAAGGCCAAAGGAGGACCAAGCCCCTTGCTGGCTTCAAACATAAAATTGTCTATATAAAAATAAGGCCATTTCCTTGAAACAGGAATGTGCAGGAAGTTTGTTTTTATAAGTAGAAAATGAAACCTGTTCTTAATGAAGAACACTTGTCCATGGTCAAACATCTTGTCAACAGTGGTAATTCTTTCGAGCTCCTCAGTGCCTGTGACATCCCAAAAGAATTATCTTCTAAGAAGTATGATCAAAAACTCCATAAAACCCAAATAAGGAATTTACYGGACCAGATTCTAAGAGCAGGAAATTGAAAAAATGAAGGCACCGTTAAAAAGGAAACTTACCATAAACTGCTGAGATATAGCAGCAAAAAAGGGCATATTGATTCTGACATCAATTACTTAGGGAAGGCTGGGAAAATCTTCACAATAGGAAGGCATATGCCTTTCATTATTTGGTTCAGCCGTTAGAGAAGACTGAACACCGCTGGGATTGCTTGTGTCCTCCTGATGCTGATGTGACCAAATTTGGGAAATATGTGGAAAACCAATTTGAATGCGCATCTAGTATCAAAGATAGATAAGAACAGCCAAAGCTGCACATTGAAAGTTCACAGAAACACAAACAGGACTTGCGGCAAACAAGGGGCGCAAGATGGAGATCCTGGTCTACCCCGTCATCCCGGCTCTCCTTGTCTCCCTCCGGGGAATTACACAACCCTTTCGCCGTGTTACTCGAGTTACCCATATTGCAGGGCCAGGAAGCCGCCTTAGTCCCGTTTTACAGATGTCACCCTCTTACGGTTGTTGCAAGGACACTGAAAACGGCTGTCAAGAAAAATGGACATTAAACTCCTGGGTCCTGGCACAATTTCTCTTTGGGGTTTCAACAAAAGCCCTCAAAGCGCCCGATACCCTGCCTTCCTCATTACCAGCGCAGCTCACAGAGAGGGCATTTCGCCCCACTTCCACCGGGGTTGGCTTTTATTCCCTCCGTGCCCCATCCCGTCTCAGGACACTGTGGCATGACACCCTGCGCCCCACATCCCTGGTGCCCTAGGGCTTCTCTATTCAAACGTCACCTCTTCAGCTAGAACAAATGACATGAAGCCAATAGAAAAGTGCTAACAAGCCCAGAGCATCTGGTCCTGCAAAATGGCCCAACTTGGTAAGTCAGCRTTTCAGAGAGAAGGACCAGAGAAAAAGTAGGTGAGCTGAAAAATGCTTCTTGCTGCTCAAARAGAAATAAAACTGGCCTCCTAAGGTCACAAAGACAAAATACATTTGTGTACCATTATTTTCTTTTGTGTTCCCCAGAAGCAACAGCTAACTCCATCAAAAAATGTAATATGTAAAGTCAGAAGTATAAAACTGTTGCTGAAGGATGGTTACCAGCTGCTTACCACTGTATGACTAGTTCACAGAGAAAAGTATGGGTATTAGAGTATCAAGGAGCTGTTTCACTGAAGGGACTAGCTGGACAGAAGAGGGATTATCTGCATGTAGCTCTTTATGTTTTCTTTCTGGAAAACTTGTAGTGTTTGTTTAGCATTTATAGAAGCAGTTTTATATTTTGTATGTGTCACTTCACTACAGACAAATCTTCAAAAAATTCAACAATAACATTTTGTAGCTTGCTGCCTGAATTATCTGGGTTAGTGACATAAAGCACATGGCATTTTCTAAGGTGTGTGATTTCATGGAGGCTGCATATAGAGAAAATGTGAATGTTGCCATCACAGGTGTGGGTGAAAATGGCAATGGGCAGAGTACCTTCAGAAATAATGGGCATGATTTATTCTTGAGATTCAGCACATTGCCATGTTACTCTCATTGAAACCCCTTTTCAGACCTTAACGCTGCATTAAGACCTGCAGAAAAAACATAGTCTCTTGATGCAAAACAAGTGGCTATGTGAAGTTCTCAGGTTTGCTGCCACTGTGTAACTGATTACATTTGGGGTCTGTGCACTCAGGGCTTAGCACCTTATTATTTTTGTTATTTCCTCCTAATTCCTTCTCTGGGAAATCTTCAGGACAAAGAGAAAGCCCAATCATACTGCTGTCAAAGGGAGATTTGTCATCAGCTTTGATGAGGCCAGGATTTCATCTTCTGTACTGGTTCAGTGCTTAATCCCATATGTGTGCAGCCTGCCTAACACCCCAAGGTACAATTTTATCAACAGAAGCACTATCGCTTCATCGATATTTGCAGAATTTAAATGAGCTCCATAATGTAATTCAGGGTGGGAAAGATAATACGGGTTTAAAGCAGCAGCGACTTCATTCAGGTCAGCTACAAATATGACAAATGGCCCTGTCTGACTTGGATCTATATGAAAATTGCAGTTCCTTATGTGTTACACTGAAACAGCCTCATTATTATTTCATAAGCTAGCCTGCTACAGTGTCAATGCAGATAAACAAACATGAGAAAATCAATCTGAGCACTTCTCAGAATCTTGTGAAGCATTTGTAAATGTAAATACTATGGGTGGGAAAACCTCAAAAGTCTTGACCCTCATTTCCAGAATCTGGGATCTTGCTAGATCTGATTACATAGTGAGAAATGTGAAACTTTGACAACTTGGCTTGAAAAATATTTTTTTAATATATATCATTTTCCTGTTACTAAGCAGAAGAGAGAAAAACCTCTTTTCTGAAGCATAGATCAAGATTTAAAAAGGCCTCTCTGTAAGGATGGAAAACTACAGACTAAAATATTCTTTTGAGTTAAATAGTAATAACTATAATAATAAAAGATAGAATATGCATTTCTAGTTTTAATCATGTCCCTGGATCTAGGATGGGCCTTATTCCTGCAAACATATTTATGCAGAAACTTAGACCGATTTCCCTGTTATCACTTTAACTGTTGCATTCTACTTCTCTTTCTGTCGTTATGCTTCTTGTTCTTGTTCAACTATTTTGGGAAAAAAAATACATCCTTCAGTGCAAATCAAACCTTTTGCAGCTTTGCATTTGCTTAAACAAAAACATCAAGAGTAATGGAAAGTTATAGGTGTCATCAGGCCATTCGCCTCAGACCTCACTCGGATTGATGCATGTGTCCATGTGCTGCGACCCTCCTGGGAATGACGCTTGCCTGGACCGCAGCAGTGACGTGCTCTGTACCTTTCCCTTCATGGGAAAAGCACTTTTAAAGCCTGTCGTCATACCAAATAGCACAAGTGTAGATCCCAGTCTTGAGACATTTTGAAAGTTGCCAAAATATGCTGAGTTTCCTTGCTTTCCACAGAAAAGCATTTCCCATCAGTCCTTATGACCTTATCTTACCGCTCAGCTTTTGATGATATCCACCCTTCTTTGGCTTTAGATTACAAAACCAGGCAACATGTGGCTCTCTGTAGGTCATAATGAAGATCTTACTGGAAAAGGAAACCATTTCAAGAGAGGTCTGTTAAACGGGCAGCTCAGAGCAACTAAATCAGCTGGCTGAAGTGCTGTTCAGAGACATTACTTGARTACTTTCAGCTGGTAAGTGAAAAACTGGAATGGAGTCCCTAAACCATATCAAAGGCAAGGAAATGTTTAGCTTTCCAGGGCCATCATGGCAGGATTTCAGGTTAACATCTTTTTTTTTGCTGCACCAAAGCAAATTTATTCCCTCAGACCAGCTTTAGTACCACACAGCAGATCATTTTGGGGAAAGGGCAGAGAAGCAAAGATGGGGTAGTATTAGAATGACTCACAGATCATATAGCAAATCTAGCTGGGCCATAGATAGCCTTGCTGGGATGACAGGGTGGTTGTGTTCACTTTAACCTTGATCCATTCATGTTTTCCTATTGAGGAAAGCATTTAAGCACGTACTTAACTGGAAAAATGTGTTTAAGTCCTGTTTGGTGAACCTACCCATGAATTTATGTACTTTTTCAGTAGGGCTTTCATGCTGAGGCTGGATTTGTTTCAGAGAGTTTACAATATATTCACAGATTCTAGTTCCCTCATATCCTCATTTTCCCTCATATATGGAGGTCCTGAGCCTGCTTTCATATGTGTAAGCCACAGAAAGATAGATAGGTAGATAGATACAGATATCTTTATGCAGTGCAGATAAAAATGACATTAATAGAAGTATCCACAGTCCGTAAGTCTTTGCAGGATTGGGACCATTTGGGGAGATGCATTCCTGAGCATTTCTTCTGATCTGCTGAGGATTTTGCCATAATGCAAGGCAGTAATTTAGAGAATCTTCCGGATGGCTTAAGGCTGTTCATTGAAGAAGCGGCCAGATAGCATGTAAATAAATAGCTATAGGCCTGCCCAGCTTCCAGATCTACTGAAATCATATGGGATGATCTGGAGAGAGAAATGGAAGCTCCACAGCAGCATAATGTTGAACAGCTGTGACCAGAGTCTATATCTATCAAACTGCATTGAGAAAATGGTCAGGTACTGTCCATCACCTCAGCTATTCTCCTGCTCAGGAATATTCTGTAGATGACAATATTCAAGAGTAAATTGAGCCCATATGGGACAATAGCAGTGCATATGCTTTTGTTGTTTCAGTCTATATGTGCTCTGGGTATGAATGAGCTCCCAATAATGCAGGGAAGGTCAGGTAGGGCAGGCGCTGTTTCATGTTGCTCCAGCACTATATGAAGTGTTATCTTAATTATGTCACATACTCAGCAATCCATGTAGGCAACGTGTTTTAAATATAAGCTGGAGGCATGAGGCTTGAGTCTCCTCTCACATGTACTGGCTTCATACTACTATTGCTTCATTGTTTTCCATGCAAATTCACACTGATTTACATCAGCCTGAATGAGATCGGGAAATGATTATATTTGCCAGATGAGCATAGTCCCCTTCCTCCTYGATGCATGTCAGGTAGCCAGCCTTTCCCTGAGCCTTAGAAAACGTCTGTTTTCCAAAGCAGGACAYGCTGGCCATGGCGCGTGCTGCTATAGTGCCATAGCAGGGTGCCGTAGCAGGCACTTCATGTATCCCACCTCCTTGCGGGAGGCAAAGGCAGGCATGGACAGGAGTGAAACTTGCTGCTCCTCTCATGGCAAAGAAGGAGCAGTGCACAGCTAAGCCTTTTACAGGCCTCTCTGTGACTGTTGCGCACAGAATGAACCAGAATTTCCACCTTCTGCAAGCTTCCCCCAATGTGTGTGCAGAGGGATTTTGCATCCGGGAGTTGCCTGAGAGGTGCCCTGCACACTGAGCACACTTGTGGGTCACAGCTTTCCATTGCTGTTCGGCTGGCTTTCCAAATATTTGGTGGGTTTCCAGAACATCCTTACTGGACTCATCATTCCCAACACTTGCTGCTGCCGAACTCAAAGCGTGAGTGAAACGTGGGGAGGCTGGCTGTGCAAATGCTGGCAGGAGTGCTTGGTCCGGCGGCGCAGGAACCGCGCTAGGGCCCCAAGAGCCCAGCTTCCTTCCTGGCTCTGCTTTATACTTCCCCTTTGACTTTCAGCTCGCTGCAACCCAGTTCCCTGTCTGAAAAATGGGGATAACAAGTGTTCTGTTTGTCTGCTTAGACTGCCAATAACCTTTGAAGCAGGAGCTCTGTCTTACAGTTTTTGATGAATGAAATAAAATAAACTACAATTTTGGCTCTATTGACACAGCAAGAATCTCGAGATGTCCTGCAAATAGTCTGAAATCTATTACTTTTGCATAGTCTAGAAGCAACACACATATATTCAGCTCAGCAATACAGGTTTCTGTGAAGACCAGTATTTCTGTTCTCTGCTTTGTTAATTATGACCTACTGCTGGTATCTGCATAATACAGCAAATCTCCCACAGGATAAAGTTGACCTATAAGAAGTTGAGTTCGGCTGACCTGGAAATATTTCAGTCATGGTTTTCACAAGCTGCATTGTCAGAATAGGGCAAAGATAATTGCAGCTCAGGCTAAAGGGCAAGGGGGACTGGAAACCATGAGGTTGAGAGCGTAAAAATAAATAGCCCTCTATCACAAGAGTAGCCCCATTGAGTGACACTGTTTTTGAGCAGGAGAAAGAAATCATTTTGAAAGGACTCTGAATATGTATCAGTTTTCTTCTTCCCATGACCCCTAGGGCTATTCTCTGGGAAACCTCCAGCTCCCCGTCTTCCCTCCCCCTCCTGTCTCTCCAACCATCACCAGTTGAGACTGGGAAACTCGTGATGATGGTGCCTCTTCAGCACCTGTGCTAGGGCCCCGAGGAGGAACCAGCAGGCCTCAGTGGCCCTGAGCAGCCCCACCTGGGACCCATCCACACACCCACCTGCTCAGCAGGGAATTTAAGCTCTGGCCAGAGCCCTCCACTCCCTTAAGTCCTCTTGTAGGGTAGTGGTCTCCAGCCCTACCTCCTACTTGGGCTCCCCAGTGGGCCCTGACTCCTTGCTGGCTGTGGGTGTCTRCTGAGGGTGATGCTCATGGCCCTCAGCCCCCAAAAACAACAGTAGTGGAAAAAGGGGCTATGCTCCCACCTGTGGGAGTTTCATCTGTGGCATRTAAGTGTGGAAGAGAGGTTTTTCCCCAGGAGTTCTGAACTCCAACGGATCCAAAGCTTGAACTATGTTTTTCTGTTGGTTTTGACCCCCTCTTTTTTGTTGCAGTATGGTCAGGTCTCTCCTCTGTGCCCTGTTGGTGGGGTGAGCAGGATAAGGAGGAATTTGCCCATTGCTTGGGAGTATTTTCAGGTAGGAAGTTTCTTGAGTGTCATTTTTTTCAGATTTTTTTGTTGTTGTAAAGTAGCATTCATGCTTAAAAAAAAAAAACAGAATAGGTGCTATACCTGTACTGCTGATACTTGTGGTAACATCTGCCTCTGCTTTGCAAATGGATTGTGCTGAACAGAGTGAGCTTGTCCACCTGAATTTGAAGRGCACTGTTTAATTTGATTATCCTGAAGAGGTGATTGCTTTGCAGCTGGAGAGCTAAGCTGGCTAGGAGTCAGGGAGACCAGAAGGAAGGACTAAAGTGGATGCTTTATGCATGTGCTTTCATTTCTGGGGAAGCATTGTATTTCATGCAGGTAGCTCTGGCAGACTGCTCCTCAAAGTTAACTGGCTGACCCTTCCAAATTAAAACTTACTGGTTAAAAATGGCACTTAAATTAACATTTTGTTTGTGGAAACTCCTCTCCTTTGAGAGAAAGGACAAGTAAGATTTTGCATTTACCATCATTTGCCCTTGACCAAAGGCAAAATGGAAGCATGAAGGAAAATTTGTGGACAAAGAAAGGAAAGTAGAAATGTAGAAATCTTAATTAGGCACAGACTTTTTTTTTTGGGGGGGGAATATGTTCATTGTTTATCTGTACCAATAGCTATTTCTGATTGTTTTAGAGGTCCAAGGCAAATATAGGCATGTTTAACTTTCCTTGCAGACCTAAGTCCTTTTGACCCAATGAACCTCTGAGTTGTAAACTCGGGCATCTGTGTAACTGTTTGCAGCATCATGTGAATGAAGTTGCAGTTTCCCTTTGGAAGGGTCAGTAGTTCTGGATCACTGAGTCATCTTAAAAGGACTACATCTGGGTCTGGGCAAAAGTGCTATTGCTTTAAGTATTCCTAATGAAAGACGAGGAATATGTTTGCAATTAAACTGTATTTGTAAGAAACTTTTCCATTGATGACTTTCAATGCTTGACACCTTTTTGTTTAGACATATGAGCAGTTAATATAAACCTCATGTACCACCTACTTATGTTCCAGCCTGGCTTGATTTCCAGGGTGTGAGAGAGGGCTCCCTCAGATGTTAAGTTGAAGAACCTAAGTACACAGACAGAAATGTTTTTTTGGTGGAGACTAATGGAGTGACTCTTATTATAGAAGCCTGCAGTAAAAACATGGGAGGTCTGGCATTCGTGTTCTGAGATTTTGGCAGTAACTCTAATTCCAATATTTTAACCCCTTCACTGGGCTGCAGCACTTTGCAAGTTCTCCATATTTATTCCACATTCTTTAATAAATATCTCCTGCTGCACYAGTCAAGGAGGGTGGTCTTAAAGTGTGCATTGATGGCTGATTTCTAAGACAAGAAAGAACAAATGTTGTGCTCTGTCAGGTTTTCTGAAATCACAGGCCAACCCCTCGTTCCTYTCCTGTTAGGGAACTGCCACAGCACAGCAGCCCACTTCTTGCTAGACTTGCTGGAATCAATTGTGGGTGACATCTGGCTTCCCTTAAGCAGGGATGGTCCTGGCCTAGTACTTGGCACTAAGGCATCTCATTGTAAGGTGTGATTCTTTTTTTCTTTTTCCCTCTTTAATTTTCCCTTGCTGTGCTACAGTGTGCTGGTGGAAGGGAGGGCTGGTTTGAAGGCTAGTTGGCTTCAGCCATGTGACCCTGGAAGACGATTCAAGTGTCTAAGTTTTAATGTGTAACTTGTAAGAACAGTCCTGTCTAAACAAAGGCTGAGCTGTGCTGTTTCTAGGGCTGACAAGTGTTCAGTGAAATTAGTGAGCACTTCTGTGCCCATTCCGGTGGGCTCTGAATGGGCCAGGTGCTTTGACTTCTTCAGGTCTAGGACTTGGAGAGAGGATCTTGGGTTGAATTGTGTGCTTGAATGTACTGGGGCTATTCACATTTGTTATGTACATTCTGACTTAGAGGCAAAGCATTGTAAGAAGATGCTTCCTTAAACCCTTTCTTTCAGTTTTCTGCTTGGAGATCTGCAGGCTTAAGAACAGAGTTAGGTTTCTACCTCCCATCCATCCCTGAGGGAGTTCAGATGCAATAAAGAAATGAGGAGCACAGTCATGCTGCTTGAACACTGTAACCCACCATAACCCAAAATTGGCATTCCTTTCAAAGGATATATGGGATAGAGGAAGGCAGTGTATTTTGGCCAAAGGGAAGGTATCAGTGTCAGGCATGCTTGAGAGAAGAAAAGGCTCAGAACTGGTTACATGAACACCCAATTTCACTGTGGATTATATGGCTGGAGAACTGATCAGAGATGCTTCTGACTCCTGGGAAGGAAAAATGACCTAACAAGCTGATGGTGTGAAAAGCACCCAAGGCTGAGTCTTGGTCTAGTTTGCAAAAACCAAGTTAAACTCTGATACCACCTTGGGAGCATGGATGACTTTCCTGAAGTGTGCCTTCAGTGCAAAGTGTGATCTGGGGCTCTTGCTGTTGTAATGCCTGGGCCTGAGATAAAGGTGTGTTTGAAAAGAGAAATGCTGCTGAAAATTAGTTAGTGAAGGATATCRTTAGGGTGCCTGCCTGTAAAAGGTTTAAGCCCTGGCTTCACTAGCTGCCTCTTTGTTTGTGCAGGGTCTGCCCTGAGGGRTCCTGGACCATGGTGAATGCCTCTGGGTGTTGCTACGAAGTGTGGACTAACAGGTAAGCCCAAGAAAAACAGACAGCTGTTCTGGACTGGGTCCATGGACAGTCCAGATCTGTATCCCACACTGTCAGGGTAGGTGTTTTGGAAGCAGTTGGATACATGGATATTTGGTATAAAGTGTGTGACAGAAAAGAGTTTTCTTTCCAGCTTTGGTTAGAAGCTGGTTTAGGTGTGAAGCAGGAGCAGTTCTCTTTCAGAACTCACTTTATAACTGTCAAACATACCTGTGTAAGTCTTGATGTCTGTTAACTGTCTTGGTGCCTAATCCCTTTCGGAACTCAGTGAAGCTCTACTGTGACAGCTGGCTAMTTGTTGATTGCTTGAAATACAGTTTTACTAATTTTAAATCTGCCATGTTTTTTCATCCAATGATTTTTGTTCATGAACACATTTGAAGAAGTGTGTGCTAGTGATCTAGATTATCAGAATCCATTTTTTCAATAATTATATGTAAGAGCTTTTTAAAATTCTGCACTGGAGTGAAGACTTGCTTCCAATCTGCAGTGTGGTTTTAATATTCTCTAGCTACTCAGCTGGGGAGCTAATTTGTAATTAATGTCCATATAATTCATAGCAAAGGGACTAATGATGAGTAGACCAATTACTCTGTTGCTAATTGTTTTTTAAAAAAATGGAGACTTGTATCTGTTTTAAATTGGCATTGCTTTATAGACAGGAAGCAATACACCCTTTGTGAGCACTAAATCTGTGAGCTACTTCTGTACCTTCCAGTCTAGGATTTTGTTGGTATTGAGGGTGGAGATCAACTGGTCATGTATAAGTGTATGGTAAAATTGCAATCTAACTTCTGTGCAGATTATAAACTGGAAAATGAATCAATATGAGGAAATACATGCATTTTCTAAGTTTTTAAATAAAAAATTTATTGCTTTTGCACCTACTTATCTTAAATATTTAAATGCTCAGGGTTGAATTTCTATTGCTGGGGTAAATTATTCAGCTGAAACTTTTCTCCGAACCTACCTTAAAGAGAGCAATTTTTATGGGCAGTGGAAACTTTATTCACGTGACTCTCTTCCTCCAGGAGGAGTTCTTAAATAGGTATGAATAATCAAAAAATTGCATGCAAATATTTCAGTTTTATTTTTAGGAAGCTAAAGTTTGTAATTAAAATTAAACAAGCCATTTCTTTGGGGGCAGAAAGCTTTCATTTTTCCCAAAATGCTAATTTAAGAAAATCCTTTATACCAAGGAAATAGAAAAAGTAGTTATCCTTTTAGGATCTTATCTATGCTCATCTGATTTAAAATGATCCTTTTTAGTTTCTTTTAACCAATTTCTGCCTACAGTGAATCTTTGGCACTGGGTGGAAGTCTTGATTGTCTTTAGTCAGAATTTACCAAAAGTGTCACTGTGTAAGTACCAGGAGAGGGCACCAAAGAGCAGTGACAACAGCAYATCTGAAAGGGATCCTTTTTAATCGCAGAGACTTACTCCTCTTAGTTACCTTTACCAATGAAGAATAAACTTTCCTATTACAGCAGCTCTTTGTGGAGAATGACTGTACATATAATCAGAAAAGCTCTCTGTGCTTATGCATTACATCTAAGCTGTGGTCCCAGGAGACTGAGCATGCTGATTAACATGGATTTAGGAAACCGGTATCTCTGTATGAAGGAGTGATACAAGTGCTGAGGAGTCTAAGTCTGGGGCTTTCAAGGAAATCTGAATTTAGGAGTTGAGGTCTGCCTGGTGGTGAGGGGAGCTCTGTCCCACAAGGGGCTTTGCAAATCCCAGGCTGAAATGCAGTCATGCATAGGTGCACTCTTTTGCAGTGAAAATTTAGAGTGAAATCCCCTCTGTGTAGAGCTGGCACATCCACCCAAGGTGGGGGAATTGCAGAGTGAGAAGAAAGCTGGACCAGAGCTGTGTTCTCCCAGGGCCCTGGGGAGCTGACCCCTGTGGGGAGCGGGATGCTCGCTGCTGCTGGCGGCGCTCTCCCGGCTTCCTTGCCCTGCGCAGTTGGGATGCTGCTCTCTAGGGCTCCTGTTCTGGCTCACCGGGGTATGCAGCAGCTTGGTGGACTCCTCCTATATTCCAATCGGTGTCTTTTTGAATGAAATTGAATATATCTTTAGAACTTCATGAATTATTAAACTCTAGTTCTGAGTGATCCTTTATTAATGGAAAATAAATGCCCCCCTGAGACATGTCACAACTGAGGTTTAATTGTTCTAGCTAGAGAATATTTAAATAAAGTTGTCTGATATTTTTTGCTGCCTGCCTATTTAGAAACAGATGATAGGCTGAAATAGTTTGACTGCATCTAGTTTCCATTTTAATTTTATGGAGTGAACTATTAACTCATATTATTGGTTGCCCTCCAGCTTCTYAGAAGTATTAACTGCCTGAATGCATCAGAATTTTGTACTGCAGTAATGTTTTCATCTGTTCYAATATACTCCAGTCCTGTGCCTTTATGGATTGACTCCTGGACTTCACTGGGAATTGAGGATAGTCAGCTGCTCTTCAAAGAGTTGACCTTGCAGTTCATTTGCATGCTGAACTCAAATTAAAAAAAAAAAAAAAAATTGGGTTGTCTCAGACCTGTAGAAGTTTCTGCACCATGAGCAGAGCTCTGAATCAGCTGCAGGACTGAGATCTGTCTTGAAGATTTGAGCTAAATAAGCCTAAAAATGCATTTAGCCCTTTTAATCCAGAGTTGTCAAACTCATAGCCAGCTGTTAAACTACCATTCTGAACATGTTAGTCTCTTTCTGAATACTTAGATTTCTATATACATTTTTAAGTTATGACCTTAAATAGTTTTTACAATATATTCTTCTGAGCTCAAAGGCAATCCGTATTTTAGCRGCTTGTCTCACTTCCTCTGACCGATGCTCCCTCAATTGTACCTTCCAGCCAGGTGTCTCAAAGTGGTCTAAATACTTAAACTGCCAGGCAGCAGTTTTGCAGCTATTATCTTAAGAATTCTGTYAGGGATGGACCAAGGTTGAGAGCTCCTTTAATGAAATACCCACCATATTTGACCAAACCTAGGGAGCAGCCCTGCAGAGGTTGAAGGGTGGCTTGGAAAACATACTTCTACTGTCTCTGTTCTTGAGCAGATGAATAAATTGAGTATAGGTGCTTGGAAAAAACCCTCTTTCAGGTACCTGAAAGTGAGCTGAGACCCAGCCCCTGGCCACACGCCTGTGAACATTTTCCCAGACAGGCAGCAGCAGCATTTTGCATTTCTGCAGCTACAGAGCTCCTCTCTGCTTCCCAGTCCTCAGTAAGAACAACTTTTGTGATCTCTGCTGCAGCTTTGAGTACTGACATGATTTCTACTAATGCATTTCTCTAATGGTTTTTATACTAGCTGAAGTAAGCTGATGGTCTTTCCTTCTTTCAAATTAATGTCAAATTAGATAGTTTCATGCTGCTGGGTAATTATTCCCAATACCAGGAGTAAATATCTAGATTAATTCCTATTCTTCAAAGCACTGAGGCTATTGGAAGGAAAATCYGCACCACAGATGCTGTTTTTCCATCTTAGGAATCAAAATCAATGGCACCATTGCCCCAACCTTGACTGTGTGCATCCTTAGTCTGAAATAAGAGGACCATATACTTGTCTGTCAGCCTGATACAGTAGAGCTGTGTCTCCACTTTCTGTTCAGCCTTAAACCAGGAGGAGCTCCCCTGCTGGCCTCCCTCCCTTGCCTCCCACCCCCTCTTTTGTCATCTGAAATTTCTGTGGTAGTTTGATCTATCCTAGGCTGAGCAATAGCACTAGCAATGAATCCTCTTGTATGGAACTAATAAAATATTCCTGGCCACAAGTTGCATGAAATATTGCAGAGCACCTGTGGAAGGGGATTAAATTAACCCYTCTTGATTTGTGGTTCTTCTATTAATCTTTACACTGGGCACATACATCAATAGCATATAGTTCATACAGGGTGACAGAAATGCTAAGAAATGGGAAGAAAATTAGAACTAGAGCTGGACTGAATTTTTATAAAGAAGAGCAAAGCCAGACATGAATATTTACTTGTTCTCTTCTATGTAGAGGCCAAGCCTTGAATGGCTCCATGGGAATGGTGACCCTCTTGTCAAACCTAAACCTCAGCTTTCGCTGGAAAGCTTGAGGAAGATGCCAATAGGAAGGGTTTTAGTCACCTGTGTCTTCTCAATCTTCTGAAATGGTTCAGGTGTCTTTCATRCCTTCCTGACCTTTATTAGCCACAAGATCCTAAGCGTCAAATGCTTGTGCTGACTCTGGACTCTGCCTTTAATTATGGCAGGACTAAAGCACTGCCAAATGCACAAATGTGCAGTACTACATGCTCTAGGGGTTTTGGCAATGTAAAACTTGTAGATTGTGAGAAGAGCTGTGGCGTTTACTGGATATTTATGTTGCTGGATAAAGAGGGAGAAGGCATATTGTCTGCCTCAAAAAAAAAAAAAAAAAAAAAAGCCTTGCAGGCCTCACTCAATTGCTGGAGTCATTCTTCTGGCTCTTTTTCCTGAATCCTTACTGTAGATGTCAGAAAGGTGCTTCTGGCCACTGAGGGTAAAGATAACTGCTGATTCTACTGAAAATGAGACAGTTGTCATAGGGGTGACATCCTTATKCAGTGACAAATTGAGGTAGATCCACTGGATCAAGCAGCCTCATTCATAGGCATAAGGGCTCTAGGACAATTTTTTTGCCCAGCCTGTGTCCTTCTGAGGGACTCGTGTGCTTTATCTGGATCTTGTGTAGAGCAGAAGTTTTATCTTCACTTTTGAGCACTTTCTAACCTGAAATATTCAGGGAATATCTTATGCAAGCTGGTACCTCAGGGTGGTAACAGGGTTATGCTGAGTACTTGGGAGGAAGGTAATCCCCAGAATGGGCATGTTTCCCTGAAGAGAGGGAGAGCCTTCCCTTTGTGTTTCCAGATTGCCTAAGCCCATCTTATACTTAGCTTTATCACTGTTTCAGAGGCTGTAGGACCAGGAAAAGTTCATTATCCTACTTGTTAACCTCCTTGCAACAGCAGAATGTGGCTTTATCAGTAAAGAACATGACTGTTTCTTGTAGGTTAACAGTTTGGGCACACAGGGCAAAGCAGTACTTGTGCTCACAAACACCAAATCAAAATAGATGTGACCTGAACTGTGAAGACCAAATCTCTAGTCCTGGTGCACCTAACTGCAGCCTTAATACAGAAAGATAATTCTGCATGTGTTTTCAGAAATATACACCACTCATTAGGCTTCATCCATCCCTTTAAACTTTCTATCCTTTCACTCTTCATGGCAGAGTTCATTCCTTTTTGACCTCATGAAAGCTTCATTCTCAAACTGGCCATATGTTGTCTGATTATCCAAACTACCTATGTAACTCCCACATGTTTTTACCCAGCCTGGTTGCTTATTACTGCTCCCTCTGCTATGCTAATGAGGCCATCCTTAATGCCCCTATTAATCTTTTCCTCCACAAGTGTCACTGGTTCTGTCCTCGTACTTTTCTCATGTGAGATGCTCCCTTAAGTCATTCCCTTCACCATCAAAATCCTTTCTCTGATTGTTGCTAGTAATGCTGAATCACTCTTCCCTATGTATGCATGCAGGTGGGAGGGCACATGTCACCCAGAAGCATGAGATCAGCTGAATCTCCAACTTGTAGCCCTCCAAAGCAGAATTGTTCCTAGTGTTATATTACTGAACTTGCTCCTGCAGCCCATGTCCATGTTTGCCTTTTGCACATAGAGCCGTATTGGACCTTGTCCTCTGAGGTATGTGGTACTCCTACATTCCTCAGAAGAACAGCAGTCCTAGGAAGAATTGGGGTCATGGACTGCAATGGTTTGTGTCAACAGAGTGGAGGTGCTGGAAGGTAATTGCAGATCATGAGCACTTCTGCAGCAGAGCTTAATATTAGTCTCTTGTCCTGACACTTGATTTCCAGCTAAACAGGAAAATTATCTGAAACTGGAGATTGTGAGAAAGTGGTGGTGGAGTGCGGGGGATGGATGGTAAAAAGAAACCTGCTAAGCTGAAGGTCAGTATATCTTCAGCTGCCTCACTGACATTTGTGAGTCTTATCTCTGCTGCAAAGAGGTCTGGAGGTCCTGTCCATTTACATGGGGATGAAGGACAAAGTATCTTTAATGACATGCCACACTCCCTGAGGGAAGCTATAACTGAGACAAGAACTGAATGAACATCTTTGGAGTGCTGTCCTGGTAAACTGGTGCCCATATTTTGCCTTGTCTTAATGTGGCTGCAGCTGGTCCAGCACTGCTATATGTGATGAGTGACTGGACTCCCATCTGCTTTGCAGTGGGTTACCAGACTTGAGATGCAAGGGTATCCCTCTTTGAGGGAAAGATGGTGGTGAGGGAGGACTAGGGTTGTTATCTGAGAAATGTATCTGCAGCTTTTTGTCCTTGAGAGGCTGACTGGAAAACTAACTTTTTTACAGTTGGTTGAAAATTGCATTGCATCGGAAAACAAATGTCGATGTTCTTTGTACTATCCTGAGGGAACAAAAGTCAGTTAGGCAGTAATAAAATAAATGTGGAGTACTTTGATCAGCCTGGCATGAAACAAGAGCTACCAAAGGTATGTCTGACAGTGTCTCACCAACAATGTTAACAATGTGTGGCACTGGAGACACTAGCATTTGAGGTGGGGATGGATGGGCTAATGCTGTCAGTCTGGTGTTTATCCAGCCCGCGGTATCAAAGGCAGATTCCAGGTTTGACACAGAAGGCTGCTTTGCAACTCCCTTTCAGACAGTCCTGCAGCATACATGCAGGCAGTCTGCAAGCTCACTGTAACGCTATTTTGAGTATGTTGCCCTTGGTTTTAGTTTTGTGGATAATTTTAGAAAGCATATGTCTGGGTCTCTAGTTTCCTCATTACTGCTGCCRTTCCATGTGTCAGACAGCATCAGCTCTTTCCCGATGAAACTTTCTCATCATCACTACTGACACTTGATACTCTTGCTCCAGTGGTACTACTTTTAGTTGGTGGGAAACTTGCAGTACTCGTGTTACACTGTTTCTGATGTGCACATGGTAATGAATGTGGTAGCTGAACATGCAAGAATACTTCCACTTAATTACTTTTTGCCTATTTATATTACAGAAAAACCATATCCACACTTCAGAACATGATTCTAATGGGGTTCTGGAAACTTCAGACTGGGTTAAAAGTTTGCGAATGCTGTTTTAGATTCATAGTAAACAAAAATGACTCTTGGGATCTTGTGCTCTTGATCTTAGTTGCTGACAACCCATGGGAAGATGTTAGTTTGAGCTCATGTCTTTTCAATAATAACTAATCAAGTACTTAGTAATTCAACTGGTGGTTTCTTCCTTTCAACCCCTCTTGCCTCATAATGTTGACAACACCATTGGTTCTGCAGCAACAGTGGGGTTCTGGTAACACTCTTACCAGTCCACCTAAGGCTGAGCTGGTAGCCAGGGGAAGTTGGAGGAGGACAAAGCTCTGGTAATGTAGGACACTTCTGACCATTAAAGACGACAGCAGGAAGTCCCCAAGAAAGCCATCTGCTTTTAGTTCTTTTCATCTTTGATTTAAAGAAGCTGCCTAAAACCAGTTATTGCTGTAACTATAGGCACAGCTGGAGCAACAAAGTGGTCTGTCACACCTTTTTCTTCCAAACTTCAACTTTATCTGACTTTACTGGGAGTAAAATTTTCCATGTTGAATATCTGCATCAGGCTGAATTTTTTGTGATGCTTTAGCAAATGGATTCATCTGTCCTACTTACGAAGGTATTGTGATAAAAGTCTTATAAATCGGTCTTTTTAAAGGTCTAAGACCTATTTCTGTTGGGCTATGGGCTATCATTTCCAATACAAAGTGCCCTGATTTAAGGGGATAGCCTCTGTTTGTTTGGGAAAAGCCATCCAAATCTGATCAAGTGATCAAGCTTTACATACTCTTCATTCTCACAGGCTCAGAAAAGGCTAAGTTTGGTAGCTCTTTCCCAGTCTATCCTGGGTGTGCTGAAGGTTGGCTTCTGGGGTGCACAGGCATTTCCCTGAAACTGCTGCCTTCTGCTGCAATAGGGGTACATGAAGTAAGAGCAGAGAATCTCCTATGTGCTTCCCACATTTGCCTCCTGGATACTGTGGCTGCTAGAAAAGGAGGATGAACCTAGCTCTCCGAACAGCAGAGAGGATAAAGCTAAGTGGGAAGAGGAAAAAATGGGAGTGGAGAAGGTAATTGGATGTGGAAGAGATTAAATCATGCAGTTGTAGGGGACAGGATGAGGGTGAGTGGAGGGATGAGGGAAGAAAATGTTAGTGTTTTGGTAGGACAAGGGAGAAAAATAGCACTGGATACTCCTTTGCCTGAAAGACTGAGCCCAGGGTTTGAGTAAAATCACTTGTAAATGCACCTGCAAAGTGTGCCCCAGTTTTCCCACATGAAAAGGGGCAGCCTGTCACCGCTATGGCTATCTCATTCAGCTCAAGTGGTAGGAGTCTGCTGTGGATCAGAAGTTTCCACCCCTCGTGACAAATTGTGGAATGGTCAGCACATTACTCCACATTTTTTTCTATTATTCTAATTTGTTTTAAAGTAAGCCTAGGAAATGGCACACAAACACAGAAGAAATGCTGAGGTCTCGAAGGGAAGCATGACACAATGTGGAATGATGGAACAAGCGTTGCCTAGGGAGCCTCCAATGGGCCTGTGAGGATGTGACCATGGGGTACCCTTTCAAACTGGGTCTTCACCTCCTTCACAGCACCTGGATTGTGCTCAGGGAGTAAATCACTGTTCTGCAACAAGGAGTCCCTCCAGATCTGAGCCTCAGTGCTTGGAAATGTTGAAAGGGGAGTAAAAGATGAAGTAGAGGATTGCAAGAAGCAAAAATAAGCTTTGTGGAAGAAGCATTAGAGCCTTGCTTTTCAAATGTTATCTGTGCCCACCACAGGTTCCTGTGAGAATGAGTCTTTTTACCAGTGTCTGCCAGTTGTATGTTCTTTATTTTTGGAGTCCAATTTGCTTAGTGCCAGAGTCATAACCACAGCTTCCTAAGCAAGTGGTAGCTCTGTATTGGGTATATCAAGAATGAAATAGTGTCAAGAGTTTTGAAAATTCGGTCTTAGCTGGCTGAGATTAAGGTCTGAAGTGACTTATCTTAGGTGCCCAGTCTGTTTTGTGTACACAAATAAAAACACCTTCTTTCCCAGTCTTATTGTGAAAAGATATTCATTAACATTTGAAGCGCTTGGATGCAAGAGTGCTGAGTTATCACAAGAGGCCATAAAGAAATATTTTTTCTTTAGTTCATGCTTTGAGCAGTGTGCAGTAAATAGGACCTTTGGGGTAAGCACTGGTCACAGAAGATAAAACAGAATATCAGTGAGTACCTTCTATTTTGTGTATTGAATGAGGCAGGGAACTTCTGGGGGGAAAAAATAGGATGTGATCATGTAATTAGACTGTATCATAATGCAGGCTCTTCAGGAAGTAGCACAAAGACTGATCAGACTTCTGAACATTTGAACACCTGGCTTTGCAACCTTGTTCAAGTTTTCTAGTAGTTTTGTGTGTTAAATAATACCTCATATTTAAATAGCTCTAGTTGCCACATTCAGCCTTTTCATTACTTGTTCAGCATCCTTGTGCTAGTTGAATGTGTGGTACTTTTATAGCAAGATAAAAGAGCAAGGAACCCATTTCCAGAAGGCAGGAAGGATTTTTAAGGACTTTTTTTGATGGGGCTGCACCTCATTCCCTAAATGTTTCTGAAAAATCCTATTAAATATTCTTGGTGTCTTGTTTGTAAACATTCTTCTGCATTATGGAGCAATTAATCACAATAACCTACACTGAAATAACGTAAGTMCACACTCATACAAAAGCTTGCTGAAAATTTCCTTTATGCAAACTCTTGTTAGGTGTGTTGGACGAAGCTGTGGAGCTTGGGGTATCACTGCTGTTCAACTGCAGTGATTAAACATTAGGAGGGGGTTTACAGATGCTTTACAGCCAAGCAGTCTGATTGCATAGCATGCACCAGTTATGGATGCTGCAGGAACCTCCTGAGATGGGATAGAAGGAAGGGGTGGTCTCTGAGTTGAGAAAGGGGCCAGGCCCTCTGTCCTTGCTTCTTCAGCTTGGATGCTCTGAAACTAGTGGCACCCAGCAGTTTAAACTGCCTGGATAGAAAAGGGTTCCTGCTCTGGTCTGGGAGCCTGCTTCAAATGTCAGTAAATTGTAGATTTGGGACTCTGTTTCAGCTCCTACTCAACAGTCAGGCAGGGGTATCATGTTCAGTAGGATCAACTCAGAGGAAGATCTAGTGTGCAGTGCACCAGAAATGGGTTCCCTGCTGGGGAAGAAGGGACAGCCAGCTGGTTCAGTAGGGCTGCATCCCTCCAGCAGGGAGGTAAAGGAGGGAAATGTTTCTGATTCTTCTTGCCCTTGTTTGAATAGCCACTATGGTTTGGGTTTGTGGAAGAATCTAAAGCAYGTTTGAAATGAGATTGTTGCAATAGGAGGGTTACACCTTTTTTTTTGAATTCTCTAAAGGCATATCGAAAGTAGGTTTTTAAATGTCATTGGTGCTCACATATGCATGTGCATCCCTCCTAATCATTACAAA
Source organism: Apteryx rowi (assembly GCF_003343035.1). Lineage (NCBI taxonomy): Eukaryota > Metazoa > Chordata > Aves > Apterygiformes > Apterygidae > Apteryx > Apteryx rowi. The sequence continues at coordinate 822,578 of NW_020450772.1, forward strand.
GAAAAGCTTGTTATAGTTTATTTTTCAAATGAATAACACTGGAGACTGACAATGTTGTAATTGCAGGAAGCCCATTATTTCTAATGTTTTCATTTGCTCCCTTTGGTGAAATTGTCTCGTGTTGCAGTCTAATGCAGCTCTTGTCCTAATGCTTGGCTTTGTCCACTGTCTTCAGAGACTCTATGCTCTTTCCAGACCCGTGTATCTCACTGCTGTTCTTGAGCCATAATTAGCATCCTGTAATACATGGTAATGGGATGAGTCATATCACTGACTAGTCCTCAGTAATACCATCCCTCAGGGTTGTGTTGCTGGCTTGCTATGCTCTCTGAGGTGCTAGGGCCACATAGCTTTGGAGGRTTTATGCTGCCATGTTGCCTTAAAATAATTGCAATATGCTTGTGTCTGACTGTAAATGAGACCAATGATACAGGTCAGGATTAATTTTGTTGAAGTCTGGAGTACAAAACTGTTGTAAGTAATCAGATGTGCTGCTTGCATACTTTTAGTGCCTTACACCTGTTGGACACAGGTCCTGGGCAGAGTGGGCAGGTGGTACTGCCAGCCTAGCTCTTCTCCTTTCCTGCAAGGTAGAAGGTGTAAGGGAGGCTCCAGCCTGGTGCATGGCAGGCCTCACCTGCTGAGAGGGGGACAGCATTCAATGGAGACGCTCTGTGCGAGACTAGGATGTTGCCTGTATTGAGAGCAGGGGCTGCAGAAAAAGGTCTTGATGTCCTTGTCAGTTTTTTGGATGACACTTCTCAGTGAGAATTAAACTTAGCAAAATGGGGGTGAAAGTCTGTCACCAATAGAAAGGTATGCAGAGGAGCTGAGCAATGGAGATGTGATCCATGGAACAGGATGATCTGTTTCTGAACTATTTTTTGCCCCCTCTGTTGGAACAGTATGGGACCAGTCCTGATGGACTCTGGGATTTTCCTGATCTTTTGGAAGATATAGGTCCATATGCAGATACTCTGGCCTTTGGCCTTACCTGGGTAAGGACAATAGCACTTGATTCAAGAACTGTTGTTTTGCTATGAAGGCTTGTAGTTCTCCTTAGATTCAAAATATGTGATGATAGTTTTACTGCACAAAGTTGATCTGATTGAGTTCCCTCCTGAACTTGGACTTCCTAAGAATCTTGTATAAATGCATTCTGGTTTTATGTGGCTAGAAAGAGGGTTTGGCACTGTAGCTGGCATAGGAAGGACACTGCAGCAGAGAAGGTGCCCTATTCATTTATCTGCCAAGACATGATTTTTAGAAAAAATGGCAGGAATAGAATGCATTCAGCAGCTCTTAGTTGTTCCTTTAAAAAGTGCAGATGCTGGGAAGAGCTTTTGGAGGGATGTTTTATAATAGTTCTGCACAGTATATGGACTGCAGATGAGCTGTATCCAAACTACTGAAAACTTTGTATGCTTGTTTTATAATCTAGACTCTTTTGTTTCTGTTACTCGCAGCAATTAGATTTTGATGTCCCTGAATTTGGTATGCTTGAAAGTCTGTCAGACCTCTATCTGGAAACCTGACCTGAGGTCTAGTGTGCCCTAAACATACCCCAGAATTTCATGAGGATGGGTTTTCCTCTTCCATCAATCAACTGTGAAACTCAGGGAAATAAGAACTGGGGAATCTTTATTGATTTCTTTATACAGGGTAAAAAAAGCTGAAAAGAGCTTCCTAGAGCCTTTTATTTGGTTCAGAGTTTTCTTCCAGCAGAGGCTGTGTAGGCATCCATGGTCTTCTGTCTCCCTCAGAAATCCTGGAATTAGAGGAATAGGGGTGTTGGAGCACATCAGAGTTGCTGTTCCCAGGGAGTGAGGCTGCTATGGCTGTTGGAGTTACCTCTGCTTTCCTGTGCAGTTTGCCACAGGTCGGGGCTAGGAGGGTGCAGAGGTGACCAGAGTCGGCACAAGTCTGACGGCTGTCCCGTGCTGCCCCTCCTGTGGTCTCAGTGTGGTATCTCCCCCACAAAACTGAGCTGGAAGGGAGGGATTTCTTAAAGCCTAGCAGGAATGTGATGGACACTAGAACCAGGGTTTACAGGCTTTAGTCTTTAGTGGCTAAAAACACTGGTTTGAGGGAAGTTACAAGGGTCACTGAAAACTATTTTTTGTTTGTCTTTTTTTGATGCTTCTAATACTGGAAGGTCTGGAATTCAAAACTGAATTGCTCCTTGGTATGAAGTTGATCACCTGGAGTGCAGAAATCCAATGTGTCAACAGAACGGGGTTTCTTTTTTCAGTATAATAACTATTTACCAGTCAGTGTCTGACAGGCTTTTACCAGTAAGTATCAGTTGAAACCGACTGTCAGCAAGCAGATGACTCACTGCAGACTGCTCTAAGACTTTAGAAAGGTGGGTGAGTTATTTGCCCATCTGAGCTTTATGCTGCTGCATGAGATGTAGCACAGACAAAAGTGCTGCCTGTTTCATCCTCTTGCACTGAGAGCAGAGCCTAGCCCAACAAAGTTGTGCTGCTTGTATGTCTGTGATAAAGCATCTGGCCATTGGAGATGGGTTGAGTTATTGCTGCAACAACCTTGAGGTGAAGGAAGTTGGGGGGGGGGGTAGGAGGAAAAGGTGCTTTTGAGATAAAGTCAAGGGTGTTTCTTATGCAAAGGCAATATGAGGAAAGAAGCATGCAGAAATGGGGGAGAAACTCAGGAAGAGCACTGACAGGAATTGATGGAGACTGCAGCTGGTGTGCTGGGAAAGCTGTGGCTTCAAGCTTTCCTTTTTACTGTATGTGGAAGGGGGAATCACTGTCAATGCCTGAAAGGGGACACAACAGTCTTGTGGTTTTCTAAGGGGAACCAGACCCACTTAATGTTTCCTTGCACTGGAAAACACATGAGAGATCAGGCATTATTCCCAACTTAGTTTTTCAGGATTATGCTTGGAATTTAACAGTAAGAATCGTCCTAGCTAAAAGTGGACATCTGAGAATCATTTTTATTCTTAAATCCTCTCATTCTCAGATTCCGTGCCTCCTTTGTAGCAATCAATACTCACTGTCACTGCAAATAACTAACAGTGGTTTTAAGTTTGATGCAATGAAGGAAGAATTCAAACAGCATCAATATCTTATTTTGCACTAACTGTTAATAGGAAACAACACGCTTCCTATACAGGATACAGGCTTTGTAGTGAGTGCACAACCAATCCATGAGGTCAACACCAACAACAACTTCAGTAGTGTCAGAATTTCACCATTAAATCTGCGTTTCTAGGACAAAGGCTAACTCAGTCAAATATTTCTGAAAAAGCTCTGCTCTTGAAGGGACATCAATGTTGCACAAGATCTGCGTGTCTGATGCTGCACTACAGCACTGAGTCATGCTCCTTTGGAGAGGATGGTGTGGTGGGCACTGCCTTGATAAGCCCCCTCTATTCAGCCACTGTTTCTCCACATTTGTTTGCCCACTTCACCACCCTGTTTTGCAGGGGCTTTGTGATCTAGGAATTCATTAAAACTGGATCTTATCTTCCGGGGAAAGTACTGGCTCCATGCAGACATTTTCCTACAATGCCTGCTGATCCCTCTCAATGCAGTTAGGGAAACCCATGCGGAGGGCAGTGCTGCTGGCTGTTAGCAGGTGATGGGGCTGAGCTCTGAGGGACACCGGGACTCTGGGATTTTTTTCTGTGGTGGGCTGCCATTAGCAGATCTCTGCATGCCAAGGAGGAGATCTGCTAACACTATCCCGGAAATGTATCTGCTCTGTGATGGAGATTGTGAGGGGATCTCTTAATGTCTTACAAGATAATCTTTAAAAAATAAAATAAAAACAGAGCTTTTAGGTTTGAATAGTCCTCTGTAATACTAGTAAGAGTCACAAGATGGGGCTATTCTAGTTAGTCTCCCAAACTGTGCCACTGAACAAAGGGGCAGTTGGATCAGAAGTTCGTGTGTATGTAAAGATGCGCTGCTCTCCTTGGAAGGTGAGCACCCCACCGGTGAAGAGCGAGACCAGTGTCTCTTCAGATCTGTGGTTTGTGGGTATAGCTCTGTGATAAAAGCTTTCCCTGAGGCAAAAACCCCAAACAGTACATGCCAGCCTGAGCTAGGAGTTTTCTTTCCCTTCTTCTGCCCCCCCTCACATGGTGTGTCTTAGGGCTTTGATTTCATTAGCCCTTAGGTGTAGGGCAGAACAGAGTATTCCTAGTGGAAGTCTTGCAAGCGAGTAGACRCACTCCTCTCCACACTGCTGGGAAAGGGGTTAAAAGTTTGCTCTGACTTTGGTGTTCAGCATCTTTAGTCATGTTTAAAATTTATAAAATGTACCTTTAAATAAACCCTCATTCCTTCTACACTGTGTGTTGCTAAGTGCAAACAATGAGAACTTTCTCCTCAGGTACTGCATGCCTCTGAAAAGGCTGAAGTAAGATTTTTTTTTCTGACCTGAAACACCTAATTTAGGCTCTGTGGGTCTCTGCTATCCAATAAGCTCATTGCTGCAGAGCTCAGAAATAATCTATTTTTTGAAATTGCATTAAAATAGCAGATGTTAAAAATATGCATCTTGGGAGAAGGAAAGTTTCCCCCCTTCCAAAGGCACATAATAGCAGATAACATTAATATGTGACATCCGAGACTGCCTTTCTGCAGTTGTACATTTCATGGTATCTGGACTAAGTGATGATAAAACAACCAAATTGGATGTGGCTTGGAAGATTTTTGTCTGCATCTGTAATTCATCTCCAGTTTTCTTTTTCACTGAGGCAAGAACCGCAAGTGCTCTAACAAAAACACTAAGCAGCACTACAGGTCAAATTTAGCCATGGTGTAAACTAGCACATCTTTGTGGTCAGTGGAGTTTCATGCCAGCTGAGAATGTGTCCCAGGTCTCTGGTTATATCTAGATTAACAGGTAATTATACCAATTTCACTCCAAACTGAAGTACAGAATAAACCAATGCTGTTTGCAGCTGTTGGAGTATCACAGCTCACTGAAAACAAAATAAATTCTGTGAGGCACATGAGTGTTAGAGGGTACTTAAATTCTACCACTTGATGCRTCACATTCTCTACCTTGCAGAATTCCTTGCACAAGGAAGGAGAACAGAGCTTCCTGAAGACTTCATGGCCATGAATAGTAGATGTCAGATTTTAACAGAGCCACTCTGTTTTTATATGTATATATGTAAATAATTCCTCTAAATTGTGCTTCACAAAAAGAAATGGGGCAACTTTATCTTTGGGTTCTCTTGAAGTATGGTCACTAATCCCCATGAGCTGGGCTGTCATGATTTTCTCCTCTGTGTAAAAAAGCAGAAGAGGAGGACAAGGCTATCTAAAACTTCTGGAATGTAAAATACTATATAGAGGGGAGGTTTGAGAGGAAATGCTTGATTGAAAGCAGGGGGAGATTGTAGAAACTGGATAGTGTGCTGTCTTGGTTTATTAGCTTGGGACCATTGGAATTCCAGGCTCCTGTCATGGGCATGAGTCATACTTATATATGTGTGGTTACAGCAGAAAAAAGATGCAGACGGTTGCAGAAAATAATGCTTATATAATGCTCACTTAGAAATGTGTTCTTTCCAATTGTTAAATTGCTTGAAGCATGTTGGGTTGAGAAACCTGAACATTCTTCAAGATTTCTCCACAAATATGTATTGATGGCTCCAGATAAGCTCAAGGTCTGTGGGTTTTTTGCAGTTAGCTACTCCAACGGGAAGCTTGATTGTTGATGCCTTTCTGGGGATAAGACTGCATAGGGAAGAACAGATTTCTTCTGCTATGCCAGTCCAGTCCCTCTGAAGCCAGTACAGTTGTGCCAGTATAAATGAAGAATTCAACCTGTGGTTCTTTACGGTGTATCTCAGCAACCCAGGACAGGCATATGTAGCAAAATATGCATGTATTATATGGATGTGCATGTCAGTAGTACATCTGTATTCAGTGTACTTCTCTAACTTTTCTGTTGTAGTGACTAGTACGTTCTTGAAGTATATTGCCTGGCATGTTTGAAATAGCTCTTTGGGCTACCCCATAAAACTCAAGTACAATATTCTACTAATTTCATTTTCCTGTTAAAACTGATTAATAAATGGAATATTGTGCTTGTAGACCATCAAAGCATTAGATGCTTTCTGAAGTTTCCCTCTAATTGCACTGTCAGGTATAAAAAGGTTATCTATTACGTTTTCTGAAGAAGCCCATTTGATCTCTTCTCAGAGTACAAACATATGTTACTTATCCACAGCTGACTTCCAGCTCCTATGGTAACTGCTAAAAGAAAGGAAAAGTGACAGATGTTTGTGCTGCAAATCTGGCCACCTGCTGCTTTTGCTGAATTGTTGGGTGCACACTAACAGTCAGATGTGTAACATCTTTTTTTAAAGGTGACTTCTCAGTGGTAGTAATGCACAGTTTATCTTTTGGTGCAAACTTTGTAAGGACAGCATTAATATCCTACATTCTGGGGAGAAATTCCACATCTGAGCTAAAGGAAGGGCAAGGTATGAAAAGAGACAGTGCTGGTGACTAGCTGAGGAGGGCTCACCAACTGCTCACACTGAGTAGCTGACATGTGGTTCAAGAATGTAGATGCTATCAGCTGAACTTAGACAGTTTTTATAGCATTAAAATTCTAGAGTGCTTTTACTAGCTTGATTAAGAAGATGTTTTACTAGGCATATTATAAGACCAAACACTTGATGTTTTGGGTGTTGCATGTCCTTAGAGTGGAACTAATGTGTTCAGGTACAGCAGTAAAAAGCCTAGGATGCATTTACCACTGGCATGCATTTTCCACTGAGTAAAGACCTAGTCCGCTCATGGGAGAGTGAAAGCCTTGGAACAAAAATGCTGCTCTAACAGCAACTTGCAGTATGGAAACTAACTAGGTACAGATTATCCCTAGAAGCTATATTCAAGGTTGAGTTAGTGCAAGTGATTCATTTTCAAATCTGACCCCCTTTCCCCTCTATAAATAGTATACTGTTTGTTCCCAGCTGTAGTCAGTGTTCAGTTTGAGTGGTCAGATTGAACAGTACACAACCCACAACTCCCACTGAAACTGATCCTTGAAACTGGTTAGATGTTTTGACACTATGCATATGAAGAGTGTAAAGATGAGGCATTATAGATGTGCCCCTTAGTATGGCACAGTCATGATGGGACTGGCGCTGGTAAAATCAGTGGACAACTCATCCATAGCTTATGTAGCCAACCTAGCCTGCCCGCTATGCAATGGAGGGTGATGGGAATGGGTAGCGGCCTCAAATTCACTTTCTGGGACACTGAAACACCTAGGTCTGCTCTGAGCTGGCCTTAATCATGCAAAGCTGAGAGCTAAGCATTGAGCTGTTATCTTTTAAAATGAAGGTGAAGACAGTTCATGTTTATAGTGCTCATAAAATGGTTGGCAAATGATGTTCACTAAAACATGAACTACCTTACCAATTGCTCTTAATACAGTAACCAGGGGAATTATTCATGGACACTTAGTTTTAAACTGGCACAAAATTTTGCATCTCATAGCTGAAATTCAGCTAGTTCCTCATGTACAATAATAAAGATTTAAAATTGCATTACCTTAGTGTTATATATAGACTGTAGGCTGAGAAGTTATTTCAGTCCTTTAGGATTAGGTTGTACAGAAGGATTCCATAGTTTTAGATATACTGAATTAAATGCAGAAATCTCATGAATGTGACAGTAAAATGACAGTTTCTGAGCAGCTGGGTCAAGAAACAAAGATTCAGGCTTTTACAGTAGCAATTCTCTGCATAGCAGTTTTATATAAAAGCTGTCTGTGAGACAGGTCTGCTGTGCTGTAATTAGGGCTGCAGTTAAAGGTCCTGCGCAATAAAGAACATAATTTAGGTAGGTTATACAAAAGGTGGGAGAAAGGAAGCAAAATAACCTTGTTTCTCTGAAACTGAGCAAGGATATCAAAGTATAATAACAAGGGGCTCTGTTCTTGGAAGTTCCTTTCTTATTGAGGGAGCAATATGGGAGCCAAATTTCAAGCGCTCATCTCCTAGTGACATTTTAAGATGGATCTCAAAGAGTTCTCTCTGGGGCTTTAGCCAGAAATAAGATTTGATAAGTTAGTGAGTGATACGGGGCTCATAGCTAGAGCTGATTTTTTTAATGTCAGTAGTAACTTTGCTTTTGTTCCTGTAAACTATTCCGATACACTGCAAAGTGATTCAGCTGCTGGAGACACCACTTTATCAGTGGCAATAAACCTTCTCTATAGCTTCAAAACTATGCCTTCAAGGGCAATGAAACAAATCTGGTAAAGGAAAGCCACTTCCATTATTCTGGTGTGACCAGGACAAGTTACATGCCAGGAACCTACTTGTTTTAAATTCACTGACCACAATTTGTCCAATTTACACTGGACAGAGGGTAAAGCCCTTTCACGAAGCTTCCTGCTGAACATGTCTTTGAGGGGCAAAAGTTATAGTGATGTTCCTCTGCCCTTTGAGGGGACTTTGAAATCTGCAGAGGAGGCTTAAACTTGCATGTTATATATGTTTACCTTTGATACTAAGATAGTATCTGTTTTATCTTTTCTAATGYACTAGAATATCTTTCTAATGAAGTTCAGTGAGAGTAAGGCAGCTAGATCTTTGCAACTTTGACTGTCTCAGCTTCCATGTGTGTAATACGCAATGAAGTAGTAGGTGAACCCTAAGGATACCCCAACTCCTGTTTGTAAAGACACATGTAAAGAATTAGCAACGTGGGTTGACTACAGAAAAAATCCAAACAAATAAGGAAGCTCTAATCTGGTATCTATTATCTATAAATGTTTTTCTTCTGTTTTATCTTATACTGACTGTCAGCTGATAGAATAAGATAAAGAATGGAAAGGAAAAGGATATTAGCTATCCAAGGTTTCCAGAAATAAGTCTGCTAAAATAAACATTTTTGCACTCAAGTTCTTATCAAAGTATCTTCAGTTTAGTCTGCACACAATACTAGTTAGAAGTTCTTACTGCTGATTACTTGCACAGTAAGCAGGGCAAGGTGGTCTTAGGAAACTCTGAACTTTGCACATTGGCTTTCTTATCTTTGCTTTTTGTCTTCTACATCCTTACTTGGAGGAATTTTATGAGGTATCCAGCACAGAAATTTTTAAGAGGCCAGACTTCCCTAAGGAAAATTCCCACCCAGACTTAGTCCAGCTGCACTTGTTTTAGAATCCTGTCAAGACACAGCTTTTCTTAGGAAAGCAGGACTGCATTGCCAAGGATATTTTTGATCCCTAAAAAAGATTTACTGTGTCCCAGTAAGCAAACACATGGCTACAGTATGGTTACATTTGCCTTAAGGCAAATGGAGGTAGAAGGGAATCTGTAAGCATGAAATGAAATCTAAAACCTATTGCTGAAAATTAGCAGTAAAGTGAGGGGGAATAGCTTATGAATTATTGGACATGTCAAAACATTTTCCTTCACTCAGGTCTTTTCTCTTCCTGCTATAGTTCATGCTGAGTTTCCTCAACAAGGACAAAGTAATTCTGATTACTTATGATTAATCCTGGGGACTTTAATGTGATAAGGCTCATGATGACATGTCCTATTGAATCAGGGCTTTAGCTGGCTAATAAATTGAAGTCTAACATGCTCCTGAAGGCTGTTTGTGTTTGAGATTCCCTCAAACTTTCTAACCACCTTTTCCACTTGTCTAACCCCCTCTCTTAAAAGCTAAGAGCTTTTGTGGTCACAATGCCTTTCCTTCCCTAACACTGTTTCCTAAGGCCTCCCTGCAGTCCAAGCCACCAGATAAGGTGGAACAAGGACCCCACACTTCTGTGTGGTCTCTGAGAAAGGCTGACTGCTAGGAAAGTCTTTGAGCATCATGTTGGCTTTACCTGAGATGCTGGCTTAACGGCTCTAGATGTTGGCTGTACAAACAGCACACCTAACAGAAAGCATCTTTAAAAATAAATCTCTGACTTCAAGAGTTTAAGATGTTAAAAACTTACGGAATGTTTCTGTGGTGGGAGTGCTTGGTTCAAGGTTGAAATATACTGCAGTATCCTTGTCCATGCAGTTTAGACACTGGGGGAGCTTCATACTTGTTGTCTTGCAGAGGTTTTGCACTCCAGAGAATCTAGAATGAAGTGAAAGCTAAATGTATATCAATGCAGAAGCTGCAGTGCTTTATACCAAGTAAGGAACTTGTCTTTACATCAAGTTGTTATGCACTTTGCATATGACAGCAACCAAAAGGCATTGACCTTAAGACATGAAATGTTTTCTTTGATCTATGGGAGATTTAAACTATCAGGAACCTGTTGCATAATGGAATTGTTTTTCTTTTTGATTCTTTTTTTTGCATGCTTACACCTTGGGATCCTCACAGGAATAATCAAAATACTTTTTTTAGAAATACTTATTTTTGTTATCTTATCAGTGTTGTCAGGGCACCAAAAGGTTTTTTTACAGCACAAATAACCTTAAATGACTGAATATTCCAATTCAGAATACCTTGTTTTTTCCCCATTTCCCTGCCTCCATATATGAATCTGTATCCTTTCTGCTCTGGCACCTAAGAGCCTYCTGACACTAGGTGTATCTGTACAGCTAACACATGCACTTGCATTAATATTGTCAGTGAAGGAGATCTGTTTTTGTGGTCACTCAGCTTCATTCTTCAAATATATTCAAGACAGACCTACACAGTGCCTACAACAATAGTCTGAACTTAAGATCACAGGCATTTGGCTAGGTGGTAGAAAAGAATCTGCTTCTCCTTTCTCGTGTTGTTTTGCAGTGGTTTTGCCAATTAGTTTTTCTGACACAAACATTTATCAATGCTTATAGTGATATATTTGTTTTTATTCAAACGAGCTTGTTTGAATAAATGYAGTCTATTTGGTATGCATGTTTCTTGAACTCCTGCAAAACAGAGGTCTTCACTTCTGAGCACAGAACTGCCTTGCTCTTCAAAGATGGGTGTTGTCTGATAAGCTGTCTGGGAGATGCAGTGGTGTTGCCAGAAACAGTGTGCTGAGGACTTTGAATTTTTCCAAACTTTGTTTACAGTACTATTGCTAAGAAACTTGTTAGCTAACTTCAGAACATTTGTGAGTCTCAAAACAGGATATGTGCCAAAACAGGCAGACAGTGCCCTCTTTCCCCTGCTCTTGTCCTTCACAACAGCCTTGTGCTTCACATGTGAGGGGACCAAGCATTAAAATTTCAGTGGTCTCTGAGAAACTGGAGTCCTGAACTTGAAAGAAAAATTGTGCTGTAACTCCTGGACTCCTCTGGCTGTAAATCTTCAGAAACCAAGGGAGGTTGTCTCTTCAGAGACAGCTGCAAGCCATGTGTTAGAGGTCTGTAGTGGTAAATCCTAGTCCTGGTTACATGGGTGTAAATACACTGAAGGAAAAGGATTTACATAGTAAGCTAATAGAACTTGCCCTCTACTGTATGTTGATTAATTCAAAATCAGTTTTTGCATTATGCTGGAATATTTAACAAATAATTGCAATCTGGCTTTGTTCTTAGACAATGCTGCTAAATTTTTAGTATACTAGTTAAGCAACTAGTTGTTCCAGAACCTCAGAATGATTTACTAAAACTGCTCAGGATGAAACCTTCTGTCACCAGCACAATTCTCATACTCACTTATCCTAAACACCTTTTCTCCAGAATTCGCTGTGGGAAATTTCTTTTTACCTAATATATCAAATATGCATTTAATACAGCTTGTTGGTCTTTCTGGGTAGTTGTCTGGATTCATTTAAGTACCAAATACCAAACCCAGCTTCACTTACCTCAGAGGGGGCATTGATTGCCCCTTCCCAAGGAGCACAGGAGCTCAGATGCTCTTGGAAAGCAGGCAACCAAAAGCCAACTGCAGGCATGTTGGTGCCCTTGCTCCTGCGACAGCAACATATGGAAATGCTTTTCTGGTGACAGAAGGAGCATGAGGGTTTCCCATTTACTGCTGTTTCAGGTGGGATCTGGGTGCATTCAGAGCTTCATCACTTAAACTAGAATGGATGCTTATCTGTTTGGCTTACTGTTAACAGTGCAACAGTTTTCATCCTCTTTCTAGAACTATTTTGCACTTCCAAAAATTTAGTTGTATCAGTAAACCTAGCCATTTAGCTATAATGTTTGGTAATTCTACTAGAGAGTAGACGCTCATTTCAGCAGCAAGAGAAGCAAACTGAATTTTATTCAGTTAGTGAAGCATGATGGCATAGAATTTGTTTTGTTTTAGGTGTACTAATGTTAGGATTGTTTTTAAAAACGTGTTAGTGTGTGAGGTTTGGGGTGCTTTATGTGATTACTGTAAAATCCTTGAAGGTTCTAGCTCTTGGAATAAGGCCTCTTTACATTGATCCCCCTGCTAGGTGAATCACTTAAACACCAGACACTTTGAAAAACTGACCAGAGTGCTAATGACTGCACTGCAGTTAGTGCCAAAACTCCCTTTAATATCAGTGATGCAGGGCTGGATCACAGGAAAAGCCAGGAATATGTGGTCCTAAAGGAAGGAGCAGGAGAGGCCTCTCCATCTCCCACAACTATCTCAGCTTTACTCATTTAGTTCTTGGGTAATAGAGCACAAATAGTTTCTCTGCCTGTCCTCTATGCTTATAGCCCAAACTTTACATGAGTAAAATTTGGTATTAATGGAAATTTAGCTTGAATTTTAAGTAGGTAGGGTAGGACTTGGCCCTTTCTACATGAAATGAAGATTTTGATCTGCAGACAAATAGTTTTATCAAAAATGTTGAAGTCCGCTGCTGCTTCTTACTTTTTCACTCCCCTTGTACCTTTACTATCTTTGTCTTATTTCTATCTTTATTCTCTGATAAATAGTTCCCTAATCTGATACCCTTCATGTCAAACACCCACTGGCAGTCATCCGGCCTTTACATTGTGATAATCTACTTCTCCATGCTGTTGATATTCATAAGTCAAAAGTCTGATATACCATCATAAGAATCCAAGGATCTTTAGGTTCAAAGGCCAAGGAAAACCTCTTCTGTCCTAAAATGATAAATGGGTGAGATGGTGGTACTTTAGCTTAAACAAGATCTATGACTCTGCTCTCTAGGCAAGGTATAGCGGTATCCTAAATGGGTGTCCCACCAGGTCAAGTAGCTCCTGTAAGCCAAATCTGTTTCAGCTCAAAATGCATATGCTGCTTTGAGGGACACTGTAAAATGGGGCTTTCACTAGCTAATCTTTTGAGATGAAAACACTGGAGGGGCTTCCCTTTTGTTCTCTGGAACCAAATATGTCTCAAAGTTGGTGACAAATCTGCTCTCAATATAACTTTCAAAATAATATCAGCTATTAAGTGTGTTAAGTGTTTACCTATGACAAAATGGCTACTCAGCTGTAGGAGGTGTCAGTCATTAATTTGAGACTAGGCTTGAGCACTAATCTGAGTAAATTATCACCATTGAAACACTTAGTATTCTTCAAACTTCACATGGTAAGTTCAAAATGAATTAAGTACTGCATGAGTAACTCTTTTGATAGAAATCTGAAAGGGATTTCAAGGGTTCCAAAGAAAATAGTTTGCTTTCTAGCAGTTCTTATCTCTAACATCTCTGCTTTAAACCAACCTGGATGATACCAAGAAACTGGGCTGTAGGTATGCCTTAACAACTGGGTATGCCATGATATCCACTTGAAATGGCCTGAACCCTTCTTGAAGTGGGAGTAGAAGGGGAATGGCTTGTGCACATACCAAAAAGTGAGACCATAAGTAATCCCTTGGTGGCTATTGGACAGCAGGTTGCAGCCCCAGCAGCTCTAGAAATGGGTGAGTAGAAGGTGCCCAGCCAGTTGTCTTGGCAGTCATATTGTAGTGCTTTGTGGCATGTCCAGTTTTGTTTGGCTTCATGGTGATCTGGGGGTTGTGACTTTAGCAAAGCCTCTTGGAACAACATGCCCTCATGTTACTCTGAAGGTCTTCTGAAATTTAAGGTGTTCTCTACTTGCTCAAGTGAAATTGGGGGGGTTAACTAGAGGTATACTTGGTTTTTAATGAGATAAAAGATTTCTAATTTAATTGGATGACTCCCAGATCAAGAAAACTGGGTACAGACATGTATGGTTCCAGATTTTCTTCAAAATTGGTTTGTAAGTGTCCAGAGCAAGCCTTGTAATGCCAATGGGAATCCTTTTTTCTCTTGTCATGTTTTTTTGTAGAGTGGATACATTTTATCAGTAAAAGAGACAATATTCTTTCATTAGTTGAGTTGCTCTTTAATGGGTATGTTCTGTGTTCTGGTTACTGCTAGGCTTGCCGTGTGCTCTAAAATGCAGCAAATTCAACAGAAAACATGCAATTGTCCCTTTCTGTAACAACGTAGAGGAGAAAAAGTGGGCAAAGCAAAAACCCCATCTGACTGTTAAACCAGCCCATGCAACACAACCTGTTGGGCAGTCTTGTTTAATGAGCAAAGTTTATAGAAAGCAGTTTGAATCCCCCCTCACTTTTTTCTTCTGTTTAACTTCTAACAGATCAGTTTTCTTAAATATGAACGTTACCAGGCTATAAGATCCTAATTAAACTCTGAAGAGGAAACAAAAAATGGGAATGATGTATATCACCCAACATGATCATCCTTATTCTGCTTTAATGGGAGTTGCTTCCTGTCATTTAGTTCAGTCATGTATAATAGCTTCTCACAGCATTCCTTTTTAATAATGAGTAGCAAAATTGTTGCAGGCAGTAGATATGTAGCAGATTGACCACTGTTAATCTTCTCCACCCATCACTCCTTTTGACCTTTTCCTTATTTTTCTACTAATCGGCTAAATCAAATTAAAACTACCTGTTCCAATGGCTTTGCTTACATCTTGGGTCAAATGGTAGAATTTGCTCAGTAAAATTGACAGCTCCTACACTGTTTCATTAGGCTGTACCTGATCCTTCCCAGACAGGTCTGAGTTCTGACAGTTAGCATGAGACCTTATACTCTGAAAAGCATCCCTGGGTATTTGACTTGCATCTGGCTTCCTGCATTGCTATTCAGCCTTGTTTTATCAGTACTAAAGGGTAACTCAAACTTTATTTTAAAAGTAAGTTTAACTTTGGTTTTGCATTGAGAGTCCTTGAACTGTGAATTGCTCTCAAGTCACTATGCAATGTCCTCTACCACAACGTGGCATTGTCTTCCTCTGGCATCTAATCCATGTTCTGCTGGTCAGCTGCTGACTCTGAGCCAGTGTATGTAATACAGGAAGGTAAGGAAACATTCGAAGTTATTGGAGCAGTGGAAGTGTGGCTAAGTTCCTATGAGGGATGTGCACAACTTAATAAAGGAGGTTCTTTTTCAGTGAGACAAATCTTAGCACATCCAGGTGGCTTTTGTAGAATATGCTGGGCATTTACCTGCACATATAGATCCCTGAAATTGATAGATTCTTGCAATTCAAGGCTTGATTCCTTCAGTTCCTGGAAATATAGACTTCCGGATCAAGGGGCATTCTGTTCAGTCTTTGCAGGTAACCCACTATAGGCTGTTTAAACAAAAGGTCCAGATTTTCAGAAGGGTTGAATAGCTGAAGTTGTGCTTCTAGGTGCTGAATAAATGTGTAGACTTCTTGAAAACCTCTGCTCAGTCAAAAGAATAGCCAGCTTTCCACATTGCATGTGGAGCCCAGTGGCTCCAAGTGAGGACATCTGTCAAAAGCTCTTCTGAAATCTCTGGCTTTTAAGGCATTTAAAGAGTACACAGAAGAATGTTGGCTGCCTAGTGGAAAACTTAGCAAGGACCCAGGTGGTGAGAGGTTTGAATGTTTTTGAACTGATTCCAGATTGTGGGTGTGGTAGGTCCCACTGCACAGCTGATAGTCCTGGGATTCTTGGGGCTGAAAGCCAGCAGAGAAAGTTATAATATTGCCTTTATAATTGTATTAGAGCTGTGGGATGAGAATTTTGGGAGAAGCTGGGAAAGAACAACAAAAACAAGGCCTATGACTAATGAGGAAGGTGGGATTCAAACTTGAAAAGCAGTTTGCACTGCATCCCAGAAGTAATCTGGGATAAACTGAACAATAGGTAAGCGTGTACAGGTCCTGACTATACCTGTTGGGAGGTACTACAGCATTACTCCATTATCTGGCAAGATTTGTGTAATGCATGGTAGGACAGCACAGGAAGAAGGATTCTTTTTGCTAGTGACTTGCAGGATGAGGTGAAGGYCAAAATTTTGGAAAGGAGTCTGGGATACCAGACACAAATACATGCATTCAGTAACTACAAACAATTCACATTGGAATCAGTGTTTGGGTAGTAATATCTGAGATCTGGAATCTCCATATACCTATACTTACGTACATAAAAACTTACATTATGTATGTGGCAGACTTTGAATTTGACCATGACTTGGGGTGGGGGGTGGGGATTCTGAATTTGATAGCATGTCAACATTACTGTCCTTGATGTAAAATACTGATGTTGACAAATGTAAGTTATAAACTGGCTTGATTTCAACTGTATGTTTTCTTTTCTGTCAAATAGTTTCATTTTTGACTTGGAAGAAACAGTTTATAACCCATGTAACCTTAGTCTTTTCTGAGATATAAAGAAAATGCCATTTTTTCCCATTATGTGGCTTCATTGATTGTATTGGAATTGCACCAAAGATGAGTAGTCTAAAGCTTTGGGAGTGTTTTGTTTTCTTAAATTGGGCTGCTGAACTTCTGGAAAATTTAAACCGCTTCCAGTGTGGGAGCCAGCAAAATTATTAACCCATATGGTAACATTCAGATTAAGATCACTGTGACATGATCTCATCCTGAATATAACTTCTGATGTTTGCATGTCAGCAAGAAAGCAGAGGAGTGAAAGAACGGATTCAGCATCAGAAAAGTTTTTTTTACCTCTTGTTGAGAATTTTGCACTTTGGAGAATCCCTTCATCTCCTTCCTTTCCCAGAAATGGGCATGAATCATAAGCCAAATGTGAATTAAAAAATAGGCTGTTCAGAATCCATCAGCTCATCCTGATATCAGCTGGTGCAACTTGTGCCTGATAATTTGCCCCAGACTCATCAGCTGTGACATCTAGCTCCACAAGTGTTATTTGGCCTGATTAGTCAGAAGAAAGAATTTGAGTACAGGAAAAAAGCAACCAATTGCATTGTTTTTGTTGGTATTCAGTTGCTACGCTGGRCAGACTTCTCATTTCGTGCATCAGTTGCAACTTGGTACACATCCGGACAGTCACAAAAACCTTATGCTGCACTCCCATTAGTATGTTCCCTCAGCTTGTGAGCTTATCAGGAGTGAAAAGCTGCAGACACCTGTCTGCAGCAGGACTAACAGCTTTGTTCCAAGGAAGACTGAGCCCTGGCAGAGGCTGCCTGTGTGACTTGTAGCCAGACCTGTTTACTGTATACTTGTTCGGGTTCTCTTGGTCTCTAGTATGGAAGGGTAGTTCTACAGGTCTGATCACAGCTACTTTTTTTTAAAGACCTATTTTAAGCCTCATCTTGATAGTGTGCTTTGCATTCAGAGATGGGCCTTGTTTTTGGAAGTCATAAAGTAGCTGAGATTGGCTGATAGGCAAAACAAAATTCTTAGTTGCTAACTGAATGGCATCTCCCTGGCTCCTGTATCACCCTCCCCTGACTTGAGACCTCTTTGCTGACAGTTCTTGGCCTCTTCTGTCACTCTTCAGCCACTTTCCTTGGGATTAACATGACTGACAACTACTAAGTGTCTTCCCTGTTAGTCATTCTGTGGCTTTAAGTCATGATTGTGTGCACAGAGCATATGTACATGCCTAATTCACAGTATCTGCTTTCTATAGTAGTTCACTAAGTTTGCAGTCCATCTGTCTGAGCAGTCATGTTTCTTGCTTACTCTTGACTCTAGTTTTAATGTTATGAACTTCAGAAACGTACAGATTAGGTGGTATTTGTATCTGACTCTCCAGGTTGACTCATTACAGGGAGACATAGTATGCTTTCCTGGGTTTTTCTTGTCAGACAAACTTATCCTTACTGAAGGCTGAACTATGTGTGTGTGTGCATGTATATTGTAGAGTATTTAATATTGCAGCACTGTATGATCTCTAGATGTTAAGGGCAATTGACACAATCCAGGACCTGTTTAATATACCTAAACCACTACTGTCATCTTATTTCTTCTGTGGGTGGTTTTCACCTGTGGAGGTGATGGGATCAAATCCCCCATCCTCCTAAGTGATCCTGCCAAAGTTGCACTGGTTTTCAGCTGGGTGGTATCAATGTCATGGCCAGGCACTTTGCTGAAGGAGATCTGCAGCTGAGATTCAGTACAACTCCACTGTGTTCAGGCTGAGGAACTAGCTCTTGCTTTTAATGTCTGCAGAACTGCTAGAGCACAGCTAGTAGCTGTTACAGATGAATCCCTTTTACATAGCTTATTTTTTATCTTTAGTTATTAACTTTTATCTACCTTAGTTCTTCAGCAGAAGTGATGTGACTGAGGCCATGGCATGTCAGCATCTGTTACCTTTGTCTCTTGTCCATTGTAGATTGCCCCTACTCTTCCCCCTGCCCAAATTAGTTGTGTGTAATTTAAGGCCTGTTTGTGCTGTCAGCAGCTAATTAATGGTATCTCTCACTGAGACAAGCAACAACCCACCTGTTACTAGATGGAGACCCTGCACATGAAACCCCTGTAGCTGAAGTATTTTGGAAACTTTATAGACAGCTTTAAAAAGATGCTCTCCAGCTATTTGTTAAAGAAATGGATACTGGGAATGTCAGGAAGAGGTTCTGTTGCAATGCACTTAAATTTCAATGGATAGCAAAATAAAGACAACAAAGGAAAAAATAAGTTAGTGTGTTCTGTGCCATTAGTAACTAAGTCCTTGCCTATTCACATGGCTTCAGGTGGTCTTTGAGGTGGGTAAAGTTTCCAGGTGCAACCCCAGTTAATCCAGCTGCTTCCATCAAAGTCAGAAGGTGTTTCACCACAGGTTAGAGCAGCTTTTGAAGTTTAAGCTCTTGGCTCCAAGCTCTTGAAGTCAGCACAAAAGTTACTCTGAATGTTGGCTTCACCCTGGCACACTTGCATAAACCATGAGTCTGAAACTATTAGCTCTGAGCCATAGTCATGCTTTTTGAGATGGGCAGTCCATAATGTTGAATGACCCTATTGCTGTTGCTGTTGTGGCTTCAGCCTGTGCATATATTCCTGAACTAGTTCTAAAACCAGCCTGTTCAGACCAGTGTGATGGCCAAGAGCTCAGAAGAGGCTAACCCTGCAGCCTTTTACCTGTTCCTGGGTGGACTGTTGAGCCCGGGCCAAGCACTTGTGCTGTAATTCTAGTGGCCAGTCACATCCAGTCTAGTCAAATTGGAGAAAGATCAACTTGCCACTGTAGTTTGAGTTCTTGCTCAGCAGTGGGAATGAAGGACTTAATCAGACACTAAATCCCAGAGACACTCCACTTCCCTCTGTTCTGTGATGTGCTGTGAATAACACTCAGAGGTTCTGAGTATAGCAGGGTTTCACAGTGTGAACTGATAGCTCAAATGCACAGATCTGAATTGTGCACATCTGTAGGTAATACCTATCATGTGGTATAATCATGCTGCCTTTGTCATTTTTGTACTGCAATAAGGAGGGGGTCATGCAAAAACTGCTAAAATGAAAATCCACAGTGATGCTAAGTGCTGAGTCATTAAAGAGGTAGCCACAGGTTTCTCACAACTTTTCAGCCTGTGTGGCATTTCTCCAAAATGCCCTAAAAGCAGGATCTGTTGATAGATCTGAGTCATGAGGCTGTGTTTAAAGCAGTCTGAACACAGGAACAGAAGCAATACTGAAGAGCCTTGCACCTTTTCTGATAGAGGTTGACTGGTTGATGAAGGAGGCTGTGCTTGTGTGATAATGATTTTCAATTTGTTTAGCTTGCTCTTTAGGGCCAGAAGCTTATGCGTACAGGCTAGTCTGTGCTGTTGGTCCATGGGAAGCTCTTTGTACTGACTTTCAGGTGGTGTGACACTCAGCTTTGGCAGGGGACAGACAAGCCCTGGACCATAATTTGGATGGATCTGGCCTCTTGGAATAGGATTTTGGCTTAAATCTGCTCATTAAAAAGTTTATAGGAATTATACCATTTTGGTTATTGGAAGCAGAATAATGCAGATGCTGACTCAGGAATATATGTGCAGGCTCAGAGTTCAATTGTATGCATGAGGGCAAGAGTTGCTGAAAGTATAGGCCAGGGGAGGTTATCTGCATTTCAGGTTCTGAAGTGGAGGAACCTGACATAAAATGCAAAGGAATCAAGCATGTTCACTCAGGACAGTTTTGTATGTCAAGAGTTCAAATTCAGTACAGTCACTTCCATGTTTCTATTGGAGCTTATTGCCCATGAAATGAAGCTTCTGAGGCCAATGAGTCTTGCAAAACAGCTTGTAGTTGGACTCAGCTGCATATTGGGCAGTTCTGTGGTCACCTTCCCCATTTTTCTTCAATCTCTAAGTGAAAGTCAAAATCCTTTTGGTAATTTACCACCTGCTGYGCTGGCAGCTTAATGGACCAGATATTAAGGAGACATTCTTTGACACAAGTCCCTTGTCAAGAACCAAAACTAAAGGACAAAACAAACTTCCAAAAATAAACAAGTCTTGCTTCATATGAAATATTAAAAATTCCTGTTCTCCACTTAGTCCCTGCTTCCTTTTTATCTGAAAGCAGCCTGTGCAAGACTGAAGCAATCTAATCTGGAACTGCTCTTGAATGATCTCTAGGTTTGGGGGTATTTTGTGGGGGAGGAAATCACCATTTGAGCTATCTTGTCACTTCCACATCTAAATCTAATAATTCTATCTTAAGTAAAATAGGTTGTATTAACATAAAAACAAACTTAGTCAGCATCAGTCTCTAGTTTTGGTCTTAGTTATTCCCTTAACTTTTTAGGCTACTTTCACTTTACCAGCTCAGCAGACTTTTAACCAACAGCAATGAGGTTTCAGGCAGCTGCAGTGTATTTTGCTTAGGCATTCGGTAACACTGGTCAGGACTGGAATATTGATGACTACTGCTTGCAGATCTAAGTTAAGTGATAGCAGCTAGGCAAAATGTTGGGATGAAAAATCTTACAGTCCATGTGTTACCTTTTCTCTGTGGGTGAATAGTTAAGGGCTGCAGAATTGGATAAAGCCTCAGGATGTGTTGCATTCCTCAGTTATTTGTGCAGGGAAGATGTTATGCAAAGAAACACTGCCAGTGTTTGAATGCACATGCTGCATGTGTCCATGTTGACTTCCGTTGCATTTGCATGGCCTTTTGTGGAGCTGCAAATCATTCAGTCAGTAAAAGCATATGGCAGAGTGAAAATCTACAGTCTGCAAAGTACATAAATAGGAATATGTTAAAGCAATAATTGGAGCACAGTTTTTTCTGGCAACCTACTGGATGAAATACTCTTCACATTAAATGCAGACTTCTTCAAATGATGACAAACCTGGATATGATACTTGYTGGGGGTAGCCAGTGCTACACGATAACACAGTTCAGCTAGATTATTCCTGAGATCAGCAAAAATCTTATCCTAAGAGACAGTGTTCCCAAAGAGTATGGGCATAGAGGGTCTGAGCAACTTTTTTTGAATAAATTGTTTCACCTGACAGACTCAACTTCAGAAGTCTTTGCTGCATTGAGCATTAATTATTGCTAGTCCAAAAAGGCTATCAATTTTGCTCTCCAGTCGCAGGATACAAGGAAGGCAAGTGCCCTGTGGTGTCTCGTTCTACTCATGGCTGTCCCAACTATCACATGTGCTCCTGTTTGTCCTTACAAATGACACCTACAGGGAGGTGAAAGTCCTCAACAGTGATACTATATTGAGGTCACATGGAAAAGCAATTCCTGTTTTGGTCCCAGTCCTTTCAGACAATCTCATAGAAATCCAGTGCCTCCTTCCTAGATAGAGACCTTTTTCTCTCCTTTGCATCTGGTTTGATGCATAATATAAATTAATATAAAGCACTAATTTGAGAAGAGATGGACTGTTTTTGAAATATTTAGACAATCTTTGGAAGGGACTGAATGTTTCAAGAAATGTCGCTCTTGATTTTTAAGGCAGTGCTAGAACTAAATCTTTCTCATACTGGATACTATACAGTAAGTCAGTCCCTTAACCCAGAGAACATGTGGTCTAAGCAGAATAGGCGAATGGGAGGGCTTGTAAAAGGCAAGATACCGCCATCCCCATCTTGTAAATGATCACTGAGGCCCAGAGAGATGTTCAGGTCAGACCAGCAGTCTGTAGTGGACTCAAAACCAGAATGAATTTCAGCCTGTCCCTTATTCCTAAAGCTTTCAAGTACTTTACACTTAGTGGTAGCTACACATAAGAGATGTTTAGATCTGGCTCATGTCAGCACCTAGTGGCTGTTCTTGTCTATGCTGTTCTTGTGAAACAGGCTGGGGTCTCTGCCTAGCTAGTTCTCCATATACAGGTCAAGCCTGATAAAGCGGGAGCAGTTGAAGCAAAGAAGAAAGTTTGTATTTAAGGTGCTGGTATACTTGTTTCTTTACAAGAGAAAATGAGGACACTTTCCTAGGGCAGAGTCCAACACACTTCATGACAGGAAACAATTATACATAATAAAGTGGCTTTTTCGTTTAAATGAATTAGAGCAAGTAGTCCCAGCAGTGATTAAGCAATTCTCTTTGGGTTTTTGGGGGCAGGGAGGGTTGGGTTTGGTCTTGTACAGCTGGAGTTTTCGGAAGCTGCCTGTGTGGGCACATTACTGCTGTCTGTGTTGTGGACATTACTGATCTCAAACAAGTTCAGAGCCCCACTGGTGGGCGTTGTGTTACCAGGCCTAGGAGCGGAGCTCTTGCTGCAAAGCCTGGACAGAAAAGAGCAGGGGCTGTGCTTTCTATCACAACTGAAATTCACTTTGAGATCTGCATAGGTTCAATTTAAAAGCTTTAATTTGTCATATTGTAGCCAAAGGTTTGTTCTCCCTGCTTCCACCTCAATCTGCTCTGTTCTTGCCCCTATGAGATGCGCTCAGGGTCTCTTGCTGAGCCACAAACCAAAGGCAGATCTTCTACATTCCAGTCTTTGGRCCTTAGTTTTGTTACTTCACTTTAGCTAGGCTTCTGGGCAGATGAGACTGTAATATTCATTCTTCAGTTGGAATAGTTAACAATGACTGCTAAGATAGTAAAACTTCTACTGATGCATTGGAGAATTTCTATGAAGTAACAATAAAATAGGCACCTTTTYAGATTTTTCTACAGCTCTTATTCAGGCCAGTTTGTAGAAGTCACCTCATTTAGGATCTTAACATCAATTTCTAGATCAATGTTATCTGCCCTGAGCCACAGTTGGAATATGTTGACACTGCCTCTCCAGGGACTCCTGGCTTAGACAAATGGATTTCTTTATTTTGGTCTTATGCTACAGATTCTCCAACCAATAGTAAAGGCCAAGAGATCTTGCTGATTTGCTACCAAAATGTTTTGGGGAGGGAAGATCTCTCCAAGGTTTACTACTTTGCTCCCTAGGTGATTTGTTTTTTCATGGTGAGTCTAAGATCAGCTGATTATGGGTGACTTTCGCCAGGCTATGCTTTCATGGGCTCAGAAGAATGTACCCTATTTGACTTTCAGCTCATTTCTGCCCTCCCCACTGTGACACATCTTATTCTTTGCCAAGCAAAGAACAGTTTGCACTTTAGATGAAAATAAGTGAAATTGCACTGGCAGAATGCCCAAACTTGCTGTTTCTGCTTTTTGTGCAATAACTGTGCACAGTTGTGTCCTGGAGTCTGAGGGGAACAATAGCAGAGCACTATGCAGGAGAAATGCATGCTGATAAGTGATCAAAGGAGGAAAAGAAATGATTATGTAAACCTGGAATAAAAATAAAGGGCATGCTTTTTAATATAAGGTCAAAGTAATTAAATGCTCAGTTAGAACAGTCTTTGTCATGCAGTAAGTAATATAGTTATTCTAAAAGATTCATCCTCACTATCATCTCTGCCTGCTGCTTTAAGGTGACTTATGAACTATGAGGTACCTTTATTTAAATCATTTCTGGAAAAGTGATTGTCACTAAGTCATCTTTTACCTACAGGTACTTCCAGCCACACCTACAATACCTTGCTAAGTTTACCCTTGAAATATAGAAAGCTGTGGTGTGTTGAAGCTATGAGATGGTTTCCAGTTATCACAGAATCACAGAATCACTGAGGTTGGAAGGGACCTCTGGAGATCATCTAGTCCAACCCCCCTGCTCAAGCAGGGTCACCTAGAGCACATTGCACAGGATTGCATCCAGGCGCATTTTGAATATCTCCAGAGAAGGAGACTCCACCACCTCTCGGGGCAACCTGTTCCAGTGCTCTGTCACCCTCACAGTGAAAAAGTTTTTCCTCATGTTAAGATGGAAGTGTCTGTGTTTCAGTTTGTGYCCRTTGCCTCGCGTCCTGTCGCTGGGCACCACTGAAAAGAGTCTGGCCCCATCCTCTCGACACCCTCCCTGCAGATACTTGTACACGTTGATAAGATCTCCTCTCAGCCTTCTCTTCTCCAGGCTAAACAGGCCCAGCTCTCTCAGCCTTTCCTCATAAGAGAGATGCTCCAGTCCCCTAATCATCTTTGTGGCCCTTCGCTGGACTTATAACATCTGAATAGCAGTGACTGCAATAAGAATGAGCCTGCCCAATCTCCAGGATTTCTGCTTGGAGGAGACTATTTCTTTCTGCTCTTCTCTGGAATGGCCAGGGAGAGAAGGGGCAGGAGTTGCCCTAGCAAGGCTTTGTTCCTTCTGGGAGCRTTAACTTGAGGAAAAATGGGGGAACAATCCAAATAAAATGCTATTGCTCTGTTTGGAGTGCTTGTGCAGAGCTGTTATTGGGATGTAGTTTTATGCCTTCAGGTTAATGTGGGGGGGACAGTGCAGAGGACCAGCTGCAGTAGCACTGTTGCCAGCACTTGAGAGAGCTGCCTCCTCTTTCATAACAGGCAGGCTTTCCTCCGCATCTGTGGCCTATGATGGACCAAGGTCAGTCCTGAAGCAGTGACTAAACTTGTGAGGAATCTAGCTGGAAATGGGTACTGCACTTCTGCTCATACCCGCTAGCACACATGTGTATAGATGTGCAGAAGGCCTTCATCTACCACTGAACTTGTTTGGGGATAACACAAAAGCATCCATTCCTCTGGCCAGAAGTGTCTTTAATTATTGCTTCTGACTTAAACAGGAAAGAGCAGATTATTTCCTTCTCCTTTCCAGAGAACTGGCACAAGCCTGTTAAAATCACTCTCTTGAATTTCTTGAGTTTCAGTCAGGGTCTGGCCTCTATCATAAGCCTAAAGACTGAGCTCTAGAGATAGGAAATATCTTTAGAGCTCTTTCAATAAGTGAGACCTGGGATCACAGGAAAATGACTTAACTTCAGATAAAGTGAAATTTCATTTTCAATATTTAAATATTCTTTTGAAAAAACTTTAAATGAATTCCTGGAAAGAATGCTTTTTATTGAAGGTTGAAGTACTTAATTTAGGAAATAGAAAATCAGTTTTTGATAAATGAAATTCAAGTTTTCTTTTCCTAATCAAAACAATTTGCCAAGATTGGCAAAATTCTCACTGAAAGCAAGCCAGTATTTTTCAACAAGTTTAATCTAAAAATTTTGTTCTGCTGTAATCCTCTTTAGTACTTAAACTTCAGTTTCAGGAGAATTTTTATACACAAAGTAGCAGCAAATCTGAGTTACTTTTTTAGATGACAAAACTAAGATACTATCTTCAGGCTTATCAAAAATCCAGTGTAATGTTCTTCTAATCGACCTTTCAACAGCYTTCTATTCAAAAGGGTATGCACAAAATTACTTTCAGGCCTAAAGCAATCTCATGTGTTGATTTACTTTCTGCAGGTTGGCTTCTACCTTATTTTTCTTTGAAGCTACACCTTTTTTTTTTACTCTTAAGTGTGATCACATTCCTGTCACTTAGAACTTCAGACACTTCAATGAAGTTTCTGTGCTTGATGACAGAGGAAGCTGTCAAAACTCCAGAAATATAACTCTGGGAAATTTGGATTTAAAGTTCTTTAGTTTGTCTGATATCCTACTGCTTTTTCACAGGATATCTCTGACTTTGTACATTATCGCTGTTACCACCAAAAAGTCTTTGAGTGGTTTTATCGCTTTTGTAGAGATGAATGGGAGTGAGCTCCTGAAATACTCTTTTTCCCAAGGGCACTTCAATAATCCTCACATTTGTCACTTGTACAATGGCAGCCTTCTCTGGGGGTGGTGACTCCATTAGGCAAAGTGGTTTTCAGGTGCAGGTACTGAATAGCTTTTTCAGCTTAAGGCAGGAGATGTAACAGGTAGTCCTGAGCACAGTATGAGTTTGGTGATGGTGCCCTGGAGAGATGCCAGCCTCCAGTTGAAGGTCAGCAGGGCAGTGCTGAATGCCAAGGCAGAAGTGTTGCCAAGGCAGTGTTGCAGCTCCATGCATGTCAAAGGGAGGCACATCTCKGTGGAAGCACTGAGAGGATCTTTGAGGGCTGTACAGACTCAAGTTAAACATAGAAAAACAAGCAAGTATGTGGCTGACTGATTTATCTTTCACTGCCCCCTGAATGTAGACCTTGCTCAAATCACAGATGAGGCAGATTCTGGAAATTGGCTACCTTGGGCTTTGTGGCTTTGCTTGCCCTTTAAGGACCTGTTGTACCTTTGAATGGACTTGCCCCAGGGCAAGGATGCTTGGGAGATCAGTATCCCTCCATGCTCCCATCCCCATGCTTGGAGAAAGGCCAGGAAAGAGGTTTGCTCCCAGTGAAGGCKGGTTAGCCCCCTGGCAGTGGGGAAGGCAGGCACAGGGGTTTCCTGGGTGTAGGTGGTGCACGGGGGAGCAGCTGGTGTCAGCAGGACAGGAACACTGGTGATGAGATGAGCAAAAGCCATGTTGTGCTGAGAAACACAGAACATCTCTGTGGCCCCAGCATCTGCTTTTCTGCACTCTGGGGGCAAAGGATGTCCCAATGTATCCTGACTCTAAGCCAGTTTATAATAACTCTATTAAGGATAGTGCTTGAGCATGTATACTAAATTTTAGCCTGAAGCTCACTTTTATAGTCAAGTTATAAATCTTAAAAGTAAGGATTTGCAATAAAAACAATTCTACAATCCTGAAGCACAACAGTGCTAGTGGGAGTTGCTGCTGTGGTGTGGTTTGAAAAATAATAGTGTGGAATAGCTTGTGTTAATTACTCCTAAACCTGTTAGTGTGTTATGCCTGGCAAATGCTGAGAAGCTCAGTTTTCTTGTGACACAGGAATGGTGTTTAGTTTGGGGTTTACTTTTTATAAAATCCAAACAAAGAAAAGATTAGACAGTATAATGATTTCATGGTTTAAAATCTCTGTGCTAGAAACAACCTAATTAAATTCCTGACATCATCAGTTTTGTTAGTAAATAGTAACCATGGATGCGGAAAAGTCTTGCATCTCATTACATTCAGCATAGGGTTTCAATACAAGAGCTATTAGCTGGGGTGTGGAAGTGTAGAAACAAAGGGAAAGTATGGGACACAGATTTTTTTCCCCCTCATTGATCCAGAACACAGTCCAGGATGATTATCTGTAATGAATTAGCATGGCTTTAATGTAGGGCAGTAGGCCATGGGTTTCTCTAGTGAATTTAGTAAATGGCAGAATATTGCACAAGATGACGAGAATATATTAAAAATTAGTGTTGGACTTCAGAAAATAAGTAATTTTATGGTGTAGTTAAAGCAAGTGCRTATTTTTTGCTGACTTATGAGGGTATTTATATATATATACACCTACATATCTAGGGAACAATGCAATCCAGATGCATAARTCATTTGCTACACCTGTCTTAATGTGGTTAAAAAGAATCCAGATTTATTTGGATATGTGGTGGCAGCATTACATGTTTAAGAATGGGTGAATTAGCATGCAGACAGCAAACATGGGCAGAAGGGAAACAGACTTTCTCATAAAGGAACTGATTGAAATTACTCGATGCCACTCTTTATTTAATACAAGATGTACTAGTTAGCACTTAATTTCAATACAAACAACAAGTAAATGATGTTCAGTTCCAAGGTTGGACATAAAACTGGTGTCTTCAAAGGAAGTGGGGTTGATTCAATGGAATTAGAGCAGATTTTGCTTTGGACTTTTGAATAAATTGGTACAATATGTCCGAAAGCCAGTATGCAACATACTTATCCACTGCTGTAGGCTCTAGATCTGCAACTACTTATAATAGTGGGTTTATGCTTAGCCTTATGAGTAGTGATAGTGGTTTCAAAGGCAGTAACAGGGTGCTGAATGTAGCACGCATGCAGATGTCTGTCACATTGATTTTAGTAAAGTTTTAAATGTATCTGTAATGCACCTTTAATAATATTATGTGCTTTTTTAGTGATATAAAAAAAGTCTGTCAATCATGTTAAAAAATAACCATAAGCAGTGGATTCTGACAACAATGAGTTATTGCACACCAATTTCAAAAGGGAGACTTGCTTTAAAATCAGTGACACAATGCCCATCATCTGCTTCTTTCTKTTATCCATAATGGCTGTATAAAGACAGAGCTCTCCCCTCAAACTCCAGCGAGACTCAGCTGGAGTCAAAGGGGATACCCTGCTGCCTTACCGAGAGATCCATGTTATGCAACTTGAAGTGGCAACCCCTCAGGGTACATCTTTGAGGAAAATGGGATGATCTGGAGACTGTGGAACTTGGTGAAGGAACTTCTGTGGGGTTTGGATCAGAGGCCGTTTTGCGGTTCTCTGCATACAGTGGAGTTCTTAAAAGACAGTATTTAGGTTTCTCCTGTTGTGTGGGATTCTTTCAATTGTGCATGGAGTCAGAATGTACTTTGGGAGGGGGGGAAAAAAATCTATGAAACAAGCTTTAAAAGTGAAAAGGGTTTTCAGAAACTTGCTATCAGAGTTTAGAACTTTAACTGTCAATGGGAAAAAGACAAATTGGAAAAAATCTCCTGTAGCTTTGATAGTGAAGTGTGTCAGGGCATAAAGGGATCTGTATTGGAAGCTGCTATCAATCAGTGTACCTTGCATATAATATCACTCTGGAGGCCTGTTAAGTGTGGAACTTTGTGCAATAGATCTACTCCTGCAACATATTTATTCCTTTGTTACATTTGTGGGGAAGGAGAGATTTCATTGCATATTCTGTAAAGTGATGCATAAAATGCRTATTCATATTCCTGCTGTATATATTCCATGTTTGAGCGACAGAATATTAATTTGTTATATAGTTGTTCTTTGCAACCAGTCCCTCTTCTAATGAGTGATTTTGGTGTTCCTGGAGAACTTATGAAAATAGGCATTCAGTAAATTTTTCATTTTGATTTATTTGTATATGATGTGTTCTAGGCAGTTGTCTTGGTGTCCACAAAAGGACTTACTAGGTCTAGTGGAGAAATAACACACCTGTGTTGACGAAGCATCTTAAAACAATTTTTGCTGAAGTTAATGATGGTCGTTTACTTGAACTGCCTTATTAGTAGAGATTGTCTTATTTCTAACACCAAACTTGACTATATCAGAACGCCTTTCATTGGACAGTGTTGGAATAATTCTGAATGGAGCTGGCTTTTCTAATGTAACATTGTCAGTTCATTAGCTAGTCTTGTCTCCATCTGGAGAGAAGACTTCCTTTTGAAAGGAAAGCTTTGGTTTTATTTTAACTACAAAAAAGTAGGAAAAAAGCAAGAAATAGAAAACAGCATTCTCTAAGTGAGCTGAATGCTGCCTATAAGCTTTAGCATCTAAGATACTGATATTTAGGGTTTTTAAAATGGAAGGTTTTTCTCCATTAAACTACCAAATAATAGTAAAATACTGTTTGTAAAGTATCAAATCTGTCATATCAGAGCCTGACTCTAGTCTTGTTCTGTTTCTGCCTGTACAGCATCTATTCTGCTAGCAGGGAAGTGTGTTGATAGCTGAGACCAGACTGGTGACTGTATGGAGAAACCACTCAAATAACCAGATCCAAATGATTAGGTTTGTCAAGAAGTGTTAAGGGCTAAATGCTGCCTCCTCCAATTACTACCATAATTGGAAGATTATGATCCTTAAAAGAAGATTCTAGTTCTCTTTAATTCAGATTTTTCTGCATATGAAATGCTTTGGCTTTGTCATTTAATAGTCAGTTTTATGTTTCTGTTTGAACTTTTACCTCTCTCTGGAGCTTTGCCCCAACTTGCAGCAGTCTTGCATTTTATATGGAATTCTTACCCTTGGCTAAATTAATGACAATACCTTTTTCTGCAGGGTGCTTCCCAGCCTACAGAGATGCTCCCCCTGAACTGGGCAATTGTCTGAAAGGCAAAACCAAGCCCTGTGTGCCCACCTCTGGCAGGGAATTGTGAGTTTGTGGCTGCTTGGCCCTTGTAGCAATGACATTCCCAGGCCCTCTGTGCTCTGCCAAAGCTCAGTTTCCTTGTCTCAGTCATACAGTAACAGGATTGAGAGCTGGTGGTTCTTCCGCTGGTTACAGCGGTTTCAGTAAACTTTGTGTGCTGGGGGAGATGGGAATGCAGATTTATGATGGTGTAACAAGGGACACAGAAGGGAGAGTCATTTGTATGACTTCCTTGCTGCAGTGAACAGCTGTAGAAACCCTGATTGCAAAGAAGTGCCAAAAATAATTCTGTATACTTTCATCTTCTGTTATGAAACAAGTATTGGGAGAAAAGTCTTTCCAGGAAGGAAATAAAACTAGGAAAACTGATTCAGTGTAGGCAGCACTGACATAATCAAATAAAGAAAACTCTTGTCCAGGAAAAAGTGCTGCTTTCATGCTTATTTTCTTATGGGTGAACTGAAGGGTCAATAGAGTTGAACTGTTCTAACAGAAGATTATTGGAGTGGGTATGGTTAGAGCTTATTGGTTTTTTAGCCTCTACTTATACATATATTTAGATTTTCAGGAGTCCCTGGGAATATGCTTGGCAGTCTGAATTGATCGGATATCAAGGGAGCCTTAAATGTGCCCAGATTAAGAATGTCTGCCACGAATGTGAGAAGTTAACAAGGTGGATTATTTCCCATTTGTGTTTCCAGAAAGTTATTTCACTTGAACACACTTTCTGGACAAAGTTTTGTGGGCTATTCTGATTCTTCAGCTAATTTCCTATGTCTGTTCTTTTTTCCTTCAAAACCCCTGCTGAGAAAGCAAGTTGCTCCACTGTTTTTCACCCACAAGGAACAGAAGGGAGGATCCCTTTTGGCCTTATGCTCTACATGGTATTGAAATGGATGGGAAAGGTAGAAAGAACAAATTTGTCAAGCTCTTGTAGTCAACTGTAGGAAAGATTTTCTATAGAAGATTGTTCTGTTAGGAAAGAGTCCCTTGAAGTCGAACTGCAATCCCTGATGTGCAATTGCTGCTGGATGCTCTTAGATGCTGCCAAGTTGGGCAGGTTTCCATCCTCCTCCATCACCTCTGTGCTAGTATCTACTCCCAGCTCTTTTGAATGAATTTACTCAATGAAGAACAGTCCAAAGAAAAATTCCTGGTGGAGGAGTGCAGTGTAACTTGAAACAACAGTGCCTCCTGGTCATAAGTCAAAAATAGGAGGGGGGGGAAAAAATTGGGTTCCTGTCTTCTGTAGTTCAGAGCTTGTTCCTGTAAGGTAGATAGGATTTTGTGGAGGTAGGGCTGTCTCTTGACTTACGTGCTGTGCTGGAACATCAATAACATTTTCTGAAAAATGTTTCACTGTCGCATCTTACCTGTGGATCCCTGTGTGGGTTAGTGGTCCTAATCAGTGGCTGTAATCATCATTTGATAATGAATTACTCTCTTGCTAAGGCAGCTCAGACCCTTTGCACAGCCAGCTTATGCTTTTGAGGAATCACATCAGGTTTTTTTGCATTTGCATTCACTCAGATTGGAAACTGGCCCCATAGAAATCTCAACTTGCTCAGGGCTGTAAGCATCAAAGGTAGATTATCCAAAATGCTGGCCCTAAGACAAAAAAGACAGCAGTTGTCTTTACTCGGGAGGAAATGAAATGTAACAGCCTGCATGAGTCATGCATTTTTAGTACTTCAGCTTTCACTCTAAAGCCAGAAAATGTACTAACTGCATAGGATTTTGTCTTAAGTAAAGACATATTCAAAAGCTCTGGCAGCAGAAAGACCTAACATACTGGACTGTACATGCCATTGTTCTCTCCAGACACCTCACAATTCTTATTTGGTTCTTTGTCTGTTTTTTTTGCATTTCTCACCCATTTTCTAGAACCCAGGAAAAAGGGCCTCAACATCAGGAGATAAATGAAGCTCACATTATCTTGAACAGTGTCAAAATGAGCCAACTGTCCATTTTTAATAGCTTTAGATCTGATTTTCCCCTTCTTGCCCACCTTTGAATAGAGTTCCTTCTCTGTGCTTATCCTGATCTGAATGCTGCCCTGTACAACGCGTCCGGCTACTTGCATCTTTTCAGAGCACTTTTCCTTTTGTTGACAAACCATTCTCTGTGTAGCTTCTGCAGCACTTTTTCATGAGTCCTGTCAGTCTGTCCTTCAGAGTCACAGGTAACTAAGATGTCATTTTGTGCCAACCACTTCCAGATAAAAATTGAGTACTTGTATCAGTTGCTAAGTGAGTAATAGATAATTGAGGAAGGAGAGACTTGATTGTATCAAACAAACAAGGCTCGGAGTTCTGATAGCAAAATAAAAACAAGTGAAAATACCTATTTTGGATTGCAGAACATTTGGTTCGAACCAAAGTAAAATGTTTTAACTTTTTTCAGTTTGAATCCATTCTGCTCCACAAAGGAATCATAAAAAATTTCATGCTGTTTGTAAACATGACCTTTTTCAAACAAAATTTGTGCAGACTCATGCTTGGATGATCAGAATGTTTCAAGGAATATTGGAAGGTTGCCTTGATCAATGGGTGTTGGAAAATCTCCTCATTAATACTTGTAGTATACTATCATTCTTTTTTTGATGCTATGTGTGCACAGGATCTTAAATATTGGATGTGGTTCCATTTACAGTGATTCAGTGTTGATCAGTTAAGGCAACTTTCTCCTGTATTTCCACTGAAGTTGAACTCTTTGGCCTTTGCCTTTATATATTTATATATATATATATATATAAAAAATCCCAAAAGGTACAGTCTTTCCTTCCAAAGCAGAACTGTAATAGGTTAATTCTTGTCTTCCAAGAGGCAGGTTAAGGTGGAGTCAATGCAAACCAGCTGTCTGTACATGTTAACACTTAACACAGTGTACTTTGACTAAAATAGCTAGGTTTTTCTCCATGCATCAAATACTTACCTAAACCTAATATACAAGGAATATGCTTGAGCTTAGTATATTCTGTCTTTGACATAAGCCAAGTGTATAATGCCTGATTAACAGGGGTTCTGTACGGTCTTATGCTTCTTGCATTTAGTGCAGATATCCATGTGCAAAATCTGGCAAACAGGGACATCAGTTGGATTTCTAATGCTCTCTGAAGGGTCTTTGGCTCCATAAGCCAGTTAATGGATTACACAAGCCATATGCAGCATTTCCATTTCTTATGGCTGTAATGGAATAATAGTTGTCATTTAATAWGCAACCCAAGTATAATTTAATAAAAAGGCATATACTCCATTTTAGTGAATGAAGCATGCCACATCCTAAGTGGCATATCAGAGCTAACCCCCCTGCCCTGTTCTCTCTACCTTTTCCTTCACTTAGAAGGTTGTCACACATCAAAATCTTAAAGTGCAAATTCTGGTCACAAATATACCAGCTTCTAGCATGCTATAATTGCTAGTGAGTACACTATGGTGAAATATAGCTTGTTGATGTTTGTATTGACTAACTTCTAAGGCTTTGTTTTGGGTAGATGAGCTATTCCTTTTAAAAAAAAAAACAACACCCCCACTTCCCCACTAATTTAAAGGACTGAATTTTCATATGTTGGCTTTACAAACAGTGCCACTGCAGTCAGTGAGGAGAGAAATGGCTAATACACTGGTGGAAGTGCATAAACACCACTCAATCCCCCCACCCCACCCCAACTTCAGAAAAACAGTTCCCCTGGAGAAACGGGACTGCTGCCTGGATACCATCAGTTCCTGGAGATTTTTCTGTGGTCAGTGTTTGGAAGAATAGAAAGCGGGTGTCACCCCTGTGAATTACAGCAAGGCCCTGGAGCCCTTGTCTTGGTATGGTTAAAGGCGAGACGTGCAGGAGCACCAGGGCACAACAGACTTGTCCCAAAGCTCACCAGGGTTGTGTTATCCTTGCACTGTCTTTGAAGAGTTGTGGATCAGGCACATGGTTGCCACTAGGCAGACAAATCCTGATTCACTCAACTCTCCAACCTTGTGAAGAACATGAGGAGGACAGATGTCATGGCTCAGGGCCCACATTTGTGCCAGATTTACTGCACAGGGCAGACAAACCCTCATAACCAACCCAGGATCACTGTTTGACAAAAGAAAATGAACTGTATATAATAGGTAGTACTATCACCACCAAGTAATCTGTACTTCAAAGTCAAACAAAGCTTGCCTGTTACCTTGTGAAATACCGACAAGATTTATTCTCAGATTTATCACTAAAAATTGTCTGTAAGAAATTCCAGCAGTCAGCAAGAATAGATGGCTCAGAATCCAGCTATGGCTTTATGGACCTGGAGTCCTCCAGGGACCATCACAAATCTCATGATGTCTCCCAAGTACTTGATTTGTGCAGACAATGCTCTGATTTAGCAGAAGGACACACATAAACTCATGTCACCAGCAGCCTCTACTGGCGTCATAAATGCAGAGGCTCAAGAGTATGTTATTCCAGCAAATGTCAGTGTTAATTTATACATGCTAAGGGCTCATCTGCTTTTTCCTGGGATCTCTTGGAGAGGAGAGATTATCACCAAGTAAATGAAAAATTCAGTGTCCAACAGACAAAGCCAGGGCCTGCTCAGCATCCTAGTGTGCAGTGTAAGGCATGGGAGGAGTTATGGTAAGGAAAGGATGACAGCAGACTGACCTGTAAGCAGAGAGCTTGTCATTGCTTGTTATTCACTCTGTTCATGGAAGTACCATATAACTGGCCAGTAAGAAGCAGCAAGGATATTTTGCCAAATGAGTTAAGATTTAAACTGCTGATCTTCTGGCAAGAACCATTAACATGGACCTGTTGCAACAGTGAAAAATATCTTTACTGAAATCAGTGGACTTTGGAAAGACTGGCTCCCACAGTAGGATGGGGGCTAAGGGGTCAAATTCCACTGTTTCATGGGAAGAACTCCCAGGATTGCTGCAGTACTCATGAACAAAACCAACAGGAGAAGAAATCTTGCATCTAGACACAGATCTGATCACATTTAACCTCTCAGTTTGGAAAACAGTTTCTCAGTTCCAGGATTTTTTTTGTATTA
Organism: Apteryx rowi; assembly: GCF_003343035.1. Taxonomy (NCBI): domain Eukaryota; kingdom Metazoa; phylum Chordata; class Aves; order Apterygiformes; family Apterygidae; genus Apteryx; species Apteryx rowi. The sequence goes on from NW_020450772.1 coordinate 857,972, forward strand.
TCTCTATAAATTCACCTTATGGTGTATGTTTTTATTGAACTTGAAGGCAAAACAACAACAGATGACTGTCAACAATTAACTAAAATAAATGGGCTTTAAAATGTACTTATTTTAAGATGGAGTTGTACATGTAAAATGTAATGCACATTCTGTACATCCTTTATTTTTTCTGATCCTCTATCATACATGTTCAGTTTGCAAAGGTGTTGGGCACTTGCCCTAATAAAGATTCTGCAGATTATACCTAGAAGGTACATGCCCAATTCCACTGTTTTCAGCTCTTGCTCTGAGGGACAACTGCAAGTCTAGTTAGAGGTAATACATTTGGCAGTTGCTGAACCAGAGGGAAACTGTGAGGACAATGGACTTGCCCCAGCATCACAGAACCAGGAGGATTTTTCATTGCTTTCTTGGGAAATGCAGATTTCTTTTCCAAAAGAGCCCTATTGCAACTGATCGTTACTCTTCTGCACAGATCTTCAGTGAGGGTCTCTGTCTAAAACTGACAACACTGAATACCAATTAGAACAAATTCTCCTCAAAGTATATTTTTTGAATAGCATATTTTAAACGTGTTTAAAACTGCACAGGCAAACTTCTCAGGCACATTTCAGTGGTGGCCTGTGCCTGTTCTGCAATCATTCCAGCCTCCAGGCTATTAAGCTCCTGTTACCCTTCATTATGAAGAGGACTAGGAGTATAGCATGAATCTAACATCTGAAAGTCAGATGTAGTGAAATATGGTGTTTTTCCATGTCTGTCAGTTTATTGATCTCTCCCCAGCAGATTTAACTTGTAAATGATCATTTAACTCCACTCCAGCACTTTCTTAATGCTATCCTCTCCTCTACAGTCATTCATATACCAGCAGGTCTCCTATGTGAGTCTTGAATGACTTGTACTGAGTAGCTTTGTAGAGGACCTTACCCAAAAGTATAAGGCAAGGTCATGACAGCATGAGAATTCAGTTCTGTCCCCAGAATTGAGTGAGTCACCTCTGTTTCATTTGATTGCTACCTGCTCCCTGGAGGGAAGGTTGAATTGGATTCTTTGCACTTGGGATAGGTTTGTGTGGGATTTGACTTCACATAACATGACAGGTGTGCATAAAATAACTTTAAAGGTGTGTTCTTAAGCCAGAAAATGTAATTACCACACAATAGCTGGTTCCCCTGTAATACTTTTCCCATACTAACAAAATAGTTTTCATTAGGTCCTGCTCGAACTCCCTACGGGTGGTTCCTTGATGATGCTGTTGGTGATGCTTGGAGCATACTTTGAAGCAGGTGCTGCATGCTGGCTAGTGGGTAAACTTTGTGCAGGCATATTATTGGGTCCCCTGATACAATCAAAAAAGCAAAACCAAAGAGTAGGAAAAGGGGAAGAAGAAGAAAGGGATGATGGTTTTTGTGCTCTGAAAATGGCTTCCTATGAGAGCCTGACATAACACCAACAGCCCTGTTTGCAGGTGCAAGGCCATGAGACTAGCAGCGTGACAGTTTGGGCACCAAGCATTCTTAGAAACTTGGTCCTAGTATCCTTCCCAGGTGCCAAATACGGGAAAACAGTGAGGTGAGTGAAGGTACATGTGCTAATTTATGAGCTAACGGGAGCAGGCTGATGTGATTTTTTTGTAATGCTATGCAGGACTGCAGTGGCAACCAACGGGGCTGCTAACTTGCCTGTCACAGCAGTCTCAGGAGGTGTCGTGCTTTGGCGTGAGATTCGACCTGTGCTGACGCAGGAAATTCAGAGCCCTCTCCTCCTCCCTTTCCTGTACTCCTTCCAGACATAATCTCCATCTGCTGTTGCAGTCCTGCAGCCCCTGTTACTGGATGATAGCTGCAGAAAGTTGTGCCTGGATATGTTGCCTGTGTTTGACCTTGTGTTTATACACTTCATACCCTCCCCTTGAAGGAAGGAGGTACTACCCATATTGTGTGATCCAGCATGTGGAGACCTGCATGCTGGGGACACAGTTGAAAAAGCTTAAAAATAAGCTAGTGCTGTCTGGGAGTAGTAGCAATATGTTTTCTGGTTGTATCTTCTCAGTGAAGAGACCTACTTTAGTTTGCGCCCATATGGTAAAGATAATGAATGCTACTATACTAGCTAAAAACTATGCTGGTTCTGAGCTAAAGTTTGGCTATGAAGCTGAACACTTAAGTATTCTGAGGACAGAAAGTAGTGGCTAGTAGGAAGAGTAATGCAAGATGTCAAATAAGTTCATTCATTTTGATGAGCTAGTTTATATTCCAGGATGTTTTTTCTCACGTTGATGAAGTGTCAGTCTTAGCTATGAACTTTGCTATTTTTGACCTTTTATGTAAAGTTGTAAGGCAGAAAGGAAAGATAAACAATTTGAACAACACAGTTAAGGCAAAACCAGAATTCAGCAGATAAGAGACACCAGTGTTAAGTAAATCATCCCATGGTAACAAAGCTATTTGAAAATGCAGCAGTGTCACTTATAGTACAGTGGGCAATTAGTTTTAATTAACTTCAAATTCTGACACACAGTGAAAAATCATTTTTTTTCTGAGTGCCCAACTAGACAAATGGAAGTTGGGGCGTTTGTTCTGCTAGAAAAAGCTATTTACAAGTATTATAATGATGCTATTCACACTTCTATTACAAGTATTATGTCATCTCTTTAATTTTTTATGGATTAGTAATTTCAGATGATGAACTTGTTCCATACTATAAGCCTTTGAAAAAGAAAACTATTTTCTTTAGAATTGATTGATGTTTTAGAGGTTCTACTGACTTCATTAACAATTTTGATTAACTCCAACATGTTGTGATTTTTTACTGATAATAAGAATTAATTCTCTTACCCGTCAGGGAGGAAACGCAGACAGGAGTTTTTGTAAGGTTTTCAGAAATTACAGASAGCTTTTGACAGGTATATTTAAGGTTACATCTGGCACTTTAAATGTGATGTTGTACATCTGTCACTGTGGAAGCCCCCAGTGCAGATCTTGTGGGAGGTAAGGGGGTGGCTGCTTTACATTACGATTGCTCAATGGAGCATGTATACCCTGTCACAACATGCGGTGGAGGCTGTGTGGCCCCCTCTCCCATGTCTAGCCTGTTGACCCTTTGTAGAGAGCAAAGAATGACTTTCCATAAATATTCTCTTTACAGCATATTTTTATGAAGTTCAATGTTTCAAGAGAACTTGGTACTCAGAAGTGCTCCACCAAGAACTGGATGGCAGTGACTCATCCCTAAAATGTTAGTTGGGGTACTTGCTAATGAGGCACATGTTTGGTTCCCCCTCTGGGCCTGCCCACGCCCTGGGAGRAAGGACAAGGCAGGGAGCCTCAAGCTCCTACTGACCCAGGCTGAAAAGACCACACTGCTAAGTGCAGGAGCCCTTTTGGACAATCCCTGATTAGCAGAGGTTTGTTGCTGTGTGAACATAGGTGTATTATTTCCAGGCCTGAAGTAGTTCCTTAGAGGCAGATGGGATGTCTCTAAACTATAATCTTTAGCATGCAAGTTTAGTGCTGCTGTTCACGGAGTCAGCTGTGACTTTTTAGCATTCGCTATGATACCCTCTAACACTATTCTCATCAGCAGTATTGTTGAGAGGAGGAACTCCTGGATGGTAAGTCCATGACTTCTTTAATATGAGGCCCTTATTTGCTTTATTAATCTGTTGCAGTATAGGAAATCAGAGCTAGGTACTTCTGCTTACATTATACAGCTTTTACTGTGCGAGTAATCTACTTGATTTCCCTTGGGCTGTGTAGTAGCTTCTCACTTGAGTAAGAGTTTGGAACCTTCTTGCTGGTCCTAGTTCTCTCTAAATGAACTTGTAGGTTGACAGCCATGCAGATACAGGCAAGGAGTTGTGCTACTGTCCTTACCTGCTCAATGACCAGGATGCTTTAGGAAGCACAAGAATTCAGATAGAACAAGCTAGTATTACTGAGATGGGAATGCTGTTTACATTACCATGCTGTCTTCACATCGTGTTCCCCTTGCATTACATTCATTATCAGTTTGGGGAGATACTGCATTTCTGCCTTTTTCTCCCTTACGTCTCTAGTGAGATTTTAAGACTGTTTCTCTGGGAAGTCTTTTTATGATGAAAAAGCTTCCCTCTGGGGATTAGACTGATGTTCCTAACTCTTGTCAGAGAAAATATATAGTAGTCTTTGGTCGTCTGGGAGTGATCTGAAATCGCAATCTAGAGAGGGAAGACTTTGGTACATTCCACATGGTGCAATTTCAACTTAAGCATAGTAGGTTTAATCCCTGTCAGAGGACACAAGTCTATGGGGTAAGGAATTTTTGGTCTAAACCAAAATAGTCATTTTTACATTCTCAAAGGGAAATGATAAATGGTGACAAAGTGGAAATCTCCTCAGCATTGTCTATAGGATGTTTGTTGGTGTCAAACCTTACTTGGACCGGAGTGAAAGACCAGGCTTTTTCTTAACTAGTGGCTGTCCTGACTTGCTGGATTTTGTGCTGTTTGTATTTCTTYCAGAGATCTTTTGTTGGTTGGTGGTCCAATGATTTTTTTAAAAATGAGTGTTATAGTATAGTTAACAGCTGTGCCTTTCAGGCATGATTTTTCTTTACCTTAAAAAAAAAAAAAAAGTGCAGCAGGAACTTTTAAAATGTGCTTTTGAATGGGTCTGTCTGGTAAAGTGAAAAATATCCATGAAATAATGAGGCAGTACAGCAATACTGCATTCTGACTATCAAAAAGGTCTGCACACATTTTTTCCATGTGGAGTGCATAGAGCACAGGAAACAATTCATGGTATGGCAACGTACTTATTTTCATTGTGCTCAGTTTTTAAAATAAATGAGAAGAGAAGGAAATGGAATCTTTAAACAAAAGAGAATGATAGGTTTATGCTGGTAATTTTTCTATTAGAGCTTCATAGTGTTCATTTTTAACAGGATGAGAAAATTTTGAGTAAAATTACCCGCAACAATTTTCTAGCAGTGCTTCCTAGTCTTGGTATAGTTATGAATATTTCATGCATGACTGTTTTACTATTAAAATCTATATTTAAAATTTTATACTCAGACTCACAGTTTGCTCCAACTGGAAATATAGTATCCTTAGTCTTCAGAAAATCAATTTCATTTTCTTTGAAAGAAAAAAAGGAAAATTATAAAAACCTGAAATAGAAACTTGTCTTAATTACAGATGCCTCTGAACTGACAATTTTGCATTTCTTTTGAGGCTGGTTAAGTTGCCTTTTTTTAATAAAAATTGGCTTGTGGTTTGGGCTCATTCCAGCAACTTAAACAGGTCCTTACTTTTAATTAAGAGTAGTCAGCCGAGTTCCTCAGGTACTTTAGTAAAACATGTGCTTGAGATAAAATAAGGCTTTAAAGACTAGATTATTACCTTTTTTGTAATGGCCAATGGTCACGCACAGGGTTCGCTCTGGCAGCTGAACTGGCAGGAGCAGTCCCTGGGCCCGTTAAGTCCTATTGGTGGAAAGTCCAATATTGGAGATGGGCTTATCTTAAACATGAGGGAATTAGCCTAGCTTCCATTTAAATCATTGGCAAAACTCCAACTATATTCAACACGAGAAGGGCTGAGACAACAGGCATACAATACCCTGATTCTAGACCTGATCCCTGCTTTTCTTATGCATCCAAAGCTCATGCTGAGAACTGTGGTCACTTTAGCAGGATTAAGACTGAGCGGATTGTTTGGGTAGATTTATATTGCTATTCATTGTAAGAAGTACTGATACAGTTCTCAACGATGTGCAGTTAATAAATATTCATTCGTCAAAACAAAACAAAAGACACCTGTTGACAAGGTAAACTGTGGTTGTTCCAAGCAAATTGCTGAAGTGTAATAGAATGTCATGTACAATAATTGGTTAAATAGCTCTTCTGTTATCTGTAGCCCTGTTCCAGCAAAGTGCTTAGGCATGTGTTTGCCATTAAGCACCTGACTACTTCCACTAAAGTCAATATGACTACTCTGCTGAAAGTGGAGCACATGTTTGGGTGGAAAAAGGCCTAAATTACTTTTGAGCTTCACTGCATTATGCCTGTGTGTATTGTGTGTTCTTAGTCATTCCCTCCCAAACACGGCTCTGGGACAGAGCAGCATTTTGTAGGGGGGAAACCCCTGACTTTTAAGGCACCTGTCACTTTGCTATTTAAACCCTCTTGGATGCTCATTGGAACTATAAGGTAGTAATTTCTCACCAGAAGAATGTCAAAAAAGATGTGTGATACTTGGGTGTAAACTCTGATGCAGGGCTGTCGGTGAGAAGAGTATTTAGCTGTGTTTGAGTGCGTGTATCATCTGTGCCTCCGAGTATTAATGAAGGTGATAATGACCATCTTAATGATACGGGTGCCTACAAGCAGCATTTTCTAGAACATTTGGCTTAAATTGAGATAGATATCTCTATATATATCTCTATATATGTATTCAGATGCTTCAGTGTTTGTGTCTATTTCCTAAATTAGTCATAAACTTTTCCTTTTCCCTTTCTCCTATTTGCCCTGCATTAAAACAAAACCAAAACATTTTAATTAGTGACAAAACCCTATGTGCAGACAACGTGCAGGTAGAGGAAAAATTCAGACTCCAGCCTGAAAAAAATGAACAGACCATCCTTAATTCATGCTTTTCAAAATAGTTATTATAAAACCGTCAGAAATATGCATGTCTTTCCTTATGTGTTGAAATAACTAATATTGCATACATGGACATTTCAGTTCACTGATGCTGAGTTTTCTTGGCATTGTAGGTGCATAGATGTGTAATTCAGGATCCTTAATGGTATTTTGAGGGAAGGAGAGGGAACAGGAGATAGTAGTCATGTAGTGGACTGTCTTGTACTAACAATATGAAACCCAAATATTTATATATATATATATATATAGCTAAGTGACTTAACATAGCCAGTAAAAGGTGAGGAAAAGAACATACAACACAAAGATGGGGCACTAAGATAACAGCCACATTAGAGAAGGATTAGCCGTTTGGGATTTGAACTTGCCACCCACTGAAAACAACGGCAAAAATCCCGCTGAATTAAATGCCTCAGGCTTTTGCACAAGACTGATTAGGCACTATTTGTAGAATAATGTATATGCCAAAAAATGCTGCTGTTCGTCGAGTAAATTATTTGTCAGAGTCATCATCCTGCTATTTCTTTTCTGGCAGAACTCCCATGGAAGTCAATGGCAGTATTGTCTGAATAAAGTCTGTAGGATTGGGCCCCGAGGTTAAACAAAATCCACCAGTGGCTAATTTGTTCCTTTTCCTTGAGTTCATAAAACCACACGCTGGACAATAGGTGCTGAGGCTTATTGTGCTAATTGTTCTTTCACTGATACATATTATTCCCTCACCCCTCTGTCTCTTTAATCTACCTGTTGCTGCATCAGTTTGGGGTCTGATCCTGTGAACGCATACGTGTGTATGTAACCTTGCGGGCAGCATAACTGAACATGAAGTAATCCGTGTTAGTGGCTGTGGCCCTGGACTTCCCAATGGCAGTCCTTTGGGGTGTGCCGTCTTCTCCGCTGCTGCCCCGGGCTCTTCCTATGACCTTTGAAAGCTGCAGACTGCAGCTCTGACCCGTGTGACCAGAAGCTTTCCAAGGTGACTCTTTTTTTTTTTCCTGCTTTTGAATGTAGAAGCCTGATTATATGGCTGATTTGTTCTTTCAGTTTGTTTTTAGTTTAAATGCTAAATGTTTTGAATCTAATTGGATTTTATTTCACACAAAAAAGAATTAATCTCCTATTGTCTTAATAGGAACAAAGTTAATGCAAGCAAAATGCTTAAAGGAATTGCACTTCTAACTATCAGAATACAACTCAGGCAACTGATCTACAGCATTGAGCTCAGTCTCATTACTACCTATGGGACCATATAATGGTTAAATTAACTGCAGGTGGGCTCCGCTGTTGCTCCAGGAGCACATTAGAAGCATCTTGAGAGTTGCAAGTAACCTTAAAGAAATCAGACATAATGGGCTCAAACAATAGTAATTCTTGTAGTTCGTAACATGCTCCATATGCCCGAGTGGTACTGCGCAAATTAAGCTCCGTTTATGGGAGACTTCTTGGGTTTTGCTTCTCTGGAAAATCCAGTGTTTTCGTGAAGTGGAAAATACTCATGCATGCTGAGGATAATTGAATGTTGAAGTGTAGTAAAGCAGTCGATAGCGAAGTATGATTAGGACAGTAAAATGCCTGTGGAAGACAGCTTTGATAGTGATGCTGGCTACTCTCAGGGTGGTCCTGGCCCCAGGAGGAGCTAGGTGGAGAACTGGTGCCTTGCAATAGAGCACAGGGGCACAGGCAAGGTGGTAGGAACTTCTCCAGAACCTCGAGCCACATGGGGACAACGGGAGGCAGCTGCAGGGTGCGCTCCAATTTAGAGTACGGGAAGGCTGCAGTGAAAAATGTAGGCTATGGTGCTGGTCTTTGCTTGGGCTTGTTGGGTACTCCCCAGCTGAGCTGCGCTGTGCCATCAATGCTGCAGTTCTGCGCGTGGTGCACGTGGCCGTGGAAAGTAGCTCAGATGCAGAGAGAGACGCTTCCTCCTCTGCTACTGTGAGCGTACGCTGGGGTAGCTTCCCAGAGGTCGGTGGTCAGACGGGATTTACTCTGTTGTAGAGCCCATCAGACAAGCCAGAAGAGCCCAGCCATCAGTTCAGTGCACTAATGATACCCCTGAAGGAACTGTAAGGGTTTTTCCTTGCACAGGATGTCCAAAAGCAAGAAAACTTTGGAATTAGTCAGCATGTAACTCTTATAGCGAATGTATAAATAGATGTGTGCTCTTAGAGAGCTGATTTATTTTTTGATGCTGTTATACATTCTCCAGACAGGTTCCTTGGCTTGTATTTAGTGCCACTGAAAATAGCAAATGACTTCTCAGTGTCCCCAAAAGCACTGTAATAGGATGTAACTGCTGCTGGCATTCGTGTGTGTCCGTGTGCGAACKGGCAGCTTCTCCTGCAGTCGGTGCACGGGGACGCGCGAAGCTCCCCGCGGGGCCGTGGGCTGGGCTGGGCCTTGTGCGGGGAGCTCGGCCTCGGCATGGCCGTGCCTGCGCGGCTCCCCAGCCTGCCGTGCCGGGGGGCTCTCGGAGCGCTTCCTGCGAAGTCCGCCTCGACCGTCCAGCGGCACCTTGCCCAGAACGGGCCTTGGCTCGCGGCGTGGGCCCGGCCCGTGGCGGGCGGGGGGGCCAGGCCTGGCCCGCGGCCCCCTCCTGGCACCTGGGCCCGGCCTGGCCCGGGCC
>NW_020450772.1:868103-1185028 GCF_003343035.1 Apteryx rowi
CGCCGCCGCCGTGCGCGCACAGGTAGAGCGGAATGGCAAGGGTTTGGCACGCTTATTTAAAAAATAATAATAAAAAACAAACAAGCAAAACCCGCCGTCGTGGAGGAAGAGGCACGGAGGATTACCGCTGCGTTTTGCTGCGGGCTGGTGTCGCTTATCGATCGCCCCCGCCACCAGCCCGTGCTTCCCTTCCTCCGAGAGCGGCGTGCCCCCTCGCTCGGTGCCTGAAGCGGAGGGTCCCCGAGCAAGGCTCTCTTGGAAGGCAAATCGGTGCCGAAGTCATTAGGGAGCGCTTGTTCTGCGAGCGGTTGCCTTTACCTCCCCCTGCTAAGCAGATGCAGCGATCCGCAGGCAGGCTGAATATACTGTAATTTCTGAATTAGGAGGACTTATCTTGCTCGTGGGTTCAGGAGCTTGGGCATAAAGAAAGGACAAGTCACATCTTGGAGGTATAAATGAAATAGAGCTTAGCTTTCCTGTAGCTGAACAGCACAGTTACAGTATTTAATACTTAACGAAAGTTAATGGATAGTATAGTGTTTCTCTCTGCCTCTCGTGAAGTTCCAGAACTATGCGCGGCACTGATGAAATAGAAAAGCAACATGTATAAAAGAGGAGGAGATTTTTCTGCATATTCTGTAATTAACCTCTGGAATTTATTGCAAAGGGTAAAATCCTTTGTCATGACCCGATGTCTGTCCAGATAATGAAGTCACGTCCCCATGGCTTTTATGTGTTTTAAGAATATATTCACCAGAACTGGAATAAAAAAAAGACTGTCAGTCTCTCATAAAACAGCCCCTAGCTGCCTCTTGCTGGCATACAATTGTCTGTAGGTGTGCAGTGGTATAAATGCCAATTTTTGTTGTTGGTTTATTATTTTTCACACCTTTTTTTGAAGCAGTTCCATTCAAAGCCTGCTGAAGTTGATGGAAAGACTGTTGTTATCTAAACTGAATTTTGAATATGCTTTCAGGTGTGGGTTTCTGTCTTGGGAGACTAGATTTGATAGACCACTGGTCTGATGTGTTATGGCAACTCTCATGGTTGTAAATGATTGCACAGTGCTGGTGATCTTTATCTTCTCTTTCCATAAAGCATTTGAGATGACACATGGCTGAAAAGTTGTCTCTAAGCAAGAAATTATTCATTATTTTGTGGCAAGAAGAGATCTGCAAGAAAGGCAATTTGAAACTTGAATTATGTTACTGTTCTCTTGTGCTGATAGAGACATCAGTAAAAAAAGGTATAACAAGGCTTATCACCCATTTTGTTGCACATCTAACCCACTTTATAGCATCTGAGCTCWTTCTCAAAAATGTGCTTCAAACTTTAATTAAATTGATTATCTTACGTGTTCTGTAAAGTCCGAGTACTGTAGGCTCAGCTTGGGGGAAATGATGCCCTTCCAGAAGGAAGGTGGAGATGCTGTCATGTTTCAGAGGTGGTTTTATGGTATTCTTGGGTCATATTGAACTTTTGCATTGAATAAATGAATAGCGTCAGGAAGGGTAATATGCTTTGAAATTTCAGCTCTTGTAAAGGTTTCTTGTGAAGAGAATGCTTGGAGAGTGGAGCGGAGCAGAGTGGTGCGTATTGATCTTCCCTGTGCCTTAAGTAGGCTCCGCTCCGCCCCAAGCTCGTATCATTTAATGGTATCTCTTGCCAGGCAGTAATGTCTCCTATCTTGTGTCTGCTTATAATTAAGTACAGAAGTGTTTTCCAGTGTTTCTGACCGCTGTTATCGGTGAATATATCTTCATTTTTTCCCTCTACTAGGACATGAGGCTCATTTTATTATGCAGTTTCACAGCCCATGGATGTTGAGGCAGGCATGAGTTAAAGGCAAGGCAGAAAAGGGGTGAAGACCAAGGGGAAAGGCGGTGGGCAGATGAGGGTGACATTGCGAAAGTAGTCTGGTTAGCTACATTACTGCTGGGCTGGATCAAGCCCCGAGCGAAGCCTATGGAAAGAGTCCCATCAACGCCCAGGCCCGTGTACGTGCTGGGGTGGCTCTCGGTTGTCTGGGTGCTGGTTTGGCTTGTTTTCTCTAGAAAATTGAACTTTCAGTCCTGTTGCCTGTCTACTAGATATTTCCAATCGCAATAGTGTTGGAAGCCCTTGGCAAATCTCAAGCCAGTATTTATTGGCTAATAAAACGAATCTGACAGGTTAGAGCCTTCAGGACTGTTAAGTTCTGGTGACCCTCGAGAAAATGAGCAGCTCGGTGGAGGGGAGAGGCCCAGCGCGGTGCTGGGGCGAGGGAGCAGCAGGCGGAGGTGGTCAGCTGTGTGTTGGCTGTCTCCTCTGCGGGTGGTGCCTGCTTCACCCATAACAAAACCGCCCCCAAATGTGTCCTGCGGTGTTGGTCGCGGCAGCATATGAACCTGCCTCTGAAAATCGCTGTCTTCCAGAGAGTGCTCTTAGAGGTGCCCAGGAGCCTCCTCTTAACACCCCGTTCCCCATTTGGCCAAAAGCAGCGTTCTTCCTGCCCGCTCTAGTGAAATCTGCTCCACGAATGAGCGGAGGACTGAGGAAGGGCAGTGTTTTGCCCTGGGGACGGGTCAGAGGCCCAGGCAGCAGGTATGTCTGAGCAGCAGGTCTCCTCGATCTGCCTGCAAGACTCTCCCCTCCACCCGCGGTGGCCTGCCCTGCTGTCTGATAGCACGCTTTCCAGGAGCAAACCGAGTGCTCCAAGGATAACTTGCTACGAACAGCAAAGGGATTGGTCAGGTAAAGGTACTTGTTTCTTGGTTGTGGTTCAGAGGGGGATTTTTGTGTTTTCCCCCTCAGTGGGGAAGCAAGTCATATCCTCCGGGTGCTCCTCTGGGACTAAACTGCTCTTGTCCCTTGGCTTTCACAGGCTGAGCTCGAACGTTTCTGTGGGAGCGCCGTGGTGGAGGCTGTGTCGAGAGCGACGCGCTGTCCCCGGGCTGCAGGGCTGCGCTCGCCTGCCAGGAGCTAAGCCCGCGGTTCCAGAGAGTCTGGATGCCACGAGTGCGGCGCTCGCCGCCGCGTGCGGTGTTGCTTACGGACCCGGGGGCCGCGCTCAGCGATCTCCTGCGAGCCCTGGGTTGTATTACAGCGTAACTGCGCATAGGCACAGGCTGCGTTGAAACGTCCAGTTATTTACAGAGTGTTCTGTGGTCCCCTAGTGTAATGGTGGTAGGAAAACTGAATGGTCCCAACTGGAGCCTGCGGCTTGTCCGTATCCGGACAGTAAAYGGTAGCAGAGCCAGAACAGAAGTAGCCCTCTTGATCCCTGAGGTCATCACTTAACAACGAGGAAACGCCCCTCTTTATACAGGTCCAGTGCTCTGTCTCTTATGCTTATGGGCTAGCACATGGTTGTGCARCCCTCCTCCCCCTGCCAGTAAAACTATAAATGCATGGTGTGCGTAGAGATAGAASGATCGGGATGACTTCTGGAAGTCAAGAAAGATGAGTCTGCTTATTAAAGAGTCCCAGAAACTTTTTATGTCCAAAGTAATCATGTTGAGGACTACTAAAAGGAAGGTTTGCGTATCTGTTTGTCATATTATATGCTCTTCTGCTGCTTTACAGCAAACATAGAGACTGCCCAGATTGCACTCAGAAACTAACTTCTGAAGGGCAGATTTTGTCCTATTAAAAGCTGCTTTATTCTCTACTCTCACCCTGCACCTTAAATCAGCAGAAGGGTTCATTACCATATACATGTACTGAATATCCCGTAGCAGGGCTGGACACGCATTAACAATTTATACGTTAAAACTATTTTACTTTCTGAATAGTGACAGGAAAGTCCTCGATTCCTACCAGAAGCTCCTTGCTGCATGCAGGGCATGCTTTAGGCTGGATCTCCTCCCATCTCAGCCTGTGGCAAAGCTCCCATTGTGTTGAGCATGAGCTGAATCCCTTTTGAGTAAATCCAAGAATATCTGTAAAAGTAACCATTTTATTATAAAATGGGTCATACCGTGCTTTATTTTCCTGTTTTTCTTTTATTACCACTCAGCTCTTTATTTCTATCATCTTAATGAGAACACTGTAATTCCCACTGGTAAAGGTGCAGTGCTGAAACACATTTTGCTCACAGCAGCATTTTCTCAAAGTCACTTATAAGCCTGGCATGTGCCAGATGTGAAGTATACCTGTTTTATTGGCTCTGGAAAGTTTTTGTCCCATCAGAATGAGTGACTAAAATTCTCTGGTGTGAACTACAATTTATACTTGGGTTTACTGTTAACCTGAGTACTTGGCTGTGTGGGACTGCATTCATCAGTGATGTAATGCTGCCGAAATCAGTAGTGTGGATGGAGGGTGTATCTGGGAGCAGGGGTTGCCGGATGAGCACAGTCACGTTAATACTTAGAAACAGTGTAAGAGGGGTAAGATTTTAAGGAAAGGCACAAAAATCTTGTTTCCATGAGTTTTTTTCCTTTAGAAAATCCCAATAACTATATTTGCTGAACGTCCTTGGCATTACTCTCAGCTTGCTATGAAGGAAAGTTCTCTTATGCAGTACATCTCCTCTTCCTATTACATTTAGTATTTACTTATTTGTGGATGTGCAGACTTCTTCCTGGTGGTTTAAGCCACAGACTGACCTATTAGAGGAAGTGCACTGGTCCAATGTGAGATGGATTCTGTTCCCATCTTTGCTGTTCTCTTGCTGTATGGCCTAAAACAAGTCCAGCTGTGCTCAGTTTCCTCTTCTGTAGGTTGTATCATAGTATGTTATTTTGAGGATTGTAGCTGAAAAGCTGTCATAACAGGGAGGAAGATCACAGCCGAAGTGTCACTAAGGTACCTTTGTTTCTTCAGGCTGACCTCTGCATAATCCTCTCTTTACCCTAAAAAACATACTAGAAGTTAACCTGGTTTCTGATGATTTGGAAGCTGAACCTGAAAGTCATCCATCCTTCACCTCTTGTTTGGAGGAAGTCCTGAGGAAGAAGCAGTCTTTCCAAGGTCGGAGCAGTCTCAAGCTGCTGACTGCAGTTGCTGTGATAGCTTTCCTGCTGCTCAGAAAAGCTGTGATTCTGCAGCTCCTGGAGGAAGTGATGCTTCCTCCATTAATCTGCTTAGGGTTTTATAGCCATATTCAGCCTCAGATTGTCACCAGAAGTGTTAACCTAAAGCTGGTGCTGACTGTGGATGCAGGCAGGACTCATGCCAGTGGTAATATCTTTTCTTCTCGCCTCTTCTTTTCCCATGCCTGAAACTTGTTTGACACTGGACCAGCTGCCCACTCTGTAATGCCCTCCTGGGAGCAATCACATGCAAAAAATCTGTTTAAACTTACTTAGTGCCTCATAAAGATGGAATCACTGTTCTACTGCCAGATGGAAATCACCAGTTCTCATATCCATGAGCCTCAGAAAAAACAGTATCCTCAGTGATTTTGGTCCAGGTGAGCAGAAAGACTGGCTTAGGTATTCAGATCAGCCTTTTCTTGTAAACATCTTGGGAAAGAATCCAAAAGTCAGCAGAGAATTGACTCCCCCAGCCCCCTCCACTTGCCGTTGTCATCCAGCTGAGCTGAGGGACAGAGCCAAGCATTCCTATAACTCAAGCTGTCTATCCACTCTCTCAAAAATCTCTGCTCAAAAAGATTGTGGAGTGATTTTTATTATGGTCACTTACAAGATTTGGTGATTCTGATGGTGAACTGGATCTCAAGATGGAGAACAAGTTTAGTAAGAAATGACCTGTGCTTAAAATATTGGTGACTCCCAAGAGCTGCCTCTGTAGCACCTTATCTAGCATTGAAGTTTCACCATCAGTAACTGTGATCCAAAAAGTAATAGAAAAACATCCCTCCCGTGCTCCCCTCCCTGGTATAGCAGGGCTGAGCAGTAAGTTCTTAACCAAAAGGGCAGCACTAATGAAAATGCATTAATGTGATAACTGGAAACATAGTTGGCATGATAATAAGTGCTATATAAATCAATAAAATAAATACATCAAAATGAGTAAAAGCTTTTATAAAGATTAATCATGAAAATTGGCATGAACCTGAGGATCTCTGTAAAAAGCAAAGATAGGTGTAAAATGCATCCTGCACAGTAAAATGGATTTATCTTTAAAAATAGTTTCACTTTTAGATGTTATAAAACTATAGCTATAGTTTCAAGTATTGCAAAGTCTTTGTAATTGAATTTTTCTTTCATGAAAGCATAAAATGACATGATGGAGAGGCATATGTTTAACAATACTTCAAATAGTCATCATCTACCAGTTTAGAGCACCACATCTGCTTCTAGGGGAAAATACAAATTCTCATGGATCAGAATGAACAGCAGCCAAGCCCATGACACAATGAGAATTTATTCCCAGTCTCTCAGTCTCTGTCAGCTTGATTAGGTATTACTGTTTAATGTGATTGAATCATCCTGGAACACATAAGAGATATTTACAGATCATATAATGTGGTGATACTTGTATCATTCACATTAAGGTAATTTCTAAGCATCATCAGTGGATGAAATAAGGTACCCAGCTAACATTTAAAAATTTATCTCCTTAAGAATGAAAAAATGAGAAGCAGGTCTGTCTCCACCTTCTGCTAGTTGCTGCTTCAGTTTTATTTTTTTTCTTTTTGGAGCAATAAATTCTTTGCAAAATTGCAGAACATTTCTGCACGGTATCTTGTTCTGGCTTAAAATGACTTGTCCAATTCCGTATTGAGTCATGTAGTCTGCCAGACTAATCATTGGCATCTGATGGCAATTAAACCTACATAGCTTAGAAATACAATGTAATCAGGCCACTGCTCCATGATATTCTTCAGCAGACACTTCAGCTGCTTCTGGTGGGTTTAGTTGTGAACTGAGACTTCTGTGCTTCTGTAGTGGGGTAACACCCAAAAGCCTACTCCGGATTGGAGGTCTCCTTGTTTGTACAAGGTGCTTCACAGGCATAGTCTTGCCCTAGCAATCTTACCAATTAATTCTGTAGTGTGCTTGACTGTACTGGACCTCCTTGGGGTCTCCTCTAGGTCTTTAAGTGTTCTGTTGTACAGCACCAAGCACTTTTATCAGTATTTAGCCAATGATTTATAATGGAGCAGCCACAACCTTGTCTCTCATTGTGGATAAGCACTCTGCATATGCTATTATTAGAATAAATCCATCTATTTTACTCTTTTTCAGTACATCARTTTTAAGGGATGGTTATTAATTACATTCCTAGTCTATTCATACATACATGATTAATGTTTAGAATTCTTCTCTTTTGAAATTTCAAGGCATTAGTTTGAAGAATATAGAAAGCACTCAAAACAATGGAAGAGTTTTAAATGACGATACTTCTAAATTTATTTGCTACCTTTTGGAGTCAAAATTCTCAGGAAGTATCATTAATACTTATAATACCCTTAAGTTCAGTGTCTTGCATTTTGATAGCTAAAAGACAGGAATAAAACACACACAGCTAGGCAATTGCATAGGAACTTCACAGCTGTAGAAGACAGCAAATTATTCCCCTAGAAGTTGCCTTTAATCAGCTTTTCCACTCTTTTCTTTTGATCTGTCCTTTTTAGTCTGCRTTATAAGACTGTGCTGTATTCTGCCTTTTTGTATCATTCCTGAGTTTCTGTTAATAGCAATGGTCAATGTATGTATGCATGTGAAGTATGTAAATATGGATTCCTGGTCTTYTAAGTGCTCTGCTTGCTTCCCGGGGTCATGGTCTTTCCCTCTCTGGAGCTGCTCTGTTGTGAGAGGCCGTTCTGGAGGACCRTCCTTTTGTCTTTCCGAGGAGCTCGCTCTGACAAAGCCCTCTGTCCCCTGCCCAGGCCACTGCCAAGGCTTTAAAAACAAGCAAGAGACCAATTTCAGAGAGTCACCTTCTGAATCCAGCAATATCAGGTAGGTCGGGGTGGTTTTGACTGGCAGCTAGTTAAATGGGATAGTTTGGCACATCCTTAAATGTTAATGGTTAAATGTATTCATTGTTCCAACAAGGGCCCTATTCATGTGGGGACTGTTCGCTGCTYGTTATGCATGCATAATTCCCATTAATGCTGCTGGAGGTTAAGTGTGGATGGCAAGGGGGGAGAATGATGCTTATGTTTACATATTGGTGTTTGCGCTCGGAGAAGAGATGTTGCAACACATGAGGAATTGATTATGCTTTCACAGATACCTTAACTTTTAAAATCTCTGCTTTGCAAAATGAATGACAGTGGGGAAAAAGTGACGCTTGTATTACTGACTACCTGCTAGCATGCCATACTTAGTCAATAGGTATAAATATTACCATGATGCTTTTACTAGAGAAGCCTTTCGGAAGCTACTAAGTGCTCTGAAATTCAGGGTTCTTATTTGGGCCTCAAAACAGTGACTCAGAACCTTTAACTTTGGTCACAAAGTTTTGCAAACTTTTGACTTGTGTTAATCAGGGTGACAAGATTTTGTGATTTATATACAATATGGGTGTTTTCCATAGAAAACCTTCAGATTAAGATTCCTCACTCTTAGGTGCACATCAAAGTCGTGTGAAAGCCATAAAGCAGCTAAGCATCGCCTAAGAAAGCCTTTCAAGTTCCAGAAAGTGCTTGAACTACTAAGGGTTTTGAAGTGCTCTAATCTCTGACATGGGTGACGTGCTAGGCTAGCACTTTTTTGTTTTGTCACAAATCATCCATGCACACAGTGCAAAGGGACCCTGACAAAGTCATTTTACTTTTGAAAAGAGCTGCTTTTTTCATACCATTATGCCTCCCATTCACATCTACATGTTTGCTTCCACTTTGTTCAGGTCTAAGTAGCAGGGCATTTGCATAGTCTTCCCTTTGTTCTCAGTAAATATGGAGTAAAATGAGCAAGATCTGTGCTGTGAAATTAAAGCTCTACTCTTGAGAGATCTTAAGGGCCAAATCCTCACAAAAGGTACAGCAACATAGTGCTAAAGGGGCTAGTGTCCAGAACAGCTTGCCCTGAGTGTTTGTGCTGCAAAATGTGAATAAAGGGAGGGTAATTTGATGAAAACTGTGTGTAATTAGAAAAATACACTGCTGAGAGCTGCTGAAAGAATAGATTAATACAAAATAGTGCTGAAATGGACCTGAAGTGATCAGCTGGTCCATTCCTGCTCTTTGCAGCCAGGATTAGCTGTATTTAAATCAGTGATGGAAGATCAGTACCTTCCTAGACTATTTATTTTATGCTTCTCCCTAATGCAAAACCTGACTCTCCTGCTAAAATACAGCCGTTTTTCTGCTTATCCTTTTCCTAACACCTTCCTTTTTATGTAACGTTTACATACATGAAAACCGCTCTGGTGTGTTCTGCTCTAAAACAACGCTACGCATCTGCAGCAGCCACAGATAGTGTTAAGCTTTTTTGTGCAAGTCAATCCAATCTAAGTTTGGGACACGCAGCAGTAACCACATGCTGTTAAATGAGCTTTGTAACAAACTGCATGCACTCTGAGTCTGAAACAAATGTTAGATAAAGTGCACTGGTTTAAGCCACAATGAATGAAGTTAATTCAAGATGTGGTAACTCATTAAGTGTCATAACTTGATGTGGTGCCTGAGCCCAAAAGAATAAGATTTTTTCTTCTACGTAAATTTTAGAATGTTGTAGAGAAGGAATTGTGTAGCCAGACACAACATGGACATATCAAATTGCATGCTCATTAAAGGCAAAATAATCCCTCACAAAACCACTTTAATAGTGATGGAAGAGAAGAGCGTACAGAGAAGCCTGCTTCTGAGTGATCAAACTACACAGCAGTCAGYTTGCAAGATGGTTAGTGGAAACATGCAGGGTTGTGGCACAACAGCAAGGAGATACTTGGAGGCATTAGGCCTATATGAAGTGTCAGGGCTGCAGTCTCGTGTATATATATGAATATATGAGTCATATACATATATATATATGACTCATGAACTCTTAGGGCTGCAGTGGAGCAGTTGCTGCTAACTTGAAAAAATGTATGTATGAAAGTTCACCTCTACCATGTTCAGATCAGAGCTTGTGTCTTGGCCCTCCAAAGCATGGGCAGTGAGCTTTTGTCTGTCTGCAAAATACCGTGTGACTGTACTCGTCGTGACTTGTCCCGGAAGGTTGTAAGAGGATGAAATATTGAACCCTTTTGTCTCATGTTCCAGCCCTACTGTCCTTCCATGAGCAAATGCAAATGGTGGCAGATGGAAGATCTCAGGCATATTATTAGTAGGGACAGGAGCTTGCTAGGTAATGTTTGGGGAACAGCATCCTGTAAGACTGCCCTGTGTTGGCAGTTGAAATATTTCTCTGCAGCACACAGGATGAATCRGAGTTTTTCGCAAGCACGGAAGAGCATGTGCTTTGTAAGCGTGGACAGTTCAAAGGAGAGCTGTAATGAGCCTGAAGGCAGGAGAGCAGAACATACGTAAAACACTGCACTCGCTTCCTCCCCCAAACGGTAGAGATCTAAAAAATGAGATGAAAACATTGCTATCAGAGTAAGGCTTTCAAGCTTGTGGTCTTAAGAAGACTAGATCTTAGTCTCCTAAATCTTAGTTTTGAAGTCTGGAAAAAATATCTGCTTTCTAATCAGAGCAGCTCAGAGTTGCACTGGGCTGAAGTATTGCCCTTTCAGTTTCAAGCTTCAGTAATCAAATTTGCTCTTCCTAATCTGTGTTGCCCTAGATAAATCAGGAAACATAAACATTTGCCTTCCCAAAAAAGTAGCGGTGGCTTGGCTGTACCTGTCTGCTCTGAAAGCTCTCCGAGTGCTCTCCTGTCGCTGGCCCGTGACTTTACCACACTCTGTGGTCTTCTCTGGTAGCAATCAACTCCCACCGAGGCCAAGATGTCAGTGTTGCTTGTTGGCAAGGCTGTCGCTTTAGACTTGGAGAGTTTATTCTAGGGTCACTATCACAGGTGCCAAAACATTAGCTGAGTAGCAAGGATTGAACTGGGCCAGCTCATGCCAGCTTGGCTGCCAGCGTGTCTCTGATGGCTGCCATCCTCTACCCCTACCCCGCTTCCCTTCGGCACGCCAGCCCCTCGCCTTTCCAAACGCGAGCCGAGTGTAAGCAGTGCAGCACGCCCAGCCAGTGCGTGTAGCCGGCTTGAAACAACGGCTCGGACTCGATGGGCTGCTCTGGCCAGCCTTAACGACTGGCTCTGAAGCATCAGTAGCACTCTTAGTTTTTTAACTGAGGAAAGCCAGCAAGAAGGGAGATAGGTAATCAGTTTGTACTGTGCATCGTGCCTTGTTTTCATGTCTTGAGGAAAGAAACGTGGCTTCTTGCTTTATATAACCACGGGTGCATTGGATCAAGATCAAAACCAGGTTCTCATTGCACAGGATGCTGACCAAGCCCATAGTGTCAGTGGCAATCTAAAGGAACGAACAAAAGGTAGGCGAGCGGACGTACTCTTCTATTACACATAGGAAACAAAGTTTTGAGATCAAGGGACTTGCCTAGGGTCAACATACCTTTTAGTATTGCCAAACCTAGCAGCCCAACTCAGGCTGTTGGTCTGTGGTCGCAGCCCGAAGGCTTTTGGAGCTCCTGGCGAAGGGTCGTGCCTCTGCGCAGCCTTGGGGCAGCAGCCTCTGCTTTGCAGCCTGCGACCCTGGCGCGGGACGTCCCAGGCTTTCCTGCCAGACGTCCGGCTGGGGTCCCAGAGGGGCAGCGGGATGCTTTGTGTGCAGCGCTCTGCCAGGGTCCAGCTCAGCGTGTCCAGTACTTCAGAAATAGGTGAATGGCCCCTTCAGATGTGCGTTCATTGTGGACTTTCTTTTATCCACACACCTATCGTTATTTTGTCAATGCCGTTACCCTGGGGGAAGCACCAGTTAAAGGCTGTTCCCAGAACAACCAGAACATTATCCGTGGTCTAGGTGGACAGAATAAGGCAGAGAAGAAAGAAAGGAGTGAGGGCGAAAGGCCATTCCCACTCCTGACTTCAGAGGAAGCACGTGCCTAAGTGGAAGTCATGGCCTGTTAATCTCACGAGGGATAGATTAGCTTTCTGATGGGCCCTTGCTGCTTTTTGGTCTACTTAATATTGTCACCAACTCCTCGATGTGTTTGGAGTTTTAACCCTTTGACCTACTACGGATTTTAATGGGATGTATGCAGCTAAAATCACAAGTTAATTGTCTGAAATCAAATGCGTGTCATGACATGAATCTGTTAGGTAATTGAAATGTTTCCAAATTATAATTCATTGCAGGTTCATTTTTCTGTTAATTTTGGCTTTTGTGTAATGGGAAGTTGCATCTGGGGTTTCCTGGCTGTGCTGTTGGCAGAGGATTCATTTGAGTTTGACCCAAAGCCCRTTGAGTTCAGATCTGTGTTAATCTCCTGCTACTACTTCCCCACAAAAGCAGAAAGCTTAGCGCTATGTCCTTAACTGTACTTAGCTGTGTGCTCGATATCGCTCTTTATGCCACTGGGTGTCTTCATTGACATCCGTGGGTGCTGAGCCATGCCAGTTGTTGCAAGCTGCTGTTTTCTTTACAGGTGAGTACTGTGCAGTTGTCCAGTACTTTCCAACGTAACATAGCTCAGAACCGGCATTCGGCTCTGCCAGCTGTGCCTGCGGAGGTGTGCGTGTCCGGAGGAATACACTAGCGCAGCGGTGTGGTGCCAGGCAGCTGAGGCGGCATTTGCATGCTTTTTCTTTTGCATGCTTGTGCTGAATGAGTATCCATCTCTAAATTCAGTCATACTTGCTGAGCTCTTGTCTCTTTTTAGTCTGCTAAGGATTGCCTTCCAGCACCTGTGGGCTCAATGCATGACAGTGAACTCTAGTTTTATATTAGTGTCACTTCTGACAGTGGTGGAATTACATTAACAGGGAACTGAAGCAAGGGAACAAGATGCAGAGGTGTTGTGATACTGTAATTTTTTTGTTTTGCCCTTTCTTCTTCCTAAAAWATAAAGACATAAAATGGAGGGGGGAATGGAATCCTAAAGAAATTTGTTTGAATACTGGTGAAAACACTAACTTAAACTATCTGGTAAACTTGTTTATACCTTTGGTGCCTGACTTTAAAATGAGAAATGGCCAAGCTAGTCAAAAGTGTTTGGGCTGTAAAATTAACACTTCAAGGAAGGCTTATATATGTGTGTGTGCGCCTGTGAGTGTGTGTATATATATGTGCCTGTGTGTGTGTATATGTATAAAAATAAGAAAAAAAGAACATGTCTGAACACAGGGCTTCATGTATGGCGTTCAAGTGAGATGGTGAAAATTAAAATTAAAGTATTCAAAATTGTGTGTGGGGAGAGGAGGGTCAGGGAATTGTTTCACCCCACTKYTCTGATTCTGTTCATCATCTCAACATCCCCTTCTGAGGCTGCTGGCCAGAGATTTACCAGTCTCTCTGTTCCTTCAGGTTTTTCTTTGCTTTTTTTYCCCCCTCTTTTAATCTAACCTTCTTATAGACTTTTAAGTTGACAGCTGTAATGAAGAATAAGAAATACAAATGAATGTGAATGTATCAATATTGTGGAAATTTTCTGTGCTATGCCACCTTATATGAATCCTACTGCAGTAGGTAAAGCATATTAGTGAGCAGTTCCTACAAGAAAAGGTCATCTGTCATTGGTAAAACAGCTGGTGTTAACATCTGAATTATCATTAGACTTCAAAGTTGAGATGAATGAGGCAATTCACACCTCTCATAAAGCTATTTCATTTCATCTCCCTGCAGAACTAGATAGACAGCCCTGTATTGATTTGCATTCAGAAGTTTTCTTCRTAACTGTGCGGGGCTAGAAACCCACAACTTTCATTTAAAAACAATTTCAGTTTTCCTGTAAACATTGTAATCCGCAGAGAGCTACATATGTRTTTTAGTTGAGTTTCCTTCATATGTAGTTTCTGTGGCACTTTTCCTGAAGTACTGTAAGTCAGAGTTCTGTGACAGTGAAACACTTTCAGCACTGGAGAGAAGAAATGCAGTTGTTAGTTTATTATTGTCCTGAGAAGATACAGGGCAGGAAGATTTATTATACCACTTTGGAAATATTTTGTGTCTATTTGTGACTTCTGTTGGTAGGAAAAATGCATGGGATTCTATTTTCTGCTGTGAATGTGGCAAGACATAATGAATGAAGAGTGATAGTAAACTCTTTAAATAAATTTATGGAAGTTCTTGCAATTTTTCTCTCACCTATATACTACAGTCATATGTCCTCCCATAAAGGAAGGAGTTCACATTACAGTAAACAATGTGGAAAACCCCTTGATGTAGACTCGCTGACCTCTATCAGCCTAGATTGTTTTAGAATGTACTTTATGCATCATTCTAGTTTTCATGCTTGTATATCAACTATAGAAAGAAAGAGAAGGATGGATCCTCAAGGAGTATAAATCTTCTGAATTTGCATGCACTGTGGGGTTGGCAAAGCCCTTCAGCATTCACAGTCTTATTGTCAGTGCATCTCCCAGACAGGTCCACATTCAAAGAGTTTATCTGACTCAGTGCTGGCCTGATGTGAAGTCATTTCATTTATTCAACATTAAACAGTTTATCACCGGTCTATGGGAGTACAAGATCAGGAGATAGTGCTCTCCCTTATGTGGGAAAGGCTCTTGCTTATGACTTGCGGTCTGCAGCTTTTGCACAAGGAAGCTGCTGCTTCCCATACTCAGCACTTGGCACTTCCTATTCTGAGTCTTCTCAGCTGCTCACAGTTTGGCCAAACCAGAATGMTTTGGCCTGAGACTTTGTAAGCTGGGTCTCAGGCCCAGGCTGCGTGCTTTCATGCCTTCTGGTACTGAAATTATGCTGCTTCTGAGATCAGGGCTGGGGGCAAAAAAGACTGGGGGAGCCAGTAGTGAACAGTGTGAGGTTCATTACCCTTTCTTTGCTCCTTAAGAGAGTATTTAGGAGCTGTAGAGCTGTGGCAGTTTGACATCGGCACTGAAGATGCATCTTCTAACATCCCAGTAAGAACCAGACTGTTGTGGGAACCACTGAAAAGTCTGAGTGCTTTGTAGACACTTTACAGGATTTGGCAGCTAAGTTTCCATCTGTGTGTATTTGCTCCCTCACCCTCATTGCCCTGATGTACCAAACTGAAAACCAGCTCCTCTGTGACCCAGCCATGTCAGTGATGGGTTTTTATGGCCCCCAGCTGCTTGTCATCACCCACTGCTGACCGGAGTTTGTGGGACCTCCTGTCCAGCTACACCCATAATTAGGCTAGTTAAGGCAAATCATCTAATTAGAACCAACCTGTGTGAAGGTGCCTGGAGCAGGTCAGGAAGCGCTTGCAGGACCCATGCTGGAGGGGTGGTGGCAAACAGCAGGAAGCAACACCAGTTACAACTGCCGCATCAGTTTGCAGAGGGACTCTTTGCCCTCGGCCTCCTAGGTACAGCCAGCGTTTCTAAGGAATGCCCCCAAAACTGGAGGGAGTGGCATGAGTAGGTCTCTCCCTGCAACAGCTCCAGCTGCTTAGGAGGAAGCTGTGGCCTGGGAACATCTCTTGGCCACCGTGCTCCTCGCAGGCTGGAAGTAGGGGTGGTAGTAGGGGACCTTGTCTGGGGAGGGTGAGGAGTGGTCACAAGAGGAGGTCAGGAGATTAACTGTTGAGCTTTCTGGGAATGGAGTGCAGTTCAGCCTAGGCCAGGCTGTGGTGAGACATGTCATGCTCCTCCTGTCCAGGCGTGAGGTGGCTTAGGCAGAGGTACGAGCCATGGTGACAAAGCTAAGGAGTCTTGCCACGTGCTAACCAATGGAATAGAGCAGAAGGCAGTTTGGAAAGCAGGCCAAAATCAGAATAYGAGAGCAGGAAGAACAGGCAAACAACCAAGGGAGATGGGAAAAACYGAAACAAGAAATACTTAGCAACAGGCCTAACAACGCTCCATTGTACGGATGCTGCCCTTAGGACCTGTATATTTGGGAGAGTTCCTGCTCTGGAAAGCAACTGGGGCCAGTGTCTSATGGTCTCCAGCTGTCATGCAAGCTGCAGCACTTGCTGATGCTGCCAGCTTGCTGGAGTTGTGACATGTAGTGCTTCTTGCTGTTCCCCTTCCTCTCCTGTTGGAGATTTCCACTCCCTTGAATTTGCTGGCATAATCCCAGTGCTGTTCAAATGGTCCGACCGTTTTGTATTTTTGTGTGTGTGTATGTATATATTCTAAGTCTGCTCAAGAACTCTTGAGCTAATGCAAGGTATTTTGGCTGGACTGGATTAGGAAGTAGCTACGCATGCTAGTGATTGCAGTTGTAGGTCATCTAAGTGATGCTTGGTAAACTGTAGGTGTTAATCTTTTAGCCTTGATTATTTCAACTGGAGCAGCACATCTGATCATTGCCTTAATGATGCTTCAGTGTATTTTAGAATAACAGTAAGAAAGTCCACTGTTCAAGTTAAAGAATAGCTCTGTTAATGTTTTATGATGTGAAACAAGGGATTAGACAAAGGGAGATTGAGATTTTCATTGCTAATGTTTTTCTAAAGTGCACATGTACCTTACTGTGCTATAAATAGAGGGCAGGCACAAATTTGGGTTGTGGGGTCAGTCTCAGTTCAGTATGTCTTCAGCCTTTTGGCCTTAGAAGTCCCTTTAATATGCTGTTTGCATGTGTAGCCTTTATAATGGAGCCGGTAACGGGATTATTTTTTATAAAATGGTGGGAAGAGGTTGAAACAGGTGGAAAGTTATTTTCTAATAGTCAGAAAGGAGGGGTCTTGGTGGCCACAGTTTATCTGAGGCAGAAAGAGCAGATGTCTCCCTGTGATTTAGAGAAACAGAGGATCTCTGCTCCCTGTAACCTCTCTGGATTTTACCCCTTGCTCACAGGGTGACAGGGTTAGTTGCTATTTAATGTACCGCTCTCATTTGCACCAGTGCATTATGCTCTCCTGCAGTCACTCTGCTGCTTGTTGATTTTTCTGTAATTCCTGGCATGTGCTACTTGAGGAGAAATAACCACCTGTATTTCAAACACTGGTAAATTTAGTAGTAGCTGTTAGACTAGGCACACATTGTACTTGATGACCCGAATGTACTTTGTCTTTCTAGTTGAAAACATTTTATTAAAGTTCTTCGAAGAACTCAGCGGTGCTGATTTTGAGGAGACAAGCAGAATATCTGGGAATATGAGGCAGGGTTTCAAAGTTCCCTGAAGCAGGGTCCTAGCGGCTGAGAGGGGCCGGAGCCGTGCTCCCGGCTAGGGGAGGTTGGCTTGTTTGCCTGCGCGTGAGTGCTTGGTGCCAGGGGGCTTGCAGCAGTGGGTGAYGATGGCTTGAGCACTGCTGCGGTGCAAGCGCTGTGTGAAGGAAGGGCTTCACAGCCCTTTGGCAGGCTGCAGCGGCCAGCTTCCCCTTCCCTGCTGTGGCTGTGCTGGCTTGGGCTTTTCTCATGCAGCAAGTAGTTGTGGGGGGAGCTCTGCTTGGAAAGTGCTTCCTTTTTCACTTGGCTTGGCCTCCTCCCCTAAATTAGTCCTTTTTAGTTGCTGACCTTTCCTCTAGCTGAGGCAGCAGCTGTGCCAGACAGATGAGTCTMCAGCAGCAGGACAAAGTGCTGGCTCCTGTTCAGCTGGGCCAGGCTCAATGCAAGGTACTTTTGGCACTTTCCTCTGTGTCGCTGAGGCATAATCGATCTTGGAGTCTGCAAAGACACTTGCACAGCATTAAAATGTTAGGCTTTGGATTAGGGCTTTGTTTGGGAGTACTGTTGAAAAGTTTGTCAGAATATAAAGCAATAAAAACTATCAGGGGCAGAGCACACTGAGCTGGCCCCTGATAGTGCTAGCTTAGGCGCAGTCGCTGCAGTGGGAGCTGTAGGCTCAGCTTGTGCAAATCAGCCTGTCTTTGGTGAAGCTGGTGAAGGGAGATCAGTTATCATCTGCTAAAGAGCTGGCTYGCTGCCTTCAGAATACAGATTTTTACAGTATGTGGAGGGTTTCAACGGGAGGGCATTTGACATTTCTTTTGTTAAAAGARCAGTTGGAATTACAGGGTCAGCTATCAAAATGAATACATATTTAGCTTTTTGGAAGGAGCGCGTTCTATTGCTGAATAGCAGGCTTCTCGTTCCTTCCGGGAATATATGCATATACTGATTCAGCTAGTTTTAATGGCCAAAGTCTCTTTGACTTTATTTGTACCAAAGTTCAGAGCAGAACCCCAAACCTCTGCTGATTTAAAACAAAACAAAGCTCAAACAATGCAAAACAATCCTCCCCACAGCTCAGCGGACTTGAGTGGAGCTGGCTTGATTGACATTGGTTAGGGAGCTGCCTGTGGATCAGTAATCTTCTGTGCATTTGGCACCTGGAGTACCTTATAATTGGGATAGGGAGGTGTTTGACAGGTGATGCCTTTGGCACATAAGAAGTGTCTTAAGGTTGCAGAAGAGCTCTGAGCAGGGATCATTGTTGCTTTCCAAAATACTTATGTTTTAGACTCCATTGTAGTATAGTTTTTCTTGCTCTGAGTGTGACTTTTGTTTTTAAAATTGGAGCAAAATAATTTTTCCTACTTTTCTTAATAGCAGTAAGGTTGTAAAGCTTATAGTTTTCCCACTTGGAAAAAAAAAGTTTAGCCACAGTTTTAAACAATACTCTAGGAAAAACAGACCTGAATTGAAAAATAATGCACATAATCTTGAAAGAGTAATCCTTCCATCTGATCTGAAGCAGAAAATTGATTTGTTTTAAGAAAGCTATGAATCTTTCAGAATTGAAGCGTGGGTATGTACAGTGGCAATGTTCTGCTCTGTTGGTAAGTTCACACGCAAGAAAGTGGAYGCAAGGCAGTCGGGTGTCTTGGGATGCAGATGCTTCCCATGTATGGGAGTAGAGTTAGAGGCTGGCTACACTTCCACCTCCACAGCAGAAGCCAAGAGATGGGAATTGATGTCTGACAAGCAGGATGGTGGCAGAATTCAGCTTCTTGTTGTTGGCATGGGTGTAGTACTACCGTTTGGGAGGACAGTGGTTTTTGGTTTTGTTGTTTTTTCCCATTATGTTGAAAAAGAACCAGAGGTCTTATAGTCCTTCACTGTACACATGGATTTGGCCAGTTAGACGCTCAATTCTGGAAGCTCATAACCACCACACCATTTGCCCAAATCCCACGATGCAGAAGCAGATTGGAGTAGAGACTAGTACTATATGTGCACTGTCATGCGCAGATTGGGATTGCCTCTCGCGCTTTTATTGAGGAAGGACTGGATTGCTCCAGCGCTGTTCCTCTGAGCCAGGCTCTTCATGAGACAGCTTGTCCATGTGCTACATGGTATGAGCTCRTAAGCTGATGCTTCTGCTGTGCCTGCAGATGCACTGAACACATTGAATTACTGCCCTAAAGGTTTCAACAAATGCTTGATTGAGAAGTGTTCTGGCTATGTCAGACTGCAGGTGATCAGGGCGGCCCGTGATTCCTTGTGCCATAGCGTTTCATCGCAGTTATGCAGCAAATCCTCCTCCGGGGGCCTGCACTGGCGTAGCCAAGGCCTTGCTCCGGTCTGGGCGTCTCCCCTGCGGTGCTSTCCTCGGGGCCGGTCCGCAGCGGCCCTACCAAGCGGAGGTGTCCGCAGCGCTGACGCGGCGTGCCGCTCGGTCACTGCCGGCTCGCCGCTTCCCTCCCCTCTTTTCTCGCTCTTAGGGTGTGTTTTGCATTAGGATGGAAGGGTGCAATGAGTTCCTTCTGGCGTCGGAGCCGCTAAGGGCTTYGAGATGCTACTAATCACGGCTAATTTAATCTCGGCACGCGGGCATGTGTGGTGCTGAAAACTTTTGTTAGGTTTCTGTGGTTGCGTTAAAAGCGATACCCCCAGGCTGATATCGAAGCCGGCGAAGGTGCCGAGCGCCGCGTGCGGCAGAGCTGACCCCCCGGCGCCGCTGGGGGGGCGCGGGTTGCTCTCTGCCGGCCTCCTAGTGCTCCGCGTCGGGCTCCTGAGCTGCGGGGCTTAGCGCCGCTCCCATTCGAGGGTGCCCGCCGCCTTGTTTTGGCTCGGGGCCGGCTAACCTTGAGGCCACCGGTGTGTCYGTCGACGGAGCTGCTTGGGTGGGGAGGCGCCGGCGTGGTGGCGTGCCGAGGTGCCTCCCGGAGGYGGTGGCAGCGCTGGGGGTGCCGGGACCCCCGCTGCCCTCCGGAGGGATCGCGGGGGCTGGCGGGCCTGGGGCTYCGGGAAAGGCGAGTGCGGCGGCCAGCCTCTGCGGGCGGGTGCGTTTCCTCTGCTTAACACACACGTGGTTTTCTTTTCGCTCTTAAATTCTGGTGCTTCACAAAACACATGATTTCTCTGTCTGCATCCTATAACAGTTCCTCTCCCGTCCTTTACGGCGCCTGCGGTTACTGCGATAGGTAGCGAATAGGCCCCGGACATCCATCGCCCCCGTGTGGCATAGGCTTCCTAACCCGGGGTGCTGGGCTCGCCAAAATAGCGGCAAAGGGAAAGCAATGGGGAAAAACAGGAGGTAGGAGAACCAATAATAATCCCCCAATTTGCCAAGTTTTTAATCAACTTCTGGTTTTCTCTGCGGCTGCAYGGTGGGAGCAACTTCACCTTTACGTTGTGCGTAGGCAGGCTAGAAATCAGTCTCAGYGTTAAGGTTGCAGTTAAGCAGGAGGAGGTTTGTCTGTGTGTGGTTAAGCCTAAAAATGGTGCCTTTTGGCGTTAGGTGGATACCTGCTGCCTTCACTCCTGCTGGAGCCCGGAGGCGGAAATAGCCGTGGTGCGACTTCCCGGTTGCTGTCGGTAGCTCAGGGTCTCTGAAAAGACGCAGTCGTCGTTTCTGGCCTCTGTTTCGATGGCTTGGTGCCTGCTGTTTGTCCTTTTGCTGGTTCTTCGGTGCTCTGTCCCGAGGTCAGCATTGGCGGATAATAGCATTCAGTTCTTAACGCTAGTGTAAAATAGGTTAGGAGCAGCAGGAAATGTGATGTTATCCGAATGTAGGTGGAACGGACATAAAATAAATCTGTGCCCTTGAGACAGTAACTGAATCTCACAATGCCATTCCTTATGTGTTCTCTTGTGTTTTAAAACTTTTGTGGTGGTGGTTGTTCTGGCTTTAAGAAACATTATTTATTGTTATGGTGCAGATTGGAAGGGTTCTTTTAATTATTGTGTTTCTTTTTGTTTGCTTTCTTTTAATAGACTCAGATTTACAGATCTGTCAACATAGAGCGCCAACATGTTGCACCAAGAAAATGGAAGAAAGCTACCAGGCCGCCGTTCGGAGGGAGAGGACGCAGAATATCCAGGCACTGAACTTCGAACTGAAGTACATGATTGTTGGTCATATCACGGCCTTTCAAGGTAGGAGCTTCTGAACTACTGCAGTCCCATGACGAGTGATTTATAGAAGTATCCTATGTAAACAAGGAGAAGATTATTCCCTTTGTGGGTTTTTTCTTCCATTTCTGTTACATTGCATGCTATAGTCACCAGTTTATGSTTTCACAGAATCACAGAATCGCTGAGGTTGGAAGGACCTCTGGAGATCATCTAGTCCAACCCCCCTGCTCAAGCAGSGTCACCTAGAGCACRTTGCACAGGATTGCATCCAGGCGCGTTTTGAATATCTCCAGAGAAGGAGACTCCACMACCTCTCTGGGCAACCTGTTCCAGTGCTCTGTCACCCTCACAGTGAAAAAGTTTTTCCTCATGTTCAGATGGAAGCGTCTGTGTTTCAGTTTGTGCCCGTTGCCTCGCGTCCTGTCGCTGGGCACCACTGAAAAGTCTGGTCCCATCCTCTCGACACCCTCCCTKCAGATACTTGTACACGTTGATAAGATCTCCTCTCAGCCTTCTCTTCTCCAGGCTAAACAGGCCCAGCTCTCTCAGCCTTTCCTCATAAGAGAGATGCTCCAGTCCCCTAATCATCTTTGYTTACTTCCCTCTCTTCAGGATCTTGCTTTTAGAAAAAAGGGTGAGGGCACTTAATCTTGGCTGGTATCTTAAGCATCTGACTAAATCTAATTAAGAATAGATTTAAGCTTAGATCTTGTTCCTGGGATTATCTTGAGAAARAGTGGCATGGATTTTTCAAGGCATTTTAAAATGTTTTTTCAAGTGCCTAGTGGTTGTTTATGCCTTTTGAACCTCTCTTGTGTTGTCAAACAAATTGCAAGTGTAAAAAGTTAAATTAAAATGCATTGGTTCGTTGATGCTGAAGAATAGGAGCTCTGACTGATATGTCTAAAATGAGAATGCAGCGCTCTCCTTGTGTTAAAATGTTTCACTAGCTATTAGGTCACAGGAAGACTGGTTCATTTTCAAGAATTATGGCTGTGCAATTTAATGCGAATGTGGGAAGGAGTCTGCACGCGGGCTGTTCTCATAACCGTTACTGTTCTCAACGCTGCCTTGCTCTAGCAGGTTGATAGAGGTCTACATGATTTCTTCACATAGATGGTTACTGGAGACTTTCTCCAGAAAGACATTTAAGCACAGGCTGTGAACTTTAAAAATGAGAGAGTTGACTGGTTAAATCAATCACTGACTGACGAATCAAGCTTGCTGACTTCTTTGGGGCTAATGTGCTTAATTTGAACTCCGTTTTGCTATATTTAGGACCGAGTGCTCAGCACCTTCACGGAATGGGTTTTGAAAACTAGCCAGGAGCTATTAAAATATGAAGTGTTGGGGTCTAAATGATTAAACCTGTGGGTGCAAGGCAGGTTTTTTTTAACCAAATAGTAGCTCTTTTTGTCTAGTTTCATCCATTTGAGTGAAAAAATTCTGTAATATAAAAAAAAAAAGTGATTGAGAGTAAATGGAAGAGAGCATATTGTCTAAAATTTGACAATAAGAAATGCTGGAAGTTTGAAAGATGTGTGGAAAATGCAAGACATTTACYTCTGCTTTTGGTTGTTCACCTCAGTTTCCTCCTTTGTCTACCTATGGGTAAGAAATGGCATTTTGGTTTATTTTGCAATTAATCTTGGAAAATATTTCATTATCCCACATGGTTTTAAAATTTGGTTGCAGGGCACTTTGGAGGAGCGCGGTAGTAAAAGGGTGACTGTGTTGGCATTGTTAAATGCTGGTGAGTTATTCAAGCAATCTTTCAGTATCATGATAGAATAAAGATAAGGTCAGAATAGATTAACCTACCAGCCCCTCTAGGTCAAGCCAGCAGCTTTATTGTCCATTGCTGACGAAGCCTTTTGATGAAAAGAAAGAAATAGCTGGACGTTTCACACAGTTTAAATTTACAGGCGTTTTCTGGAAGTGGGCAAACAGGTTGTTTGGTGTAACTTGCTATGCCTGGCCTTCTGTCTGCACGAGGTGGGAACACTTGAAGATGTGACTTTGCTCTCTTGCGTGGAGAGCTGCTTTTGTTCTTTGGTTTTGTCACAGGTGTCAGTGAAAAGCCTCTCTGTCTTGCGCTGTATAAACATTCTGTTGCTAAGGGTAGTCCTATGTGAGACATTTACTGAGAGGGAGGATCTTTGCACTGAATTATCTCTGTCCTTTTGGTCTATTTTGGTTTGTTGCTGTTTTGCATGATAAAGTGTGAGAGCYAAAAGATTTAATGTCTCAAAAAATTCCTTACTTTAGAGGCTCTCAGATGCCTTTCAGATTTCATGTTTCTTGCATTAATGGCAAGGAGCTCAGACTTGCTAAAAAGTTGAAATTTATTCATTTCTGGTGTTTACTGAAGTCTTCATGCACAATTTACTTGCGTGCGTATATATGTATATATTTTTTTTCTTTTGAGTACTGTTAGAGACAAAGTAGTAGTTAGCCTTGCTGCCTACAGCTGAGGAAAATAAATCTTAACTGCTTTTTGTGCACACTTACAAGACAATACCATTAATATTATACTGACTAAATCATTTTCAAGACTAGTGTGATATAGGAATTGGATTTTCAGCAGTCCAGCATTGAACATAAYGGCAGGACTTGATTTTCAGTGTCAAAAGAGAGCAACATTTTTTAGAGAGCAATTTTTTGAAGTTCACCTCCTGTCCTGAGTTATTAATGTTGAAATTATAAGCTTCTTTCTTTAGACAGCATTATCTTGTATTTTCTTTCATGAAAGTCAAATGACACTTGCTTCTGAGGGCCTGCTATTAAATGCTACAAGTATTAATGGGAAAGAGCTTTCTGATGTGAGCAGGGGTTACGATAAGGGTTTGGTTAGGTATTCCCTGAACACTGCCTGGGTACTGTAGTCAGCTGTTTAAGTTTTAGAGAGAAGAGATTTTTTTCTCTCTTTTTTTTTTTTAAATTGAAAATATTATTTAAGTAATTCTACCCACAGCTGAAATAAGACTATTTTCATAGGTGCCAGAGTTGTGCAAAATAGTCTGTAAGACTCAATTAAGTAGCCCACAGCTGTGGGCAGATGTGTTATATTTGAGCTAGTGCCTGTTTCATATGGACAGCCTTAGCACTGCGGTTCAATCCTGCTGTTTTTCCTCCTTTTGATTTTTCAATATTGGCAAACTAGCGCTAGCTCAGACGYTTCATAAATCAAACTGCTGCCTGGGTGTTTGTAGCTTGGACTCTTGTCAGGGATGCTGTGATACCTGGTGTGAGCAGGGGAAGGTACCCCTTGGCGTCAGCTGTGGGCTGTAAAGGCCCTTCCCGTTAGTCACGGGAGGGAGGGAGGGAGCAGGGATGAAGGGGCCGGCTGGATGCGGGGCAAGCATGTCATCTGAATCGCCTCCTGGAAAAATCTTATGTTGTTGCAAAATCATTGTGTTTGGTGTGTTGAAGGTGTAACCAGGCCCTGGGCGAAGGTTTCATGGGAAGCTTCTGCTTTCACTTTTACTTAATGCTTTAGTCTGGGGTATAGCCTAGAAGTCAYAACCGTGGTATTAGTCGCTCTACAGATGTGTCGTTAACGACTGCTCCAAATGGAGTCAGAGGCAAGGTGGAATGAGCAGATGGGACACGTAAGCATGCCAAAGCGTAATGGGAGCAGCACAACGGAGAAGGAGGTGTCTGTCGCAGTGATCCTAGTAAGTCATGACCTGGCTGTTTTCAGGAGGTTCTGTTTTGGATGCGCTTTGGAGTGGGTCACTCTGTCCCGTCCAAAGATGTGCCCATCTCTCTCTGTCTTAGCTCCTGTGGCTGCAGCCTGAAGTGCCCAGCAGAACTATTTAAGCAAATGATCCAACACGATGCTTTCGTTTTGTAGTTCACTTTCTCCATTGACAACCAAAATGTTCTCCTTTGAACTTAGTGGGTTTTTTTTCTTTTTTTAGGCTTGCATGTAAACAACAGAATTGCTATAGTTTCGATATTTGAACAGATTAATTTCTTTGAGGTGATGCTATGTGTTACTTGATGCAGTTGTCCTCCTCTTGCCCTCCCCGTTCCCTCGTGCAGTCCCCGTGCTCCTTGGGGGCGCTTCCAAGCCAGGCAGCTTTCATTCATTGTTAGTGGATTAAAAGCGGCGCGGGCAAACAGGCTGAAAGCCGCCGACAGAGGATGTATCGGCAGCCTGACAGGGAAGCTTTGTTGTTGGCAGACAGCGGAGAGCAACCTGCCCTCCCCTTTCGGTGTCCTTTCAGGGAGTGCTCGCAGGTGCCCGGCAGGAGTCCCCTGAAAGCTCGGCTCTGCTCCGGCATCTTATGCTGAGGCTAATTTGAGGTGAGGATAATCCAACCGCTGGTAGCTTACTCATTTTGCTCATGGTCTCTGCAGAGAGACGGAACAAGATATTTGAAACCTACATCACATCTTGGTCACCAAATTGGCAGGTATCAGAGATGCAGGGAAGAGATTTGAGCTTAGCTATTTCCAAAAAAAATTACTTTCTCTTTGCTGGAGTACCTTTATTTTTACAGCAGGCARTAGGAATTGTTCACTTGTGGTCTCTGAAGGCAAGGCTCTTTCATGAATAGAAACATATTGGTTATAAAGCAGTAGTTTCATTTGGTGGGTTGTTTCTCCAAAATAGCATTCACTTGGCCTTTTGGTGGGGACCAGGTGTTGCCATACCCTCCCAGCTACAGGAGGGCAGATCAGCTTCCTATCACTCTGCCCCCTCACTCCTACCTGGAGGGGTTTGGAGAAGCTGTGGTTATGGCTTGCTTTGTATTTGGTAGGGAGATGGTAACTGGTGAAGCTCCTTATTGCTATTCCTAACAGCAGGAGTTGCAGTGGTGTCGCAGTGCAGATACACATTAGGTTTTGCCCTGGTAGCATCTGGTCCAAGCAGGTAGCTGGGAAGAAGGAAATGAGAATGTGGAGAGAGCATAGACGTAGCAAGGATGCGACTCGGACTCCTGGTTCTCAGTTAAATGCCTGAAAGTTAATGTCCAGTCGCTTCAAAAAGTCTTCAAGCATGAAGTTCCCAATCAAGCATCCCTCCTGGCGAATGGGAAGGGTCCAGTGGCTTTTGTGGGTCATCGTGTGATGGATACCACTACTGATATCTGTTCCAGCTGACCTGAACGTTCCCAGAAATAAATAATATAGCACAGTGGCGCTCCGAGCCATAGCGAGTCAAACACATTCTACATTTTAATGTGCTGAGTTGCAGTGCTGCTGGCATTTATTTTTATTGAATTTAGAAATATCAGCTTGAAATAGGGGCGGCTGGTTAACAATGTTGATGTGCAGTGAGATTACAAAACAAAACAGGCTTGGCTGGAGAAAGGCACTTTGGTTTGGAGTTAATTACTGTATGAAGTGTAGTCACAGTGCTGGAAATGGATGCAGTCCAAAATCAATGAGCTATTTAAAAAAAAAAAAGGAAAAAAAACCCAACTATCATCAACCAAAACCCTGCCTGTGGTTTCTATTATTTACTGCTGGATTATAGAAAAGTAGAGTGCTGTTTTTTAAATAGTTTTTTTGTAATCCCATAATACTTGGTCTTTTATTCAGACAAATTGTTACCCACCCCTTTCCACTTGTATAACTCTACTAAGTAGAGTTTTGTACTCTGCTGACCTCTGAGCTGACAGTTGGCCAGGATGTATAATTTTGTTTTGGCTCATTACAGAAAYGGCTCCCTACAGAGAGACAGGAGAGAGGCTCATTAGAGTGTTAGTGTCCATCTCCTAGATGCTGTTCATTCCCATTCCAATGGACCAAATGATGTGCATTTTCTAGCTGGAACGGAAACCTGTTTTGTGTATCCAGCCTAAGGAAGGCTCGAATATTCCTTTTTAGCTGTCGCCTCTCATGTATGAACTTGCATGCGCATAGACTACTGCTGTCTTCTGTGTGGGGCTCGGGATGGGAGAACACTGTATCTTCATCCATGTGGCAAAAGGCTTCAGCGTCTTTTGTCTGCTCTTGCTTTCTCTTGAAATGTAAAGATGGCTTTTTTTATGGTGCTTTTTGCCTGTAGATCATAAAGCACTTTTGGAAAGGACCTCAGTGTGGATGTATCAGTTTTAGAGATGGGTAAACTGAGGCACAGGGAAGGGAAGATGCCTTTCCTAAGGGGACACAGCAGAGCCAATGGTGCAGCTCAGATCATCTGAGCACAGTTGGACCTCTTTGCCCTGTGTCACTGTTTCAGAGCAGGGCAGCATGAAGAAAGAGCATTCTTCATTAACTCATTGGTGATATTATTTCTTTTTTTGTTCGCTGTCTGAAAGTTCATAAATCCAGTTTGCTTAGCACACTGTCAATTCATAGGAAGAGAATTCCCAAAGTTTGCAATCCATTGTAAAGCAGTTGGTGGTGAGTGGAGGCAACAGAGGGTGAAGAGCTGTAGGGTGGGAGAGCCAAAGTCTGTTAGGAATAAATCATCTGTGTAACCAGGTACCGCATGTACAATTGTGTTGAAGCATCACCTGTGTGGGAAACAGTCCTACCACCCTGTCTTGGTCCTCTACTGGTGCCATCTCAGTGGATGAAATATCCACAACTGCTAGGTGTTTCCCCGTGGTGCCCACAGGCACTGTGAGACTGCAGGGCTGTCTAACACAGTCCTGTTCAGTGGCCAGTGAACGAACAGGGAAATATGTCAGAAATACGAAGAGTGGAGAGGAAACCCTTCCCTTCTTTTACCCTCCTGTTCCTTGGCAAATGGTAATTTAAGAACTTTGAGTCTAGACTGAGAAGCACTCATCACTAGAATATATCTATTTTTGGGCACACATTCCTTTAATTCATCTCTTTAATGAATGTATCTTTTTGCCTGCACAGAAAAATTGGCAATGTTGATCACCTGCTAACCACAATTTGGTTGTGCATCAGGTAGAAAATATTTCCTTTTGCTTGCTTCAAGTATGCTGCCTAGTAACTCCATTGCGTCATTTTGAGTCTTAAGCTTTATTTTTTAAAAAGTTTTATTTTTAAAAAGTATGATTGTTCCCAKTTGAATTCATTTGTTTCCATCCCAGATGAATTAATTATTCATCTTCTCCATGCCAATCCTGGTTTTGGAGTCCAGGCATTGCTAAGAGCTCAGCCATTGCATATGRGGTGGGGGAAGAGGGTGCTAAATTCTTTCTTGTGAGTGTCCTTTTCTAATCAAAAATATCAACTTATTTGCAATGTGCARTATTCCCTAATGCTCTCACATTTTATCTTCTGAACATGCAAAATTTAAAAGAAAATCTTTGAGATGTGCCTGGGACTGTGAGTAAATATTAGCATTACATTGTGAATGGTGATTATTGAATTTGCTATGCAGCTTGTGTGCGTTTGACCTCTAAATGTTTCAAATGGTATGCAGCATTCTGTCTTGGCTGAAAGATTGCCTGTGGTCCTTTGCAGTTAATACCTTTTCAGAAGTCGTGTGTACACTTCAGCTGAGTTCTAGATTCAGACTGACATTACTGGCCACTTTTGGAGATAGGACAGGGCTATAGCAGTCTTTGGTCTCACTTAGCATAGGCCCTTTTTACTAATTATGTTCTTATTATAAATGAGACCTATAGTCTCCTTAATCAGACATGTAGTAGCAAAGGCATGTCATTTTGTCCAAATATATTTGTCGGCAAAAGTTCAGCACAACTAAACAGTTTCTTGTTYGTGGTTATGTTATTTCTTTGTCTTTCTCCTCCAGACTGAGCCCCCCCCCCATCTGCCTGTAACTTGCCCTTTGCGGCAGGACCATCTTCTTCAATTCTGATCCTTCTCTTTGGATGCGACGAGAATGTTAGGATAAATCTGCAAGATTTTTCCTGCAGAACATCTCTAAAATGCTAGTTTTCTTCTCGTTGTCCATGCAACTAATCTCATGAACACTCCTAACATTTATATATAAATTGTGGCATCATCCTTAAGCAGCAGAATACGACACTGCGAGTGCCCATTCAGCACCCTGCCAAAAAGATCGCTTTCCCAGTGAGCCCCGGCCGCAGCCTCCGTCTCGTTGATACTGCTGCCCTACAGCATCTAAAATGCGCCTTTCATCTTGTGTTTCCCAGTGTAGTCCACGCTGCTGTAGTCGCATTTAGTTCGTGAAATGTCAGTTACCGGCACTGGCCAGTGATGGGAGCCTTTTCATCCCTTTCCTATCAAAATTCAAATGGGTGCCTCTCCGTTTTTTCATGCGCTGTCTTTCACGCTTGAGGAGCGTGCGCTATAAAGATCCACAGCGACTTCGTTGTCTTCCTTTAAATCCCCTCCTTGAAACTCTCCTTAATGTCAGGATATACAAAATGCTTGCGAAAGGGCAAGCCGAGGTACGCAGAGTCCGCTGCCGTGATGTCGGCCGGTTTGGTGYTGTCGTTCCCCCTTCGTCCGTCCTCCCCCACGTGCTCGTATCCATCACTGTAGTTTGCCTTTACTTTATTGGCAGCTCTGAGTCGGGCAGCATCTTTTATCCGAGATCCCTGTGGTGCCTGGGTTCCTGGTGATTCATTAATATCCTGAAGTGCTCTAGTAATGCAAATAACTGTTGACTTTGTTTTTTCTGTACGTTTCTGATCGCATCAGTGTATCCTACCCTCCCCCCCCCCCCCCCCCCCCCCCAAAAAAAAAATTTGGTCAACTTTTTAGGTACGTGAAGAGATTAGCCTTTAAAAGAATACAAGAAAAATCAAAGGGAGGAGCAATGGAGGAAGAAGTTCTTTCATCAGAAAATTCTGATGACTTTCAGATGTTTTCAAAATAGCAAGTTCAAGTGGAAAATTGAATGAAAACCTAGCAGGAATGCTTAATCCTCACTGTGCATTGTAAATCAGTATTTTGCAAACCAGATCTGGTAACAAAGATCATGTCCAGAGAAGTCTTTGTAGCGTAACTAAAACTAGTGGCTGTATTGCAAATGATGGATTTTCTCTTAAACATAGGCAGGACCTTGATATCAAGTCCTTACAGTTTATTAGGCTGAAATGACCTTACCTGAATGGGCAAAGCACAGGGATGCTGTGGAGTCGCTAGCGTTGCAGGCAGTGCTCGGCTGTGGGAATCCCAGAGTGTTGCATGCAGCTTTGCTTTCTGAAATAGCGCACGGCTATTTTTTAGGAATGCGATATGCAGAACTGTGCCAGGGGATAACGGATATATAATATTAGTCCTGCCAGAATCTGATCGATTGGTAATCATTATATGCTTGTGAACATCAAATTTTTTGGCTGGTTACTACAGATGTATTGCTTTGACTATTAAACAAAAGCATTTTGTTGTTTAGATAGTCGTTACTTTTTAGAAGCGATTAAATACACATTTCATAGCATTGTCTGAGCCAAAGCCTTGAGAGGATGTTGTAATTCCATGTCAAGTGGTGAGAGAAATCTACATTAAATACATTTTAAAGGAAACAAGAAATCATCTAGGTAAGATATCATCTATTTAGCCTTTGCTGTCACCACGTAAACTTGCTTCCTGAGCGTGCCTGGCTTTGGCTGTCATCTGATACTTGGARCATAAGCGATTTGGGGCAGCGACAGTCTCTTCATTTTCTATTTATAACGGCTCTGTGTGCAATGTGGGTAGGGGAAATTGCTGCTAGGACAAGAAACCTAATGAACACATACATCCTGTGTGTGTTCGTTTTATATCTGTCCGTATTTCACCCACCTGTTGTCGGAGTTATCTTTTTCTTCCTCTGTGTTCTTACTTTCTAGAGTATAGAAGTATGGTGGAAGGGTAAGCGACAGATTAGTCCAGGTAGAAAGAAGGCAGGAGGGTAGCTGAAGAGCAAGTGGTCGCTCCAAAACAGGAGATGAAGGGAAATCTGCAAAAAGCAGAGTGAGCGAACGAGCCGGAGGGTTGACTGCGTGGGGAGCCTTGCCACGGTGGCCGTAGCGGGGCCGGCGCTGTCGTGCCAGCGTTTCTGGAAATGCGTTTGCTGTAGGCGTTGTGCTGGAGTTGGACGCTCTGTTCTCCTCCCCGTGGCCRACCCTTCGCAGTGGCCTGTCTGCTCTGGACTGGAAGGTGGGTGGGTTCCCCTGCCCCCCGTGTGGGGCAGCATCCCGGTGACCCGCCGCTGCGGAGGCCGGTACTTGGGGTTGCGCGGTCCTCGGCGCTGCCTGCTGCGCGTTCCCGCTCGCCCCGTCAGTCCGATCCCTCGCGAAGGAAGTGGGTGAAGGTCCGAGAGCACGCAAGGACAGATGTCTTCTCACAAGGAGATATTTTGGAACGGGAGCGTAAGCTTATGCACATGGCTCCTGTCAAAACTTAGTCTGAATACACAAAATTAACATTGAACATCCTTCAGTACACAGAGGATTTTATTTTAACGATAATTCAGCTTTTAGTTACACGTCCCTTACTCCTGAAGAAGAAAAAACTGATTGGTAAGCTTTTTTTTTGCTGTTTTATTAGTCTTTTTCTTGTGAAATTGAAAACAAAAAGCATTCTTTTAGGCTGTTTCTAGTTGCAAAATTTAAGATCTTTGAAGAAGAACATAGATATTGTAGCATGTTGAAACTGTTGGGCAGTTCAGTAAAAATGGAACAAAAATGTTGGAGATAATGAACTAAATGCAAAAGGACTGATTTACAGGAACTCCTCTCTTCGTTCTCACTGTCACGTTTTCAGACTTCAAAAAGAAAATGAGCGCGCGAGCGAGGCTGGCAAGGTTAAGAGAGCAGACATCTGAGAGCAAGTATATTCAGGAGAAAACAATCGAATCGAACTTCAGCTCCGTGCCCCAGTAATGACCGTGCTGCATTTCAGCTTGCAGTGCACTTTCTCCTGCCAACTGTAGGCTCTATATAGGATTTTATTCAGGGGGAAAAAAAGTAAAATAAAACCAATTTTTTTTTTTCAGATTAACTGGCATTAGGACGTACGTTTTCATTATTTTCTGGCCTTATTTTAARAGGCAATATACAATAGGAGCTATTTTAGGAGGTATTTGCAATATAGCCACTAGTTTTAGTTATCCTACAAAGACTTCTCTGGACATGATCTTTGTTACCAGATCTGGTTTGCAAGGCAGTGATTTACAGTCCACAGCTAGGATTAATTATCTTAGATTCTTTTCTTTTTGTTTTGGGGGAAAGAAGAGTTCATTCACCATTTCTGTTAGATACAGATACATTTTGTTTGTTATTTATTTGTAGAGCAGTGTGTATATATGCCTTTCTAATAATGCTGCATAATATAATGCATTATTGCATTATGCATATTATTGCATATTATTAGGCACATACATTTGTAAAAAGAGGATATAATATTGTTTTTTCCTTCCAGTTATCAACAGAAAAATGACTTATTGCTCTTGTCACACATGGTATTTTATTTATGGGCTAGGACCTCACTGCACTGTGTACAAAGCTTAAGAAACAGTGCCAGTCCCAAGAAGATTAGTGTTACTGTGCCGCAGGAGCCAGCCGAGGAGTGCAGACAGATGGAGAGTGTGCCAAGGCAATAGGATCATGCTTCTCGGCATAACAGCGCTCTGAGCGTTCACGAGGAAATTTGTAATGCTGGAATTTTTAGATCGGGTTTCAGGGTTTCTGTGCTTCGTCTTAGCTCCAAATTTACTTGTCAAAATTTTGTGACTCTGGGAAGCYATGGCTTCCCAGTTTGCTCACAGGTTGAGGGCAGTGTGCTTGAGGGTCAGGTTTGAAGATGCTTTAGTTTAGAAAGAGGTGTACTTGATTTTAGGTGAATTTGTACCTGAATTAGGTACAAATTAGGTGAATTTGTACTTTTACCTTCAGATAAAACTTTTTTATAAAACCTTTTTTTAGACTTGTAGCAAGTTTTGGAAGTAAGGATAGGAAAGCTGCTCTTGTACTTGTTCTGTAACTGTGTACTTGCACGTTTTAGTCGCTCATGTCATGAAATGGGAAATGTGTCCTTCAGTCATCCTTTCCTCTGCCTGTTGCTTCCCTTTCCCCCCTTGCCTCTAATGCTGTTCCTGGAGATGCTTAGCTTGAGGAGGAGATGAGGGGAGAAGGTGTGTGCAGAGCAGGGGGTGCCCGGCTGAATGCTGGCCCTGGGCTCTTCAGTGGCTGTGCCACCAACTTAGGGCCACTAATTTGCAATTGGARAGTTCACATCAGGATGGCTGAGCCACCTCCGTCTGCCTTCTCCCCTCCTCCTCGTGGCGTGAATGTCAAAACTGTTTTGAAGCAGCTCTTGGACTGGTCATTTGCAGCCCAGTGTGGTGAGATGAACTAAAATGTATAAAGATACTGAGATAAAAAAATGCGAAGGTAGTTTGGTGTGCTGTAACTGCRTAGAGATATCTGCTCAAATCTGTGTGTGAACATGATTCTCACTAAAAGTTACYCTTCCATCAGACCTTCAGTCACGATGGCTGTTTCTCATCTGTATACAAAAATACCCACTAAGTGAATGTGCAATACATCTGATGTGAAGTTAGCATGGACGCCTTGTCCTGTGCCTTCCTTATGGACATCTGTTTGGATTGCATTTCTACATTTCTAGCCATGCAGCTGGAGTGAAAATACTCTGGAAGTGTAGCTATTGCTTTATACTTCTCATTTGTTGTTTCAGTTGGGAATTGGGGTTTACTTAGTGAAATATTGGAT
Source organism: Apteryx rowi (assembly GCF_003343035.1). Taxonomy (NCBI): domain Eukaryota; kingdom Metazoa; phylum Chordata; class Aves; order Apterygiformes; family Apterygidae; genus Apteryx; species Apteryx rowi. The sequence goes on from NW_020450772.1 coordinate 901,891, forward strand.
CCATAATTATCACCATCTTTACAGAAAGCTTCAGACATTTACTTTAAGATCAGATGTTTTAGATTTTGGAAGGCTTGTGTGCTTATAAATATCATCCCCTGCATACTTCCTATTAATTGTATTGGCAAAATGATTAGTTAGTGCCACCGGCTAGCTGCTTCCCCTTGACCCTGTAATTGTCCTGAGAGCTTTGCATGGAGCTCTTGCTTTTGGGGTAAATCAGAATACCATTGCTGATCTAGAAGGCCCTGCTGATTTTCTTTGGAGTAGCCTTATCTCCATCCTGTCAGCCCTGTTCCTGTGGACCAGAGGGGCCTTGCTGCCTGCTTTTCCACTGGAATTTATTGTGTAAAATGGAGCAGCGGGTTAATACTGTGGCTGCTCATTAGCATTTCACGTTCATCTTAATAGTCAAATGTAGGTGTTTCAGTAGGCACATTGTAAATGTGCATTAAACACAAGATGTTTTTAACACTTGCTTATAATCCCCTCTTCTGTAATTAACACTCTTCTGCCAGACTCTGTTGAAACGAAGTTGCATAGCTGTGTCATGGGAGAGCAGGGCTGAAGGGGAACTGGAGCCTGGCTGAATAAGGCTGACCTGCAGTTTTGGTTAAGGGTAAGGCATGAATTTGAAGTGAAATAAACCAATTAAGTCCTTAGTGTGTGTGTTTATATTCCAGGATAAGAATGCCTTATTTTGAATCAATAGCAAGTGATTTAGTTGTGAATGGAGCATTATTGCAGGAATAGTTGCTTTTGTATTACACCGCTGCAGTATGCATTTTACATGGTTTYCAAAAAACAGTGTTGATGCAGGAGGTGTGGGAATTTTTTTTTTTGACAGAGATGAATTAATGCCTGCCTTGGTAGTTACCAGAGATTTGGGATGTCCACAGGCTAAGAGATGATATGAAAAAAGGGCCTGGAAATAAGGAATTGATGGGTCATGTCTTCCTGACATCCCCCCCAAATCTACCCCTCAATCTTACTGTGGACCTAGTCACAGCTGTCAAAGGTTGGAGTGGGTCAGATTTTAGAGGATCCCACAGCTGTGCGATGCTGAGACTATCTGCTCTGTCAGATGTGCCCTGCTAAGATCAGGATCCATGCAGATGTTCATCTTTGGAATGGATGCAGTGATGCAAATCTTAGTGGATTCCTATMGTAAAGAAAAGCTTTACTACATAGTTCCTCTTGTATTTTTGCCATGACTCTTCTGCAGTTGTGTAACTTKTCTGATTTGTGCTGAAAATCTCTTGGGAGAGCTTCCTTTAAGTTGTATGAGATTGCTATGGGAAGAGGGACATTTGCAGCAGATGTAATAATTTCTTTACCCTTTCTAGTAATGCCTTTGCTAGGTTTCATGGCATTCGCTGTGAACAGAAGGCTGTGAGCMGTAATAGAGGCTTCCTATAAAAATAAGTAGTATATATCTGCTATCAGGATTTTAGAGGCATACATACAAAATCATGTTGGTGTGAGATATCCCTTTTTTTTTCCCTCTAGGGGCTTTCTGAGGGGGCCTCTCCCTGGTTTCTCTTCCTAGGATCTGCTTTTCCCAGAGGGTGCAGGTGCTTCTTAGTGCCCCAGAGCCCCCCTGCCCCTGAGCCAGCTGCTCCCAAACCACTTCAAGTGCCTTTGCTCTTGGTGGCCGGGCTTGGCTCAGCCTAGCCCGGCTGCAGAGTTCAGTCTCGCCCTGCATCCAGCAAGCAGGTGTCCTACAGTCAGGTGGGTGGTAATTGTGGGTGAATAAAGAGCACTCCAAGAGATACAGCTGACCAGCAGACCAAATCCAGGCATCCAAGCTAGGACTTCCTTTGTACATGCATTTAATCAGTTCCTTACGCATTATATCTTGCTTTCTTCTTTTAGTAGTTTTGGCCCGGGTCATTGTGTGAAAGTCATGGCAGAAAATATGGTTTAACATCTCTGGAAAATCTTCTGCCTCCTTCTGCTGACATGGAATCCTCTAAGGAAAAGTTCTGGCATGTGGGGAAATAGCTGCCTTTTTTCTGTGCTGACTAAACAGAAAGTTACAAACTGGGTTGTCTTCTGTGCCTGGCTACCAGGGAATGATCCAAATGCTTCTAAACAGTTGATTTTTATTTGTGTAACAAGATGAGTGGAGAAGATCTTACGTCCATTAGCTAGGAGGGAAAAATTGGAGAAATCTTTGTGCCATCAGGAAATACTAGCTGCCTTCCTGAAAGTGCAGATTATTTCCTAATAACAAGAGTACTATGCTTGTGTCACCTGGTCAGCTTGGGGAGCTTCACTGGTTTCCGCCGTACCACGTCCACTAAGGCCTCTGCAGGAGCTAAGCCATTCAAACACAAGCTTTTGATTCAGCCAGTCACTYGGGTACGCGCTTAATGTTAAATGTGTCACTTCAGTGTGAGTTTCTTCATGGGGAATAAACCTCTGCCTTTTTTGTTTAACTATGAATAGTCCTTAATACTGGATGTGATGCAGACGGTGTTTCTATTTTATTTACAGGTGGTAGTAATGAGACTTTTAATAGGGGGAAGAAAAAAAGTGTAGGTCTCCCACTGAAATATACTCTTAAAATCTTTAAAAACTGAGGCACAACTTTTCCTGAGTGATGCACAGGGTGGAAGAGACTGTTCTGATTCAGCAGAACACCCTCTCACCTCCTGGAGCACACCAAACCCAGTCTTAGCACATTCCTTCTAGAAGACAAAAGCCATATTGTATGCTCTTGTAAACATCAAATATAAAACACTAACATTGCAGGCAAAACAATAGCCCACAAAACTGGGAGTAGTTGCAAGCATACACCTATCAAAAACACATTTGAAGAATGTTTTTCATTTTAATTCTTTAAACCTCATGCTTCAAAAATTAATTTCTTCAGCTGTAGTCATCTGCAAAACAATGGTTAGAAAATATAAATATCTCTAAATTTATTTCCAACAAAAGTGAGTTTTGGGGGCAATAGCAAATGAATGTGAAATTAAAGAAACAGTAAATTCCCTCCAGGAGGGAGAATCCTTTTAGCCCAGATTGCTTTGCTATTGATTTTTTTTTTTTCCTCTCAGTTGTGAGCAGATCAATTCATTACTCCTTTAAAAATTTATCGGTCTCCAATAAAGACAAAATACATCCTTTGGTAAGCATCAGTGCAATTCAAAAACTTGGAGAATAACTTCCCTGCTTTCTAAACTGGCTTAAGTTTAACTGATGCAATGTTTTTGTGTGGATGGCCCATTGTACTTAATGTATATGTTAAGACTGGAAAAAACCCCGTGTTTTTTGGCCCTGTAAGGAGTGCAGTGCCTCCAAAAGCGAGGCCCYGGCTGCTGGGGAAGCGCTGAAGGCTCTTTCGGTGCCGGCTTGACCCTGCTGTTGGTGCAGTGGGTGTGTGTGGWTGCAGGGTCACTGAAACGTGCCTTTGGGGTGGATTCTCTCTGCCCTGCCCGCGTTCCCAGCCCCGGAGTGCATCCAGGACTGCTGCAGAGAGATCTCCAGCTCTGCCGCCACTACCTGGTTCCTCTGCTATCTGCAGCGATGACTCCTGTTTTGCTGGAAGCGGAAACCGACCCTAGAACAATAACTGTGCGAACTCCCAAGGTATTTTACCGCAAGAAATTGCAGCTCAGCTTTGGTTTGTTGTCCAGTTCTGCCAGTGTACAAAAGCTGATCAAAGGCTTTAAATATGCACATCTGTTCTTCCTGTTAATGGAAATATTTCTTACAATGGACCTATCACGGGCAACCTGACAGGCATGTCCCACATTGATCCTGCTTTTTATTTAGCTGTAAATTATTGTTTATACTTGCTGGAGCAAAGGGGAGACCAGAGGCAGAAAGCCACCAGAGCAGAAAACAACTTCATAAAGTGATAATTTAGTCTTTACATTAAGGTGAAACAATTATTCCAGTACTGTTTGGAATAATGAAAGAATTCATCTGTACACTGGAAGTAAAACAAATTTCAATGATTCAGAGGTGTTTGCTTGAGAAGTTCCTACTGTAGCTCTTGCCATCTTGGAGTTTCCATGAGGATTCATAATGAATCCATATAAAATGATAGTTTCCACCCATGGAGACTCCACCTCTGAGTATCAAGGCACTGAATCATGAAAGCAGGTGGATATGCTACCAGTGCAGGACAGAGTTGCTCTTGCCAAGATGAGTATACTTCCTTACCTGAAATCAAAGGAATAACAAATGAGAATGTTCCACTCTGGTTTAAAACTGTTTATATAGTCCTTGCAAAACTGCATAAAGCATTCACCTTGGCTTTGGTCCAAAGACAGTTAAAATCCTTGGTAATCTTTCCACTAATTTAATTCAGCTTGGACCCCGACTCCAAGGAGAGGATGAAGCAAATGTTCTCCAGAAATTGCAGTGCTGAAGAACAGGGGAGGCGTCTGCTTCCAAAGTGAAGATGGTGATACTGGGATGTGCCGTGGGCTATGCTGCTGGATGGCAAATGAGGGAATCGCAGTTGGTGTGAGATAGCTCAGCCTCGTTACTGAGAAACCTCTTCCTGGCACCCTGCAATACTGCCCCCAGAATGGATTCCTGTGGGAAAGACCGCTCATCCCCTTACCCTGGGGGCCTGTGGGAGGTCAGAAAGTAACAAGAGAGCATACAAAATATTATAAATTTTAATTATGAATTTATATAGACATGCACACTGGCTCACTCACGTATAGGCACATTTTTTCATTTGGGTTTAATAATACAATTTATGGAGACTGAGTTCAGCAAAGGAACTAAATATACGAAGAACTAAAATCCAGTGTAGTCAATTTTCATTCAAAACCAAAAATTGTTATGACACTTCTATGTTTTAGCTAGATGCTACACACAGCAGCTAAAATACCCCCCCACACACACACACCTCTGCCAACCTCAGCTAATTCTAAGTGATCAGACCCATCCTCATTCCCTCTTCTGTCTTTGGTAGCAAAAATGCAAAACGTTGGAGGGAGAGGAGCAATACTTTGATATTGAAATGCAGAGAGTAAATTGCGCAAAGAGGGTGAGGTGTAGGTGATCTTTGTCTGCTTTGTTTTAGTGGATTTACCAATATCGTTGGGAAGGAAAACAGACAAATTTTTGTTCAGCGTCCTTCAGAGTTCCTGGTTGGAAGAAGGGCTTTTGTGTCCAGAAGATTCTCTTCTGCAGCTGTATTTATTCATCTAATAAAAGAGGTCATCCTTCCCTATAAACTTTTCTAATGTCGGCAGACTACCACTGTTACAGCAGTGCTGTTTAATTGCTGTTCAGTATTTAATACCAAAATTAGTTTGAGACATTTAAGACTGTTGCACAGTATCACACCTGATATCAAACTAATCCAGCAGAGCACCCAGTGGCCATTGGCTTGAGATGGAAACAGGATCGACCTCTTTGCAGCGTGGCCTGCCAGCGAAGAGCTCAGTGAGCGAGTGTGTGTTGGGGGTGGTGGTGGTTGGGGTTTAAGTCATTTGCTTCTCGCGTATCTTAACTGATGCCACATGCAGGTGGCGTTTGACAGCCCAAAGCTATTGCCATTTCTTCCGAGTGTGCCGTTAACTTCGGAGTGCAGTGTCCTTAACAGGATAGCTGCGTTTTTCGATTGGAGGATGTGAAATATCATTGCAGCAGTTTAAGTCAGATCTAGTTTGAATTTTGGGGGGGTGTAGTTTAGACACTTTTTAACGGGAAGCGTGGTTTGGTTTTCTTTTTACATTCACAAACTTCTCCCCCCGTTTTTCCCAAGTGTATTCGTATTTGGTAGGTTTGAGAGACAAAGTTAGCCTCAACAACGTTGCAATAGTTTTGCTATTGCAAAAAGGAATCCCTAAGAATTCAAGGACAAATATTCAAGTTCTTCCATGTAGAAGAACTGTCAGAAGAGATATATTTACCTACCCATCTAATTACTGTATATTTAGAAAAAAAAATCATCTGATGAATAGCGAAGATAAAATCCATCCCTGTGTTGAGGGATGGCACAGCTTTAAGGAAAATGAAAAGAACTAATGAAGGTTTCTAGAAGTTTTTGGTTATATCTCTATCTGAAGACTGATTTTGCTTTTAGCTTTTTGAAACTGGAGTAACTTGAGTGAAGGCTTTCGAGTTATATTAGGTATAACCGGTGTAAATTAAAGCAGCATGAGACCCACAGTGATTTATTCTGTGATGGTTGAGACGAATCTTATCTGAAGATTCCTGGTTCTGCAGAGGGTGAAACATGTTCATTTTCCTGTCATCACTCAAGGCAATAGATAGCTTTATCTAATTTTATAATCTGTCTGAAAAGAGTAGTTTTGAGGCTATAAACATTATTTAAGGATGTGCTTTCTTTTATTTCTGAGCCCATCATCAAGGTCTTTTCCTCATGCAGGCATCTTTTCTCTAGGCTTGTTTTTGATCTTGTTTTATGACTGATGGGTTTTGTAGCAACTTTTAGTGGCTTGTTATTTTGAGATCAATAGGAACTGAAATACCAAAAGCAAAAAGCAGGCTTAGAGACCTCCTGCTTTCAGCCCACCCACTCTTCCCTCTGCACACACACCAACGCACTGTTTGAGCCTGCTGCCGCATGAGATGGTGGTCAAAGCACGTTCAGGTCAGTCGCACGGAGCAAGGTCCGCCTGAAGCGGCAGTCCAGGTGGAGCCACTCTGGCCTTAGCACCATGCTTAAAACCTTTATTGTGATGTTGCACGCCTGACAGGTGGGAGATGCAGTGAAATGTGAATGTCCCCGTCTCCACTGCTTTAAAAAATAGGCACGTTGTTCAGTACCCCCAAAATCTGAAGACCTGGGATGCACTTGCGTTTAATGCCACCTAGTCACATGCTAATAGGATGAGTGGAAAGGGCGCCCGGTTGACTTTTCCATCTCCGTGGAGGGTGGTCTCTCTCCAGTCCGCTGCCTGGGGTGGAGTTGTCCTAGGGCACAACTTGCCTGCACTGCCCTGAGTGTGTTTCTGGTCAGTTGTCCCCTTGTCTTCTGTGTAACTGTTCACAGCTGGCGTCGCTGCTCTGRGCTCGCTGCTCCGGTCTGAGCCTTCTGCATGGGCATAGTACGCTCCACTGTGCATGCAGCGCCAGATCAGCTGGAGGTGCCCAGGACCTCCCAGGTTATTAGGATGGCCACGCTGTACAGTATAGCATGTTTAAGGAGTGCTCTAAATACTGAGTATGTTGTTGTTTGTTCTGCCAGCTGAGTTTCTTGATCCCTGAGGACAGCTTGTTCTAGTCTTCTTTCCCTCCACAGCCCTTGGTGGTGACTGACTATGTAGGTGGGGTTCTGCCCTAGACTCTGTGCTTAAACATAAGCATATGCTTAGGTTCTGTTTTGTTTTGGGACCAAAGAACTCCATATTCTGTAGATCAACCCTTTTGATCTTTTTACAAGTTTTAGTGGTCTGCCAGGAAATGAGTTTCAACAGCCTGAGGGCTCTTGAGCAATGTAACTCAAGTCTATTTACATGCTAACCTTTAGATTTCTCAGATTCACATGCGTGATAATTTGTTTGAATAAAGATTTGGTTATAAAAATGGAATTAAACCTTTATGATAACCTTTAGAGTAATTTGGACATGTTCTCATCTTGGTTTGTTATTTAAAACCTATGCAGTTACTGATCCATGATGTAGATAATGAAATTTTATCTGAATCTGCTTTAATATTTGTGTTGCTGTAAATGTGGAAAGGTTCTCTTGTAGGAATGGAGTGCTATTTCTGTTTTGTTTTCAGTGTGACTTATAAGCATTAGGAGCTGCCAATGTGGGTGTGCTTATTTTCTTCCTTTTAGACCCCGTTTAGATCCTATCTTTGGATGCAACCAAAGGGTTGCAAAGGGTTGCCCTTGGATAGGGCAACCCTGGTCTTGCCCTATCTAAGGGAGGGAGGGTGGGTCAGTCTTTTAGGTACTACTCAGCTTTACTTCTTACATTTTTTAAGGACAGTATTGATATTTAATAGATTAATTATTGAAGCAAAAAGCAGTCCTGAAAGCTTTTCCTTCCACTTTCTACAGAGCAAAACTAAGTCTGCCACTTGAAATGTCATCCTTTTTTGTAGATACTTAAGCAGTGTTCATCACTGATGATACCGGAAACCTTTTGATGTTGCTTGGTTAAACTATGTTAATTAAAGCCCATGATCTGTAAGTGACATTTTAGAAATGGCAAGTTAAGAGAAATAGCGTGGATACCCTCTACAGTGGAAAACTATATGATAGCTTCAGCTTTAACTAAGTTGTTACTGTGGGGCCGATTTTCTGATTCCTACCTTAAGTGTCAGTTGATTGTGTAAAATTGGCAATGGCTGTGATAGTAAAAATTACAATCTTCCTATTGAATTCTGTGAGAATTTCTACTCATGTGGAATGGCCCAAAGTTTGCACTTAYGTGTTTGGACTCTGCCTTCAGGTTGACTTGCTGTAGAGCAGATTGTTACAGAGGGGTAGAACATGCAAAAATATTTATGGCACATAACTGGTTATGAAGACTTAAGCCTATACCTTATCTCTCCTTTGAGATGCAGTGCATCGGTCTGCAGATTTTGTTTACTGTAAATGCCTGGAACCATTTTGTTAACCACTTTCACTGTTTGCTTTACAGTTCTTAACCCCTTTTTTGCTAAATGCTGTACCTCCCATCTGATCTTTGCTTTAGATAAGCAAAGTATTACACCAAGCAGTACTTGCTGGTGCTTTATTACCTAGTTCTTCTATTATTATTCTTAAGAACCAATTTTTTTTCCCTCCACTATTTAAACTTAGAAAAAAAATCCATTTTTAATTAATACACTGTATTGTATTAGATGGATGATTTTCCCCAATTCCATTGGTCTGTTAATGTTGTCATATCTTCCATTAAATGAAGAGAATCCTGCCAGCTAGTTTAGATTTCTGTATGTTTTTTTTAAGCTGACTTGAATCATATTGGGCTGTCTTAATGTTTCGATTTTAAACTTGCAACATAGAACAAGCCCCAAAACTTATTTCAAAAGTATTGAGTTGCGATTAAAAAAAAAGAAGAAGAAGAAATAATACGTAGGAGGGTCATCACCAAACCTCATACGCAGACCTTGTAACAAAGTGAAACTACTGGCAGGCAATAATCAAGGAATGTGGTTACTGGTGGAGATGGGGATAGTCTTTTGTTCAGGAAGAACTAAAAATACTGAGAGAATCATTTATGTTTTGCTTAAGATCTGCTTTGAAGATCTAAATAATAATTGTGTGCATCAGCAAAATCTCAACCTGTATAGCCCGTGCACCAGAAAGATTTCATTTGCGTTATGGGTGCAGATTCCTGGATGCCACCTCTTTACTGCAAGGTCTCCGAGTAATGACCTTGTACGATTTGTTGTATAGCTGGAAAAATACATTGTGGTATGGCGATATGGACAGTACAGCTTATAAGTTGAAGACTAGAATCCATCAAAAATACATGTATGTATCTTTGGCTGGTGGCCAAAGAACAGGAAAGAATGTAGCTTGCCATTAAACTGGACCCTGGAGRTAGACCTGTATATAATTTCTTAAGTTATAACAAAAAAAAAAAAAGAAATTCTCCTTCCCCACCATTTTATGGAAAATGAAATCTTTCAACTGGCTTTCTGGAAGAGTTGCAGTCCTTTCTGCAAGAGTCCATCCAGCATATCACAGGCGTTAGGAGGTCCCTGCTGTCGCTGTGGGGGATTAGAGTGTTTCCGTGTACAGTTCATGGACCTTGATTCAGGTCAAAGCTGGACTGAATCTTAAACTCTGAATGTTCTTGAATATCTCTGATTAACTGAAGCTATTTTTTCTCCAGAACAGTAACAGCATGTTTTGCAGTTGTATCTCTGGTTGAAAGTTCCCCCTTGGTAATTTAGAATTCCAGGTTAATGTAACTGAAAGCCTCACGTGGGTCAGTACTAACAGCACTGAAGGTGCCTAGTGGTTCATTACACTTTCAGTTGCTGTGTACAGTACCACAATACAACTGTTCCAGTGACTTCTAGGAAAACTATATCGCAGCCCATTCCAGAACATCTTTAATGGGGGTCTGTGTGCACATCAGATGTCTCAGACTAACCTTGGAGAGGTTCTCATTTTAAGCAGCAGAATTTCCTGGTGAAAAATATTTGTTGAATACTTTCCCAGTCATATTGTTTATTAAATCCATATTGTATGTGTCTGCCTACAGAATAAATTGATTTCAGCTATACAGCACAACAATGAACTATTCTAAAAAATATATATATATTACTTTGATAAAGGAAGCCAGATGCTGACTTCATATATTCTGAGGAAAGAAAACCCATGTAAATTCAATGCTTTTCATTGAATCCCTGTAGTGAAATTATATCCAGTGTTTTGATCCAATGCAATTCTTAACGTAGTAACATCTTCTGGCTTAAGAGGTTCCTTACTCTTTCCAGTCTAATAAATCTCAATGATGCTGCTGCACTAGGTTATTTTAGTGTGTTTGGCAGTAGGGTAAGTTATGTTGCCTACTGATGCCTTTTTTTTTTTCCCCCCCAAACATTCTGATAAATTCTGCTTATTCGGTATGACTTCTAATAAAAGTTGTCTTTTTTATTTTCAGAAATTCTGAAGTGCATTTTTAAATAAATAAAGCAATCTAACTTTTTAGGTCCCAGTGAAACAGAATGTAAGTCAAGCAGTAAGAAAATTAGTACAGTAGTGTTACGTTTCAAAGCTTTAAATACAGATGTGAAAAGCGTGCGTTAAGGACTTGATTTAAATCTCTGACGTCAGCACAGGTGTGTTGGACCCATCGTCTCCAATTCTGCAAAGACACCAAGTGCTGTTGAAGACAAATTTAAGAACATGCATGTAAAACTGCAGCAGCATACTGTTGTGTGTACTCAATTCACAATTTCAAAGTTTAAGTTAAGAACTATTTTCCTCTAAAATGGCTGAAGCCACTAGCTGGCAGTGAAGGCAGTGTCAGATTTCACACCTCTTTCTATAGACCAACTTGAAATAGGGGTGACCTAAGGAAAAGCTCAGAAAGGAATCAGCTCACAAGTGCTTAGTCGAATGGTTTTCAGTGTTTTACCTCCTCCAGGTTTTCTGTATGACATGTGGATGTTGTAGGTCTTCCAGGTCAAATTCTTTGCTAGTGTAAAATCCAGCTTTGCAGCAGCAGAGGAGTTCTGGCCGCCTGTTTCTGGTTGCTGACGTGAAGGCTGGAGAATGCCTTCTAGCAGGAGTGCGTTGCAATCACAGAGAGGACTGCAGAATGGCTGCGTTTGCCTGCGGTCTGGCCATCGCAGCAGCCTCCTGGGTTGGTGGCTTCTGGGATGCAGGAAGGATTGTCTGATGTCTTGAGCCTGCTGGGGAGGGGGTGTGTGTGGGGGGGAGAAATCCCAAATCCCCCAAGTGAAGCCTTGGATAAAACAGGTGAAATTACATTTCTGAAGGCAAACAGTGAGCAGTAGGTGAGATCTATAAAAAGTGGAAAAAAATGTTGGGCAAAGAGAACTGTAGTTCTTGGAAGACAGGAAGGAGGTTTTTATTGCAGATGTAGAGGACTGGGGGAAAAAAAAAAAAGAAGCTGGAAAGATTCAGTATGTGTGTTAATGATGTCCCTGAAGGAGAAGTCTGCAGTAATCCCGTTCTCATTCAAAAACTTCTTATTAAAGAGTCGGAGCTTCTTGGCAAGGAGGCTGAGAGTTTGGAAGGAAGGAGCTGCCTTCTGATGCATGGGGTTTTGATGGGAGTCTAAAGGATTTAGGCTCTTCCCTTTCGATAAAGCAGGTTAAGTAGTACTCGCATAGCACAGTGAATACTTTACCTTGATTTCAACTAAGATAATTCAGGTTAGTCCTTAAAAGATCGGTCCTGTGCGTGTGGAGGAGAGGATGTTACCAGCAGCTGGTTTGTGCCTGACAGTGCAGTGGTGCCCAGAGGTACTGGCAAGAGCTAATCCGTCAAGCCCAAGGCGCTCTCGGCAGTCAGCTCCAGCTCCCTCAGCCGGCGTCTTCTGATGGTGCTTTGTCACTGGAGCATTCCCACTTTACTTTATGGTATTATCTGTAGGTGAATCAGCAAGTCTTGGGCTTACTTGGCATAAAAAAGGCTGGTTTTGTCCATACACCTACAGTCCAAATGTTTTAACAGTTCAGAGAGACTGAATAGTTAGTGCTCTTGCAAGGTTTTAGTTTACTGCAATGTCCGGACATATTTAGAGAGCACAAGGTGTTTGGGATTTGGATGAGGTTTGCAATATTTGTCTGAGTTTATCTTCTTAAGCTGAATGATTGCTAGACTAGAGCAACTGCTTTTTCAGCAAAATGTTCCTAAAATGGAATAAATCATGTTTTCCTGACTTGATGATCTATGGATTTGGTAGAGAGAGTTGATCTTCTGGCACTTTTCTTAGAGTAGATTTTATGTTAGGAATAAATTCTATTTAGAATGGGCTAATCTAATTTTGGCAGTTTTTAATCCATTATTCCATGATAAAATATTAAGTAGTCACAGAGGTGATATGTTTAGTGGTCCATTAATGTTGTAGAAGAAGAAACGATRTAGTCAAAGCCTGCATCTTTGGTAGTTTGTTTTTTTGGACTTTCCTCTTTGCACTTTGAATCTGATATCCCCCATTTCCCAACCTCTTGATTTTTGGTATAAAGCATCAATAAACAAACTTATGTATTTCAGTGTCAGTGACTGTACTCGAGAAGTGAGGATAAGTAAGCTTCTCCTTTGGGTTGTCTGTCTTCCTAACTGAGTATTCAGAAGTTCCAAAATAGCAAATTATAAGGAGCAGCATTTCTGAACCAATTCCCCTTAAGTGGACAAAGCTGCCATTTTAGAAGGATGGTTTGGGTGTATCCCGTGGAGAAGACACTAGTTTTAATTTTGTCTTTCCCATTCCTTGCCCAGCTTCTGAACCYGCTGTGTCAGACTGTGCTTTTCCCTGTGCTGTCACAGCACAYTGGGCTGCCACCCACTGCAGAGGAATATCACTGACATCCTGGATCTTGCTTTTTAGCTTTCCTTTTAGAGGATTTAATGCTTGCTACTCAGGAAAAGTAAATTAAGTGCTTTTATTGATCTGATTTCATGACTCCCAAATAAGGGGCCATTCATATCAGAAGGGAGTGATTTTGAAATTCCTTTTGTACAAAACACCATTATCTTGTGGCAGTGAACGCCACCAGCTGTCAGCAAGGCCAAAAGCTTATTAGGATTCAGAAAAGGACTACGTGTATTCTATATAACTTAGCATGGTTTATAACGGGCAATGCTTTTTTTAAAGAGGGTTCATTTTTCCACTATTGTCATCTTTTTTTCTCTGAAGAAACTGTCAGACACAGGAGGTGGTTCTAAATGGACCAAGGCTCCACCTCAGCATGACTGTTTTTCCCTACTCCCAACCTCCCATATTTCTGTTTTAACAGCCTATAGAAATTGAACTTTTCTTCACTCTACACGTGTCATTTACTTTGTGCAGTGAATGACTCAAAGCAAAGAAGTGGAAAAGTAATGAGCCATTCAGGCGATTTTACTAGAATTAAATGACTTCAGTATTGTGCTGCTTAGTTTCTTGTGACAGCAAGTTGAATGCTTTCTCATCAGAACAATAATCCTAAAAAATAGGGCATATAAAAGACATTGAAAATCTGTGGGTATACATGCAGATGCTAAGGTAATGTATCATCCTTCACACCTGTGGCTAGCTTAAGGAGAAGGAAAGAAAAGTCCTTTAGACTTCTGTTAATAAGTTCTGAACACTTCAGAAAAGTGAACCAGTCTTCCGGCCTTATGCAGTTAAGATCAGCAGATATTTATAGAAAATTTCTTGAGGATACTGATGAGCAGTAACTTCCAGTTCTTTGCTTTCATATGAGAAAGTAAACAATGCAAATATGATTGTAGCAGCAGGGATCACGTTATGAGCAAAGGTATCTAAGATTCACTAGACTATTGGCTATTGAACACATAAGTTTGGAAAACTGTTTTAAGAGTCATGACTTGTAACCAAGTCGTATATAGTGATGATCAAGTGCAGCGATTTTACAGGGAAGCATCTATTCTGTGCAGTAATTCTGGTAGCCTTAGAAGGATAAGTAGTTTTAAAAAAAATATATAGAGGAAAAGATTGGAAAAAAAAAAAAGCTATAGACGGATATAGAAGATGACTCATCCCTGATGGAGTGCACGTTGTATACTCTGGCTAGTTCACTCGCACAGAGCCTGCTCTTCCTGCCTTTGAAAGTGTGCTTTCAAATTAATCAGAAATTTCAAACCCAAGGGATAAAACACAAGACAGGAGATTGACTTAGTAATCATGCAGTTGGAAGGTTTTTTTATTACTCCACAGAGCTGGAATTTGAGAATTCATTCCTGTTACGCTGCAAGCATTGGGGCTAGCAACTGAAACGTTCATCTTTTTCCCAGCTTGCATTTTCCCTTGTCCATAGGGTTGAGTTTCAAGTGATACGTTCAATGAGACAGGTACTAGTCGAGAGAATTGACAGCACTCCATAATTTGAGTAGCAAGCGTGTATCAATATGAGAGCTATTCTGGTTGTGTTAAGGGTCGGATACTGAGTCCTGCTTTATTTTTCAAATATTACCAGAAATTTATAAGTAATATCAATATGTAGTCTTTTCATTTACCTTTCGCACAAGATAGCTTTACATTTTTAATACTTACTGTTTTATCAGTGTGCAGCTATTCCAAAACACATTCTGATGGTAATAAAAATGAAACCATCTTGCTCTCATTTATGGAAGAAATTGTGTGACTGCTTCAGATAGCAGGGATAGGTCTTAGTGACCAAAAGTCCTTTCCTGTTATGCATTCTGATCTTGGAAAGAGAAGCTCTTTACCTTTAGTCTTGTAGGCTGCTTAGTTATTCGTCCCCCTCGGTAGGCTTTCGAAACTGCCCCACCCCGATTCTGTATTTGCAAAATTGTAAACAGGATTGTTGGTTCTTAACCTCATTTAATCTCATGCTGACATCAGATATGTTCCTGGTGTATCAGGATGTAATAGATCTCTTAACAGGTCTCACAGCAGATATATAAGGCCTCTTAGAAGACCTAAGAAGTTTAAAGTGCAAATAAGTGATCTGTATCATTCTGAAAAGGAGCAAATCCCTAGAGCTAGAAACATGAATGAATGAGACTTGAGTCTTAAGAGGTTGGATGACAGGTAATTAAGCCTTGTTTGCTTAGTAAATGTACTCTGAAAAAAGTAAGTGCAGTACTAAATGTGCCCTGTCCATGCAAGCAACTATGAACAAACTCAGCACTAATCCTAGTGAATTCAGTGGTGTGTACTAAATATATGCAAGTGCTGGGAGGATTTGGACCTTTTGGCAGCCCTCGGAAGCTTTAACATCACTGGGTAAACCTGACTTTATCAAATTCTCTTCGGTAAGTTTGGAGTTGGAATATCTGATATAATATGTTTCAATAATAAACATTCACTGCTAAAAAGAGTTTATGATGTCCTTGATGCCTGTGACCAAAGGCAGAGTAAACACTTTTTTAATAAATATGATAGTTGGGAGAAGGGTGGATTTTTTGTTGTTGTTGTATCTTATTAAGTCAGAGCCTGTCCTCAGAGCTCCGAGTGATATAGGAAACGTGCTTGCTTTTTGATAAATTTGTCAAAGCAATCTAGTTTCCAATTTCTTTCCTCTGAGATGTGACCAGAAACAATCTAGGTAAGGCCAAATCTTAGTCTTTCCAGTTTTGCTAAAATCAGCTTTAATTTATTAGGCATAATGCAGTTCTGTGAGAATTTGCAATGGTCTTACCATATTGATACAGTGTTTTAAAAGAGACCAGGAGTTGTCTGCCCGGCATCGCAATGCGAGGAAGCAGGCACAGCAGTGCYGTCCTGGCGCGGGAGGTGCTGGCATATGGGAGATGCAGCAGGTTGCTCTGTATGCTTTCGTGAAGTAACCCCGGGGGCGAGTTTGATTGCTGGATATCTGTAGTTAATCACAACTTTCAGATGATTTACAGGCCTTATTTAATCTCTTTTATATGCAGAAAGTAGAGCTTTCAAAATGTCRCGTTTTCTGCTGTCGTGGTAGCTCGTGCCCCGATGGCGCCCGCTGCGGCTGCGTGGTTGTGCGTGCCCCGTGCGCGGTCTCTTGGCCTCTGCTGAGCTCCCGGGAAAGCAGCGGTGCGCGCACATCGCTTCGGAACGAGGGCTGCGTTTGCCAAGGTAATGCAATGAACGGAGTAACGTCAGCGTTAAAGAAATGGCAGCGCTGTGCGGGTAGGCGRGCCAGCCGCCAGGCTTTTTGTAGCGCACATAGCACTGAGGGGGCTCTTTGAGATCATCACTAATTGGCAGATGCCCGAAATCTGCTGCTTTTGTAAGAAAAACTACCTTTTTATGAGGAGTGTTKGTGTCTCTTGGTACTGTTCAGTTAATAGAGGAAACATTAATATGGCAGCGCGCTTGCTCGTGGTACTCGTAGTTATTCATACGTGTTTTCCCCTTTGCGAGGTAAATGCTCAGTGCTGGAACTGCAACGAGGGTGGATCTGCTTTCTCGAGGAGAGCAGACTGCAGAAAGCTGGGCGAGTTCAGTGTGAGAGCAGGTTGRGGGTGAGTAATCTGGAGTTAGTGTTTATCAACAAAGAGTCTGAAATGCGTTTTAAATGGGTGTGTGATTAATGTTGTCAAGGTGATATACATGCAGACCTGAAACGCGCAGAAACCCAGTAATTCATGCCGTGGGCTTACAGAGGGGATGCCAGGCTCAGTTTAGTAGTRTTAGTGAGATATGTCGATGTTTTGTGAAAGGACTGTGTTTTCCTGTTTCTGGCTGTTTAGCTGAGTGACACGTTAGAGGGATAAATTTTTCAGGCYGGTGTGCACAGCAGTTGCAGGAGTCGGTGGTCCAGTGTGCTGAGCAGCCGGCGACGTCCGCGGACACGAGCTCCTTCTAAAAGAGCCGCCGAGGCGTCTGTCTCGCGGTTCCAGCAGAGCCCGGCCCGTAGCGATGTGGCTGTACTCCCGCGTGGCGCCGACCTGGCGGGCTTTGCGAAACGGTGGTGCCTCGGTGCTACGCTTCCTGCTGGTAAAATGTGCCCACCCCAAGCTATGACCGTGGTGGAGCTTTGCTATAGC
Organism: Apteryx rowi; assembly: GCF_003343035.1. NCBI lineage: Eukaryota > Metazoa > Chordata > Aves > Apterygiformes > Apterygidae > Apteryx > Apteryx rowi. The sequence continues at coordinate 918,986 of NW_020450772.1, forward strand.
TCTGGAGAAGTGCCTTAAGTCAGTGGAGACTCGTGGCTTAGGCTCTGCTCGGGCTCTGCAGCTGCCGAGATGGGGATGGCGATCGAGCGTGACGTGCTAAGCCAGGCTCTTGCCGTCTCATCCGGTGCGAAGGGCGGAAGGGAATGCTGTTGGCCGATTCGGTGAAAGAGCGCGAGAGGAGCTGTACGGCAGGCAGAGCAACAGCAAGGTGCCGTCCCCTCAACCTGGGGCTGCAAATTACGCTTCCAGCAGAATATGTTCTGTTTGCGACAGGCAGCAGGGCCAGGCCACTAGGAGAGGGGACAGAATCTGGGAGTAATCACACCAAATGCCAACAGTGTTCGCATTAATGTTGCTTCTGTAATTTCGGGATGAAATGCCAAAGTCAGGACTGCCAAAAAAAAAAAAAAAAAAGGCAATATATCCAATGGCAACTAGACAAGTTTGTCTAGTGCGAGGGAGGTGAGGAGATGCAGGAAAACAAATCATTGCATAAATCTGGCCAAATATCTCTGTGGCTTTGAACCACCTGTTCTTGGTCCTTGCTCTTCACAGGCTAAAATACACTCCCTATTCCTCTGATCTCAAACAGCACATGAGGGAATCCTGCAGCGGGTGGCACAGGTCTGAACAGGTGTATAATACATGAAATAAGCTTGTCTCAAAAATGTAGCTGAGATTTACAATTTAAAGTAAATACTGAAACCTGACTTCAAGGAGTTCAGGCCTTCTGGGTTGTAATAATTGCACTTCACTTGCTATGTGCCTGTCAAAGGGTTGCACTGTAGTAGGAAATACTGCAAGAGTTCCCGACTAGAGATCACAACAAATTGTGATCAAACTGGCACAATATAGTTACGCTTTGATTTTCTGTTACTCCAAATCTTTAGGCCAGGATTGGATGCCCAGAAGATAGATGTCCCCCAAGGGCAAGCTTTTGGGTTTGATGCAGGGTTTCCCATCCCTGACCTTGTATAATCAGACGGAGTTGATTCCCGAAAWGATATTGCTGATCCTTGCCATCTCTTTGTGTAGTCAGGTAAAATCTGGGGAGAAGTTGCAACAGTTGATATCAATAAAAGACCCATCCCTACTCTACAATTTGTGTAATGTGAAAAGGTAAACTGGAAAAAGGGCAGTCTGATACCTTGAGATAGCAAGGAGTAATTGCTTAGCTTTTCCTTAGGCATGAGAAATAATTTTTCTTCCTTCTCCATTCTCTTCTGTTAACCTTTCTTTCTAAGAGTACATTATGCCAACAGAATTTTCTAAGCCTCTTTCAGAGAGAGGAAGTGTTCTTGTCTTATCAAATGGGTCAGATAGAGAGGGGTCAAGATTCTTGCACATGAACCTCAGATTTTGGAAGTGCCCTGCTTTTTCTTTGTTGTGATCAAATAAAATGCTTAGTCAGTTTGAATTTGCAGAGCCCAGGGCCTGAATTCACATCTTGCTCTTTTTGCTCCGYGGCAGTGCAGGGTAGTTACCTCATCAGCACTTAAACTGAGCTTTAGATGATACTTGTATTTGTGATGAAAGCTGTTTTTAAAACAAAACACTAAAACGTCTGCTTTTTTCATAGTAGTTTTTTCTGCCTTCAGGGAGAATRGAAGCTGTGATATGCAAGAAGATCAGGAAATCTGAGCTTCATAAACAAGTATCATTTGTGAATGTTCTAAGGTTTGGCTTTGTTTAGGTTTTGTAAAGCAGATTAAAAAAACTGTGGGCCTTATATAATAAAAAAGGTTGCTATAAATGGGGGAATTCAAGAGGCCTCTAATAAATATTTGATGTGAGCTGGTTGGTCACATAGACCTCTTTTAAGCTCATGTGTGGGGTTTTTTTTCCCCCCTCTCTTTGCATGAGTTAAAATTTTGCCAAGCCAAAGCCTCAGATCTCCTAAGCAGAAGAACCTGTCACTAATATTTTGATGCCTGGTAAACTCACAAAGTCACCCTTAGAATGAGGATATAGAATAAGATCCTTGAGTCTTTCACTAAAAATATCTTCTCCTGCTTTATAATAATTGCTCCTTTAACATTTTTTGATATATCAACGTGACTTGTGAATTTTAGAAGCAGACACCAGAGCCCAGGAACAGCCAAATAACACTTCTGCTTTCCGGTTTATGCATCCAAGAGTCATATTGGCCATCTTGGCCCCCTTCTTCAGTAAAAATGTGTTTTCAGCGGATTATTCTCCATCATTTCTAAGGGTGTTTTTTCCTTTTTTCTCCAGAATAGGCAGGGATTCTGCCGTGTGAATAAAACATCAATAATAAGGCTGGGAGTACTCTTGAGAGACACTAGAAAGACCTTTTTGTATAAATCACAGAACCATATGACTTTGTGCATATGTACTTCTTTTCGTGCGCCCACCTGACGACAGTGCCCGTTTCCATCAGCGCTGTAAGGAGCTGCCTCCTTTCCATTGGCGCAGTGGCGGAGGTCAGACCCGGGGCTCGCTGCAGTGTGGAAGGGGGTCTCCAGGTGGGACAGACAGTGCGAGGGCCTCTCTGATGTGGAAGAAAACCATTATCCCTCTCTATCCATGTCCTTCCCTAATATGTTGGTCTTCAATGTGCATCAAAGTTTAAAGGGAGTTTTTCTCTAATGGAAACTTGACTCCTGGTTTTTGGAGAGAGGGCAGTATTTCTTTACCTAGGTGTACACTGTATCTTAACTACTGCTTCGAGGAGATATACTGACCCTGGCAATTTTGCTGATGATTTGAATTCAAAATCAAAATAGAGTAGCTAAACCCGATAAAAAAGGGGATGCAGCTTGAACTTTTTGCTCGTGATGTGTTGTCATCAATGCGAAACGTGCTGTTCAGGGGACTATCGACGGCAGCCGAGCACCTGCGTTCCACAACTGACTTGCAGGTGACAGACACTTCTTTACAATTCTTCTGCAAGTTCTTAGAATAAAGATGTCCATTTTTCGTATCAAAATSAGACGGTGGTGGGCCAGTGGGACACCAGTCTCCCAGGGTTGCTGGCCGTGGCTTTGCTGCTGAAGAAGCTGCTTGGAGATGTGCAGCGCTCCCCGACGCTAGCTTGGGCACGGCAGTGCCGCGCTGCTGCGGGCGGCTGGCGTTGCAGCTTGGCGTGCCGGGGATGGGCTTGTTTGCGTTGCAGCCATCCRCGTAGAAGGACCCCTATGTAAGCGACCCCATCACTTGCTAAAGGAGAGCGAGCTTGTTCCCATGCCTCCTGAACTGCAGGAGATGAATAGTGGCTGTMCTTAGAGGAATAGGATGATGGCAAATAACGCAGTTGGTAGTCCGATGAAATACTGCTGTTTGGCATGAGATGTTGACAGTCAGAGTAATCCCCTGCATAATTTATACTGCAAGATAAACATGGGTTGGAAGCAGCTTTTTTCCTTTTCTTTTTCCAATTAATGATTGCAGTGAGGAATTGGTGATTGGTGCAAACCGATGGCTTTAATCCAGGGAAAACTGCTAAAGCTTCCATGGGCAGGAGGTTGCAGTACGACCCCTTCAGACACATGACTGTTTCACAAGGGTGAAACTGGACACTTCTGTGCATGCATACAGAGGAGTACTTCAGCTATGTGGCTATATATGCATATATATATATATTTTTTTATACAAAGTTTGGCAAAGCCAATAGCTGCAGCTTTCTTCTCCAGTCACCAAAGATCCCATATGTTTTGGAAGTCTAGCCTACACATGCAGAGTTRAGTATAAAACCATTTCTGGTTTAGAAAAATACAGAGAAATATTTTCAAGGCCCTGTAATTCCCCGACTTGATCATTTTCTGCTCCTTYTCTGTTTCTTTTTCCACCAACTTCAAAATCCCAGTGATTCTTTGAAGAATTATGTTTTATATGGAATAAGCCATTCACGCAAGGTATCTAAACAATCCCATGTGACATAGTTTTTTACTCGAATTGTGTCCAGCAAATTCGTGCAAAAATTATATTTCACAAAGCTCTGTCAAGCATGTAGAAATGCCATGGGCTACAAGCAGTAATAGAATATTCCCAGGGTCCTCAAACACCAACATATTCCAGCATGCGTTTAATTTAAAGTGTGTGAGTGTTTCCATTGGTTTCCAAGAGATTACTTACATTTTTAAAGTTAAGTACAAGCTTAGGGAATTTGGCCCTGAGTTAAAGCTAAAATTAAGAGAAATCACAGTCTGTCCATGAACAGTCCACTACACAGTGAACTTAGTCTCTTTTTCCTTTAAATGATGCTTTGTGAGTTGTGCACCCAGCTTATTATCAGACTCTTAAGTACTTACAGTAGCTGAATAAAAAAGGGTTGTGTACATATGGGTTTGATAAATGGGCATGAATAAATAAGCATTCATTCCAAAGTATCTGTTCTCCATAATGTTTTCTCTATGAGACTCAGACCGTAATATGACTTAAGTTCAAATATTCAAGAGGTTCCCAGAAAAATAAACATTATTTCCTCTTCCAAATATTTTCATCTCAGTGTTGTTTTCCATCACTATGTTGTTTTCCAGCACAGCAGATGTTTAACAAAATGACCTGAAGTGTTGCACTTCACTGGTGATTCTTTGCAAACAATGATGTCTGTTTACAGATATTGTCTTGAACCATTTAATCAAGTACAAACCAACAAACGAGCGTGTCTAGTCTCTGGGATTTTGGGTTAAAATTCAGCCTTTTATAAAGTCTTCTGTAAGGATATTACATGTTTTTAATAGTACATAAGGTAATTCCAGGTAAGAGGAGACCTGAATGCAGAGGTGCTTAATTTTAGGCTGCTGGTTGCTCTGTGCGCTCAGCCGGCAGCGTCCACGAAGGGAGAGCTCCTTTGCTTCGCATCTCCTGGCTGCTTGCTCTTGCCACCGTGTCACTGCCTGCAGCGTTGTTGCACAAGTGTTCGTGCACTGTATTGGTGAACCAGATCAAAGTGGTAAGAGAAAAGGTTGTTTTTAAGCCACATCAGGATCCCACTGTGGTTTACTGTGCAGTTTCACGAGCGGCTGTGGCCTTGGAGTCCTCGCAGGGAAACACAGCAGTGGCATCAAGCTATGGGGCGAATTTGCAGCATGCTGTGCGTCCTTTGGCAGGAGCTAGTTCAGCTTCAAGCACAGAGGTGTCTTCCACGCACTGCGTGTCCCCACAGGTGGTTAGAGTGGAGTAGCTGGTATATCTTGAATTCACGCCCTGGTATACTAGGCACTAACTTTTCTGTACAGACAAACCTTAAACTGCTGAGACAGAGTAGTTTAAACTTATTTTGTTAGTGAGTTTTCTAATATTTAGTAGCATTTCAGATTTGACCTAGATGGTTTTTCAGAGAAGTTTTGCTTGTATAAAATCTTCATGTCTCCTAATAGAAGATAAGCYATGTGCTTCATGACCATTATTGCTATGATCACAAGACAGGTGCTCATTTAAAGCTGATGTGTAGCAGCCCATGTTCAGTTTGGTGTCAGCGCTCCTTCCTGAAATACTCAATGTGACCCAGAAAGCTGGGAGGATACACCAAGCAGGTTATGAGGATTTGCAATCTGCAGTCCTTAGGAATTTCTTAAATCAATACAATGGTTGTGAAAATTTCTCTTGGGTATCAAAAATTTTTTTAGTAATTCACTTTCTTTTCAATTATGGCACTCAAAATATTTTCAGTGACTTTTCCGCAGTGAAAACATAACCTTTTTTCCTAGTTACAGGGAAGTAATTTCTTTCAAAATGACAAATCTTATGCCCCAACAACAAACTTTGCCTATAATTTTATCCCTGTCACTGTGTATTTTGTGAAACATGCAGACTTTTCTGTATGGAGGTGGACAAAGTACCTGCTTTAATGCTTCTGAGGTCAGGGCCTCTGTTCTGAATATTGTCAGCTTTGATTATCCCAGGTGGTAAAAGGATGGGATTATAACCCAGATAGGACAGAACAGATCATTGAAAATGTATGTAGCGTAGGTTGTGAGAACATCCAGTGAGGATGKAATGGAGAGAAGAAAGGTCAGTGAYGTTGTTACYYGCAGCTCAGAGGTCTTCGAGCTTGTATGGACCTGATCTAGCAAGTCTGGCAGCACAGTGACAAAATAAATGCGGCTGTATTGCTTCCAGACATGAGCTGTCTCATGCGGAGTTAACTTGGCATGATGAAGCTGCAACCTTGAAAATGCACCAAAGGATGATTGAGGGCTAACTTTTTCCTTCCCTTTATGGAAGCTTAAAAGCTTTATGGAGGTACCCCCTCAACAGCAGCACTGAAAGGTTAAAATATAGCTTAGTTCTTTGTAACAGTTAATCTTCATTGCCATACCATGAGTTTTCAAATTAGTTTTTGCAAAAATTCAAAATGATTTAAAGCAATAACTTAAAACTATATAGGTGTCAGTTGACTCAATTCAGCATTCAATTCAATTCAGTCACTTCATGTTAAGCAGTCTATCCAGATGAGGGCAAGGACTCCTTACCATGTCACTTTTACTGCTGCAGCCTGTTTGCAAGGTGTGCAGGTTCACCCAGAGCATAGTGCCTTCTCCRTTACAGTCAGTTTGCAAAGCCTGGAGCCCGTGCGGAGGGGCAGTATGGGAATGGAAACCTGCAATCAGTTTGTGGAGCATCTGTCCAAAGTCCTGGGCCGTTAAAAGGAGTGATGGTTATGTTAATGGCGTTGATAGGGTAACGCTGCCGTGGGCCTCAGAGCAGCACTGCAGACCGTGTAAAGGGGCGTAGTGTTTCATGGCTCTACGCCCTTGTGGCAGGCTGTGTGCAGCTCTGGTAGGCATGTGCTCTTCGCTGCACTCGTGCTTGGAAGGTTGTCCTTTATTGTCACAAAGGCTGGAAACTTGATGCAGAAGTGCTTATGTACTGAGAAATCTGAGTGGTGCCACACAAGCTGTACGCACGCATTACGGGGAGCAATTGATATAAACTCAGGCAGACACAGACTTAGATGAACTGTCGAAGATCAGACAGCTGAGATTACTGTGGAGTCATTGGGCTTAATCAATGCATTTCTCATCAGTTAGCTCTGTTAAAGGTAAGATTATTTGGTGTAAAGTTTTGGATGCTCTCAACCTACTTGGTGCATMCTTTGAGCCCCGTGTTGGACACCAGTCAGCAGGGCTTCATGTTGCGGTAACATTCCTGGCTTAAAAAAAAAMCCCAACATTGCGCCGTGCAGGTTTTTAGTTTGGTCTGAATAAATACCCTGGGTCAGTGATATCAATAAATGTTACTGCAAGATAGGGTGGAGAGCATCGCATAGCCTCAGAGAACGTTGTCTGAGCAAGGAGCCTGAAATGAGCAGCAGGTCGCAATGTGGAGTGATCGCATAGCTGCTTGTGGGCATGAGAGATTGCTGAATGCCACGGAGTATATAGCCTGCGAGGAGATTCGTTCAAGCAGACCATCTGCTGTATTTCCTGGATGACACGTTCTAGCAATGCCCTGACACTTGAAAAAAGAAATTTATGGTGTACAGTGAGCAAAACAATGTTGAATTCAGCGATTAGTTCATTTTTTTCATTTGGTGTTGAGGTGTACAGATTACCAGTGTGAATCACATCTGGAGACTTCTGAATTTAARAAATGACATGGTAGGAAAGGGAACTAGCAAAATAAATGTCCATGCAAAACATCTAGCTGTTTTATACCAGACTAATGGAGCTTCTGGCCGGAAGCCAGACCTTCAGCTGGTGCAAATCAGCCCTGCACCAAGAAAATCAGTGCTGCCATGAAGGTTTGCCACCACTGGGAATCTGAACCCAAACTCAAAAGGTGTATTCAAATTTTTCTTCTTGTTTAATTACAGAGAGAAGAGATGAGATTGACTCCCAGAAAGGTCACACCTTCGCACAAGATGCAGCTGAATTAATTGTCCATTATTGATGTAATCAGTTTAATTAGGAAAATGGATTTGTTTATATTATGCTTTAGAAACAATACAAAAGAAAACATTTTAGACTGGGCATATTTCCAATACATTTTTTTAAATGCRTCTCATCTTTCAAAATCTCCCCTTTTTAATCTAATAATAATAATTTTTTCTGTCTTCAAAACTTTTATTTACAACCTTCCTTAAGCGTGTGTTAAATTGGCATCTTTATTACTACTTATGTTGATCTTTCAATGTAAACCATTAGGAAATCCAAATTGTGTCTTTAACCCTTTTCAAGGATCTCAAGATACTGTTCTCTAGACACTTGTAAATGAAACAATTTTATTAAGTAACTTATAACAAATGTTGTAGAACCCTCTAGGTCATTTGTTAAAGATTTGCTGTACTTGCGTTAGTGATGGGAAAGAACTGATGCAATGCTGAGAAATGTTGGAGAAGGAAATTAAAAGTTTATTGTTGTATGTGGATCTACTGGAAGTTGGAAGTGGGTCATGCTGAGGTCTAAGATGTATTAGAAGTACTAGAAATGACTTTGGGAAGCTGTCATACCATGGTGAGGTTTTTTGGTAGTGAATGCTTCTTCTAGTTTTCTCCCCAGTAAGAAATAATTGTCTACAGTGGAGGCARATAAACTACATTAACACAACGTTAAGATTACTGCACAAGATTTTTTCTGCGCAAAGAAATGTGAAAGCTAGTGGGTTCCCAGAACAACACTAACTCAGCCGTATTTTGCATCCTCTGTTGCGTGGTATCCGCTTTACGATATGAAGAGGAATAATAACATGCTGTATCTCGGGTATTTATGTTCCTATTGCCTGCCTGGAGCTGRATGGATTGACAGAGCCCTAATCTCAGTGCTACTGAAAATGCTTCTCTGACATTATCAGATCCCTTATTTAGGTACTTGTTTTACATATTGATAAATAGGTGTCCTTCAGCGCTCAATTTGGGGAAGACTGCTGGGTACATTGTTGAGATTATGAATCTCAAAAAGAACCAAACAGAAGAATTGAGCTCTGCTTTGGGGGAGGAGTTCTTTGTTACGATTTAACGTGCCTTATGAAGGCAACCTCCTAAATCGTGCCCGCGTCCGGCGCAGCGCAGAGGCGAGGGGGGAGCTCGCCCTGGCCCGGGGAGGTGGCAGGGAGTAGCCGCTGCAGCAGGACGCTTGCYGGGGGCTGGCTGCATGGCCACCTTGCCCAGCGCTGGGTGACTCTGCGTTGGACCATCTGCTGCCAGAGGACGCTGTTATTCTTGGATTTGTGTATACACTTGCAATTGTACTTGTGGATTACAGCATGAGGAGTTTAGGATAGCTGACCCTACGTTAACGATGCTACCAAAAATGACCCAGGCAGCCAAGCAGTTGTTTTAACTGAGTCTGGCTACTGTGTTCACTTACTGAGCTCCAGGTTCTGTGAAAGGTGGAGGCTAGATAAGATTAATTACTAAACCTTAAGTTTTTCAAAAGTGCCTAAGGGAATTAAGTGCCTAGTTCTATTAGTTGTCTTTGGATAATCCCAGCCTAAAAGCCTAGACAAGTCTCGCCTCTTCTTAAATTCTCCTCGAAGACTTCTAATTCAATTGCCAAATAGCAGGTATGTTCAAAGGACTGCAGCCTCTTTTTGCTTGTCACCCATTTTACCCACAGCAGGGTCTTATCTTCAGGTTTGTTCTGCCTAGTTCGATAACTGTAGATAACAGTAAATAAAACGGCTTTGCTGTTGCATGCATTTGTACTACTGAAAGCAAGAGAAAAAKAGGCTGGTGCTGGTGACTGAAAAAACGGTGACAAGCTTCCAGCCTGTGCGGGTGGAATGATAAAGCTAGGATGAAATGTGCAATGACTCTCATTGCCACAGTGGTAATGCAAGATAAAAATAAATGAATGAATAACATTTCTAGACTGATCTGACTGAAGTTAGAGAAGGGATGGATTTGATGTGCTTTTTTAAGTGGGGGGGAAAAAAGCAGGATGCAAGTTTAACTACTGAAATTCAAATTGAAATTTACCAGACATGTTAAGAAATTCCTGTATCCCTCCACCCYGTGTTGAAAGCTAACTTTTGTTTACAGTTCGCAGAAGCAGTTTCAGTTGCTGCAGAATTTGTGTTGTATGACTGAATTTCGGTCACTAAAGCTCACCGACCCCCTTGGACTGGTTATCATCCCACAGCGGGCACTGACGGAGTAGGCAAGTTGACGCAAGGCGCGGGACGTTCTCGTCTCACATTTGATTAGCCTTGCCTTCTGTAAGCTATTGCCGTTTCCATCTCCAGTTTAATTTTCTCACAAAATAATTTCCATTTCATAACTTTGAGCTTCTCATCAGACTGCTTTTGTGAGTTATGTGAGCGCACCTTCATCCAACACTGTTATGAAAAAGAGGTAAAATCTGCTGTGAACCTGGTTGAAGGAGTGCTGCTGAAGTCACCTGCAGTGCGTGTGGCTTGTTTGGGTCTGGCTCGAGTTCCCCCCGCAGTGCTAGTGAGCCCACCAGCTGCAGATGGGAGGGAAGCGCTGCTGTTCTGCTTCATGGGTTTTCCGGGGTTAAAGACCTCCTGGAACTGGAGGAACCATATGGTCTGTCGAGTTGCCTGGCAAATACCAGTAGGTGATATAAGGATGCCTACTGTMCAGTTTTAAAAATCGATAGCTAGGGTGGTGCACAGGACAGGCAGTTAATTGTCATTGATCCACCTTACTCAGATAGTTTTGAAGCTGAGTTAAAACAAGCGTGTATTTCCAGGTCTCTGTAACATTAGAATCATTTTGTGTATTTTCCATAGTAAAGTTTTACCACTCTTCAGTGGAGTATATGTCTGCAAAGGGAAAAAGGACTGTTCTGTTCCGAAGAAATATCTTTTGTGATACATATGACTTATTCACTTGATGACTTTTTTTAGCTTTGTAAGAAAATGCCAAAACATTGGAAATCCTTCTGTTCAAGTAATTTAATATGTACTATAAAGAAACCACGGAATACTTGAAATAAACAATGCTCTAAGAACACTATATACATCCCATTGGATTAGTCCGGTTAATCCAGTCATGATTAGAAAAGATTATACATTTGTTTGGATCTTTTCATGGATTAACCTGGCCAGTCGAGGTTGATCAAATTAGATATCGTTCTTATAATTGGTCACTTGGTTACATAACAGATGGCCAGTATTCACCTTAATTTAGAACATAGCCCTTTATTTACCACTGTAAAGTATGGCAGCTGGGCTTTTCATCCTCTTTAACAGAAAAACATGAAAATTGTAAAAGGCGTGCAGGTTGTACATATCAGCAGAGTTTTTATGTACTTTCATAAAAGTACTTTGGAGGATTCTTTAGTATTTTCTTTCTTTTTTCTCCCCTCTCTCTCTCTTGAGAGTGTTTGGAAGGTACTTTAATTCCTTAATTTCCTCTCTAGTCTTCTGAAAAACATACCACTTACTAAAATATGAGAGTTTCAATTTAAAGTAGTCATGAATCTCAGTGCTACACAGCATATTCTCCAAAAGTCTTTTGAGAAATAGCAGAGTTATTTGTTAACCAGTCAAAATACTTGGTTTCTCTCAAACTCAAGTAGTTCTTCAAAGTATCTTGCTATAAAATTAAAGCAAATGAGCATGTGTGGCCTGGGTCGCAGAGGGGCAGCCCAGAGGAGCGAGCGGGGGCTCTGCGGGACAGCCCGCGGCGTGGCTGGCCCCGGGGTGCCGGTGTCGCCTGCGGGTGCCACTCCAGGTCCTTGCTCCCGTTTCTGTCGTTGCTCAAGCCTCTGGGAACAGCATCTCGGCTCCTGGGTAATAAACTTGCTTAGTGGCTAAAATGCCTGAAAATATTGTGTTATGTTAGAAGCTGGTGACATTAACTAGCAATTGTTTTTTTTTTTCCACGTGTGCTTGTTTCTCTGCAAATTTTTATGACCCTAAACACATATATATTTAATAGCCTGCTTTGGTATATAATTTCCTACTTTTGGTTTTGCAAAGATGGTTTATCTAATGGGATTTTCACCGTAGCAGCCAAAAAACAAGTCCAGAATAAAAAATGAAGTTTGTATTCATCAGCCTATTCAATAACAAGTAACTACTAGTAGCACCAGTAAGCGTTGTGTGTGTACTGTACCCAAGTTTTACTCTCGTGACAGTCAGTTAACATCYTGGGGCCAATTCCTTAAGTCATAACTTTGTTTTTACTCAGTCTTTATTCACAAAAGCTTGACTAGTTTCATTTGGGAATGGATGACTAGCTATATATTAAGTAAAAACTGACTGAGCACCTTCAAGATTAAACTATTGGGACTAGCAAAGGCTTTTAAATGGCAGCTGTGTCTCATTAACTTGGTAATTTTTAAGCTTTTCCCACTTCTGACAATTTTCTAGTGTAGGTGTAGATTTTTGAATAGTGAATTTAGGGCTTCTGATAATAGGCTTACTTTCTTATTTAGCTTTTTTGGAGTTCTAAAATTGGTTCATCAGCTCTCCTCTTCCTTTTGGATTTTCCATGGACCTCTGCAGACCATTGCTGTAGCTTGGCATGTGTCTGTTAAGAGTTTTTATTTGTGGCATTTTAAGAGGTAAAAATTGTGTCCTGTTCTCCAAACAGGATTTCCTTGTGGGAGAGCTTCCCGGGCCGCCTCCACGTCAGCTTTTTGAGGCAGGGGTGTGTATTTCTTGGATTCTGGAGAGCTCCTGTGCAATTGCAACAGATACAATTCCTTGATTTCTGGATCTGATGCTAGGCGCTTTACACCTCCCAGGCTGCGCAAACAAGCCAATTATTTTTGCCAAGGACTTTCAACTCGTGCATGTAAACCTGCTGCAGAGCAGTTTGAGGTTGTTGAAGGCATGGCAGATGGCACCGTTCACAGAACTGTCCTCCTCCTCTTTCTGGTTCAAGCGGATGCAGTCTATAGTGGGATGAATTCTGCAGCTTGTACATGGACCAAATTCAGACAAAACTTCTCAAAGAAGTTAGCAGATGAATTTTGATAAAATAAAGATAAATTGCAGGCCACTTCAATTCACAGTTCATTGTAGAGGTCTGAGTACCATTAAATCAAGTGAAGGAGGAGGAAATCATAGCCTGGGCGTTTTTTTTATTGTCTTCGGTGTCTGCAGAGGTTTGGCGTAATATGATGCAGTGGCGCGGAGGCAGCAGGATGGGTGACTGGATGAAGGTGACTTGTGCATTGGTAAATACAGATCTGTTCTGATTATTCAAGCTGCTGATCAGGGTGCAGGTGGTGAAGGGAAGGGGGCAACAGGAGCCACAGAGGAAAGGGGCAGAGTAGGTATTACTGTATTTCCTTTATTTTGGAGTTGCTTAAAAACATTGCAAGTCAGTAATTAAAAGAGTTTGCATTTGTTTTGATGCTCAGGCTGTTCTGAAGAACCCTTTAGTTGTGTATAGGAAACTTCAAAGTTTCAGTATAGCGGGGTGTTTTGGGGGGCTTTATTTGTAGAGTTCAGTAAATTAATTTTAAAGCCTTTGCTGTGCTTTTCCCACTTGTTAAATGGCTACCAGTAAAACTTTTTGTGTATTTTGCTCTTTGAGTTTGAGCAATGTAATGTCCTCTCGCATACAAGAACATAAGATCTGAATTGCCTTCTTGAAATTTGTCCATTTCTGTAGACGGACTGTTGTGTGAATAGGCCTGATATGTAGGTATCCCAGATAAATGTTGAACGTTAAATGAGTTTAAGCTGAGCCTAAATATCCACACACCTTAAAAAAGAAGGAAAAAAAGAATGAGATAAAGTGCACAAGTAAATCAATAGAGATTGCCATTTATCGCGGGAGTGGGGAGAGGGACACTGCAGTCCTGGCAAAAGTGAACGTTTGCTCTACTTTTGCACTGATGGTTTATCCATCCTAGAACTCTTCTCAAGGAGGTAATAAATAAATTGCTATAAAATAAAATGACAAAAAGCCAAAGTGGTTGTGAAGCCTTAATTCTGAGAGAGGTAGCGATAGGGCACTGCTGATTCAAGAAACCAGGAAGTTCTTCAAGGTCATGTGTTAATAAAGCTTATTTTGGCAAACTCCCTTCATGCTGTTCTGTACTATGCTGGTGCTATTTAGGAGCTTGCATGATAATCCAAATTACTCCCTCATGCTACTGCCTTACCTTTATGGGAATGTGGGAGATAAGTTTAGTTCAGTGTTCTTGAACGAAGATTTGAAGAGATGCCCAGGTATGAAATACTGTTAAAATCTTCTGAGATGTCACCATCATTTTTTCCTCCAAAGCTGGTTTTGATTTCTTATCAATTCCTGAGAATTGTGTTATTCAAACTCAGGCTGAATTCAAAGCTAATGCTCCTGTGTTTCTGTGTGGAAACATGAGTCTTGAATGTTTTGGGATGTGTCAGATGTATGAGGAATGCCCAGGCCCGTTGTGCAGCAGCGACTTAGTGTCTAACGCCTCCTGGGAGTTTTAGCCCTTCTGCCTAGTGGAGTAGCACCGACTAAATAAGTGCAATGTGTCCTGCAAGTGCAGGATTATTGCATGTAGCACAGCTATATAGCACAGTGCACATGTGCATGAGCTCTGTCCAAGTTGCCAAACGTCTGCATTTTTTAGCAACTCAAGGAAAAGGTATCCAGCCTGTTAGAACTACCAGTTCTTTAAAAAAAAAAAAAAAAAAAAAATCTGGACAACTCTAAGTCTTTAAAACTCAGAATTTTAAGACTGAAGAAGAGGAAGGGCCTAGAGAAGCTTGGGTGAATGGTGGTCTAGTGGTCAGAGGATTGCCCAGGAATCTCTTCAGTGATGCTTGGACTGGACCCTTCAAGAAGGGTGAAGCTTGGTTCTTTCGCTCAGTCTGAATTCATAAATGTGTGTACAGCAGCTGGGCTCCCCACAGAAGAAGGAAAACGAGGGATAATGTTCCCTCACCAACCTGACGCTTACAGAGGAAACGTTTAGACTGCTGCTCTAGGAGCTCTTCTCTGCAAAGTGGTTTCTGATAGAGGGGAGACGCTGGTGGGGGTGGACAGCTGGAGAATCATGCAGATGGGAGAGCAGCGCTTTCACCCGGCTCTGAGTCCCCTGTTCCCCCCACCCCCATRTCATCAGCTTGTACGTGCATAGGCTTAAATGTCCTTGATTTTTCTGAAAAAAAAATTGTAATTGGGTGATATTGCAGATTATGGAAGTATTGTATATTCTGTATGGTGGAATTATAGGAAGTGTGTGAGCTGATGGCCAGATAGCACCACAGTAGTAATGTGTAATAGAGTGTAAGATTTTTTTCTTTATTATATAAATTCCATATAGTATTAATAAGCCAACAATTCATTAATAGTTTTTTTTAACAGTAGAAATTGTTTTCTCTAAACCACTCAAGGGAATGCAGTTTCCAGTGACTTTAGTTTCAGATACCCATTCCTAAATTTCTGATGTATCCTTAAGAAACTTATCCTAGGCATTCAAGATAAATCTTACAGAGAGCACAGCTGTAGGTATTCATGCATCTTGACTGCACAGAGTGCTGGTGTTGCTCTATGCTTATTAAAGCGTTCCTGGCTGGTAGATGTTAATCTGGGAGACTTCTGCCTCCGTTCTTCTTCCCCTTTGGGGCTGCAGAGGGCTTTTCTGGCACTGTTCAGTTTGAGCTAGGCTGTATCGCACGTTTTCCAAGTTCATTGGAAGGTATTACAGCCTTTTGATAGAGGACCCTTGTCCCCTTAACAGTACAGTGTGGGAAGTCTTTGAGTCGTTGTAGAAATGTGCCTTACAGTTGTATTTAGTAGGCAGCTATGTGTTTTTCTTCTGTAAACAGCGCTAAGTTGCAGAGAAATTGTTTCTTCAGAGGTGGATATAGATGTAGAGGAGGAAAACGTTCAGAATTTCACCAGTCTGTTTTTGCTAATGGCTGTTTGTTGCCCTTTCCTCCTAAATTACTATATAAATATATATATATATATGGGAATGGAATAAGGCAGTACCACTTTGTTTAACATTTTTAGCTAGAACCAGCTACTGACATAATCTTTGTCTTCTGTCAATAGATTACTGAAACTCATGACTATCAGATGTTCATTAATGGTAAAAATATTTTAAAGAACCTTTTGAAATAAAATGGGATTCCATTCTTCCCTCGCATTTTGAAGACCTTTATGTCAAACTTTTTGCATGCTTTAGATATTGTATGTAATGATGAATGCATTCAGAATTCCTTTTAAAAGAAAATGTACATTTAAAAGAAGGCATGATAAATTACCTTAATAATTGCAACTTTCATACAAAATATTTAATAGCTACTAAGTAGATTTCAGTGTATCAGCAGCTGTGTAGTTCAGTTGACCATGCTGATTTTCACCAGCAGGGAATATCTATTCTTTGGTAAGCAATATGAATTTAGCATTTAACTTCTTATACGATAGCTAAACATAAAGGAATTTGAAATGACAAAATTTGGGGCTGCATGTTTCAAGAAAAAAGTGAGACGGAACGGTTGTAGGATGGTTTTGTTCTGTTAGGAAAGGACTTGAAGTCATATGGTATGGCTGTAAGAAAAAAGGTCTTGAGATAGACATTAACAGTTAAGAAAGCTGTCGAAAATGTGACTGCAACAGAGGTGAAAGATACTTTGCAATGTAAAAAGATGGGGAGTTAGAACGGGCAAGAGCATGATGAATGGTCCAGAAGAGTGGAGGAGGTTAATTCATAGAGCCTGAAGGAGGCAAATCCGTGGAGGATACTGAAGATGTGAGAGGGATGATATATGGAGATTTGCTTTTGTCATCAATCTGTGGATAATGTGTCTATTGATTGAGAGAGAGCTCTGAAATGATGCAGTGAAGCATCTCATTGAGGGACAAGTTTCAGTACTCTCTTACTTGGAGCAGAACTTTACTGCCTGAGCAACCCCACTGAAAAGAATAGGATATCTTCTGTAGCAAGGTAATTGGATTCTGTCTGTAATTTTTTTTTGTTTTTTATCAAGTTAGTTGAAACGGAAAACAAGTCTCAGATGTTTAAATACCATGGGTCGAGATGTATGCCAACATTTCAGGAAAAATTACAGGTTTTTAGTAGGTGTATTTGTCACTTTTATGCAAATGTCTAGCATATGCATGGCAAATCTTGGCTAATAATGTTACTAAATAGTATTTCTAAAAGTGCCATAAAGTTTTCTGGGCTTAGGACTCTCTGAAAGTTTTGCTGCTGCTTTATTGCACAAACATATGTAGCTAAAACAACTCACAGCTTATCCATGTGATAGTGACAGCCTTTTTAGATGCCATTGCTGTTTTCGATTCAGGGATCCTAATATTCATCTATCTTAGTTGCTTCAGAAGACTGTATCTGCATTATATAGACTTGAATTTAAATGTGCAAGTTGTCTGGTGCTCCCAGGGGAGTTTTACAGTGGAAGTTCAGACTAGATTATATAGGGAATGGAGAACATAATGACCAACTTGCGTGGATACCCTCTTGATTATTGGAATAATGTGAATATTGTTTAAATATAGGGCTGTGATGAAGTGTAGAAATTAAAATCTTAGTTTAGGCATCATAGCTACTTAGGCACACCACACACTGTCATTGCAAGTAGAAATAGCACCATGCAAGAAAAGGGGCAGAAAGGCAAGTGAATCCATATGCTTAAACACAAAGTTCAGGAGGTTATTTGAGCATATGAAATATCTGTCAGAAACTGGAAATCCAACACTAGTGAATGCCAGAGACAGAGGCACAATCCAGAGCGGGCAGTGTGAGAAGGAAACTGAGGGGCTTGAAGTGGAATTTGAAGAGCGAAGAGTCCAAGACACAAAAACAAACAACAAGAAATTCTTGTGGTATATTAAAGACAGGCAGACGGTGAGAGGACTGGTTAGGTCCCCTGGGCATGTTACTCTGCACCCTGGAGCTGTTGGTGCAGGGCTGCCGAGAGCTGCATGAGAAGCATCTGGGGTAGCTACGCTCTGCTGGCAGGTCCAGCACTGGGTCCATCTGTCCTCTTGTCCTGTATGGCTGTTCCTGCAGGACAGCTGCCTTCAGCACTAAAGTCCGTGTCGTCTCATCCCAGCTAACCTCAAGATCCCAGAATAAATTCCGAATGTTCCTTTGATGTTTTGGGATATTTTGGTCATTTTCAGCTAAATCAAATGTCAGATTTTGGGGACCAATGAATATACACTTTTGCGTACCTCAAGGTCCCATTACAACATCAGGCCCTTTGTCTCCAGAGGGAAATGGGTGGATGTTTGTCTTGGCCAGTCTGAAGGTCCACTTGCCTATAGGACTGTGTCCAAACAGAGAGTAATCAGGATTGGCAAATTAACACGCTGATGCTGCAGAGGAATTTGTAATATTTCTGAGCCTGCTGTAAGTACCAGCATTACATGAAGAATATTAAACAACTTGACACCCAAATTTCATAAGGCTTGTAAATATTGATTGATTCTGTGCTGTTCGGAATCAGATTAATGACTCCTATAAAGCACTCCTTTGCCATGCTCAGTGCTCTGCTTCCTTTCTCGTGTTGCCGTTTCCCAAGTATCAAATCTCCCACCTGGCCTCTGAACAGGAGAAGATTGAAAACTAGTCCTCAAGGTCATATCCTCCGTAAATTTGGAAACTTTTTTGCCTGATGCCACTTTTGTTTTAATGGCTTGTGTCTCTGGGCTTGCTCTATTAGTCTTTGCTAAATTACTCTTTGGAGAATTCTCTCTAGCCCTGCCTCACTGAATTAGAGTGCAGGCTTTTCAGCATCAGTGGGTTTCCATTTCAGGGCTGCTTTGACAGCATCTCGAATTGGGAAGCTCTTGGTTCTTGCAGAGCTTCCCTTCATTAGGATGTAGAAAGATAGGGAAGTTTTTCCAAGTGCTGTGTCTATGTCTCTCTAAGCACTTATGTTAAAAGATGCATGTAGCAAGGGATCTGGCCTTAACCTGTCTGATAAGGAGACCTGTGTGTTTCTGTTGGCCTCAGGTTAAGAAAATGAAAAGGGGGGTGCATAGGACAGATAGCTCCTGCTCAGTGCAGAGCTCCCTTCCATGGCCTTGTGCGGGAGTCACGGGGAGGGGGACGCTGGGGAAAGACAGGAGAGGAATAGAGCCTGGTTTTGATTTTTAAAGTCATTTACTCTTCTGGCTTGGTTCAGTAAGAACTATCCTCTTTTTTCAGTCATTGTTCAAGATGACACAGGTCTGCACAGATAATCCAACCCCAAAGACATCTAAGCTCTGACAGCTTCTTTAGGTGATAGGCGCAAGTGGACATGGGACCCTGCTCCCGCACATGGTGCTGCCAGAGCCAGCAGTAGGTGGTGGTGCTAGGTAGGCTCTGTAGGAGTTCTTGCAGTAAAAAGGGGTTGAATGGAAATGTATAAGGAAATTTGTGAGTAAATACAAATAGATGTCCCTGTATTAACTGAGGAAATGTGTCAGACTTGAATACAGCGATCATGGCATCCTGTAGCTTAGATGATGTTTAAGCCCTGAGTGAAGAAGCACAGGCAGGCTGGGGAATGCCCTTGCAGCCAGTGGAACGGAGCGAATAAGCAGCAAGATGTGTTTGGGCATGATGTTACAAGGTATTTAAGCCATGATATTTCCCTGAGAGTGGAAAATTTTTGACCAAGACAGAATATGTGAGAGCTAGTTTATAAACTTTCCCAGACTAGATTAATTGAGTCAGCATGTGAGTCTTGCTTTTTTACAATTTTATGAATAAATAAAATCTTATGGAAGGGTGTCATTATACAAGGTGGAGCTGGAGAGACTGGAGCAAGGGAAAACTTCAACAGTTTGAGATTTGTGGAATGAGATGGCAAGAGGTTTGTCAGAGGAATTCAAACGGCCTTCTAGAATTCAAGTGACTTTGTAAAGTTTAAGGCCCTGTTTCACAAATCTTTTCTGGCGAAAGCTTAAGTGTGTACTGAACTTCTGCAGGGATTTTGTGGATTAAGAACTATTGCAGAAATAGGATAAACCTTGTCTGTGCCAAAATGCTGTCTTGAAATGGGTCTAAAATGCAATAAATGTGTTTTACTTTGGGGCCCAGAATTTCTTATGCATTATCTGTTACCCTTGTGTTTTCAGTCCACCAGTCATTGCCTTATTTGGTTGGTTGGTTGCTCCTTTCCCTCTTTCTCCCTTCAGTGCTGCTGAAAGGATTGATCCCATTGCAGGGTTTTATAGATAAAGTTTCATACCAAAAGATCTTTGGTAAAATAAGCAATCATTTCTGAGGCTTCAGAGAGTAGGTCTCAAACCATGGGATATAATGAAGTGAACTTAAAGATCCAGAAAAGTGGAGAATGAACCTAATCATAAAAAGGGGTGGATTCTGTGGTTTCTTCTGAAACAAACCCAGCACTGCTGCTGTCAGAAGATTACATGGTGTTCCCCCCCCCTTTTTTTAATTTCATGTTTATTTTATAGGTTTTGGCTGGGATGAAAATGTAGTAACTAAATGACTAGGGTACAAAAGGTGATTTATTTTTATTGATTCCATATGATCAGAAATGGAGATAAGCATTTGAGGAAGACTACTAAAGATCATAAAGTCTATGACAATTTTAAGCATCTGTTTGCTGCCTGTATGTTCAGTCTTTTTAATATAATAAGAATTTTTTTAAAAAATGTCAATTGTACAAAGTTAGGACAAAAATGAATGGCTAAATTTAGATGAGTGTGTGTCCAGTTCTTCTCCAGTTTAGAAGGCTCCCTGAACTTTTTTGCGCGTAAGAGTGCTTAGTTAACATTAGAGGGGTCATTCAGGACAGACATTTGATAAAAGCCAAATATGGTTTTAGGCGGTGTGTCCGGTCCATCTTGTAGCGTACTTCGAGCTTTACATATCAGCCTCTTTTAACCTATCAACCTCTTTGTTCATGAATGTTTTTAGTTTGGTGATATGCTGTGGTTTTACAACCCTGCTTGCATTCACAAGACTCCTCTTTCCTAGGAGACTCTACTGGCTTAACTGGGGCTTGTTAAGGCTTAAGATACCGCTTGCTTAGATTGCAGTTTTGGTGCTTTAATTATGAATATTCGTTTGCTTGGTTCCCACTAAAGCTACCTGGAAAGGAAGCTCTGACCTCTAGTTAGGGGACAGCGCAGTCAGTCTCCTTTCAGTTCACTAATTCATGTTGGAAGTCTACTGGAACATAATGGCTAATTTGCTTTCATTATCAACGTGCTTTATCTTCAACTCTTGTTTTTCATTATATTGTGAAGTAAAAGACCACAAAACTTTAAACAGAACTATAAAAGCAACATACATGTGAGAGGCTTTGACAATTGCATATTAAAACCTCAGCATGACTGATATATTTGATATTTCAACTCTCAACAGTATTTCTGTAATTGATTTTTCCATCTCTAGTGACCCATGTTTAACTGAAACAAACCAAGCAGAGGTCGTAATATACCAAATACTTGTAAGCAGTAGAGGAAGCAATACAGTGATGACTTCAACAACGTGAGGAAGTAGGAGAGGAAAAATATAACGTGTTCCCACAAACATCTAGTATTTGTCTCTGTTTGGGCCTGCACTCAGGGAGATAATTGAGAACATCGGTGGTCCTCAGCAAGTGAAGCGTATGCTTAAATACCAAACTGAATAAAGGCCCCAGTTAAAAATGTCAGTGCCGGTAGTCAAAAATGAGAGGATTGCTCCTTCTTGTGGGAAGAGACTGAAAGGAAGGAGAAAAGGATGCGCAAGGCTTCTGTGCAGCGCCTTCCCCGAGCTCGGGGGGGAGGAGGACGGCAGCTCTGCTCCGCGGCCGCTTCTCCTCTTCGCAGYGGCCTGCCCAAACGCCGCGGGCGCTGCGAGCCGCGGCCTCCGCGGAGGCTGCGGGGTGGCTTTGGGGAGGAGGCTGGCTGGGCTGTGTGCTCTGGAGGGCGGCGCTGGGCGAGCCCCTCCGGGCGCCGCGCGGGCCACCGGCAGCCCGCGCCTCTGCAGCCTCTGCAGCCTCTGCCGCGCCGGGGAGAACGGGGGCCGGAAAGGTGGGCAAAAGCTCCTGCCGGCACCTTTCGCACTTGGGAATGAGCGTGGCCCGCGGAGAGGGGCGGCTCGCCGCCTAACGCATGCCTGCGCGTGCTGCGAGTGAGGCACGCGAGGAGCTCGCTGCAGTGGGAACTTCACGGGGCTGCTGCTTCTCTCTGCTGAGCTGTCTCGAGAAGCTCCTGCTAACAAAATTAGTGTTAGCTCTCTGAGACAGCCCATCAGTTAAAGTTATAAATACTCTTTTGTAGCAGTTCTTGAAGGTCAGCAAGCCCAAGCATTGCTGGTACGGAGGGGAAACGGTTGCTCGCTTTTAGCAGCCTTGCAGTCCCCAGACGTGCGAACTTCGGGACTGTTCGTGGGAGCTCCTCAGCTGATCTCACAACTCAGGCTGGTCCTTGAATCGACTCACTTAGATCCAAATCATCAAATTTTATAYAGAGGAACTTGAAATGAGCAAGGCAGATCTATGTATTCTTCAGATTTTTTTTTTCTAAAACCTATCCTTGTCCTCCTTTGCACAATTCTGCTGCTGCTACTCGTATAAATAAATAACTAAAAATCATGTACTGAATCATGATCTCACCACCAGGGACTTAGGGATGAACAAGCAAGCACAGGCTGCAGTTATGCAACTTCTTGCATTTAGGCAAACTGTGATTTTGTGAAACCCCACTCATTTCAGAGGGTGTCTGGATATATGTGGCAACATTGGCATATGGTGTCATGGTGGATTAGTTTCGTTAAAGCATTGCACAATTTTCTGCATGTAAGAGAAGCAGTTTCATTGTTTTGGTCTGTGAGGCTGTGACTTTTGTCCTGCAATATCTTCCTGTAATCAATGTGTTGGAAAAACTTGAAACTTAACCCTTCTGTGTTTTTTTTTTTTTTTTAAGGAGGGAATTTCAGGAGAAAAATAGGCTTATTGATTTATTAGTGCTAATGGACCATGTACTTTCCCTGTGGAATAACTGGAGCTTGTTCCCCACAAACATCTGGCTAGCTATCAAATCACCAACATCTATACTTCTGCCAGTGCTGACCCATGTGTTGAACACCTGCCAGTCATTTTACTGGAAGGAATTTGGGAGGACAAATTGAGGAGAAACTCTTCATAAAGAAAAATATGTTCTATTTTTATAGGATTACTTTAAATGCTGTTCCTCCTCTACTTTTCCCATTCAGAGAGGTTTTGTGAGAATGTGAGGTTTTTAAAAAGCAACACCTGGCATATTTTCCTAAATTTATAGTGATTTGGATACAGTGCCTGTTGAAATCAGTCATAGAAGTCTTTTCCACTGTTGCTCTTCAGTAATCAGRTGAAATGCTTTGTTCTGACTGTAAAGAAAACTGATGAATAAAGTCAGCTTCTTCAAGCAGACATGTCCTTTTAACTCCCTGATAGCACTCTGATATCAAATATGTTTGCAGAGAAGCTACAAGAGGGAAGAAGCCCAAAACGGCTGTCGCAGAAAAGATACATGTCTATAAGTGTATTTTTTTAAGTATTAGTTGCTGATGTCTTTAATCCAAGACCAATGCCTGTGCTTTTAATCCAGATGACTCTACACTTTTCAGTGCAGTGTGGAAGTGCAGTGGCTCTCACTGTGGACCATACATGATCCATTTAGTGGCCTGCTGCTGGTCTGTGGAACACCATACCAAACAGTGTTTTCAGCTAAAATTTGGGTGAGGATACTACATGCTGGTATGTGATCAGTTTTGGTGGATAAGAGTTTTCCAGAGATCCAAAAGACTTGGAAGCCACTGAATTAAAGCATTTACAGAAAGTTACATGTAAGGAAATACTGTCTCTGCATCAAGACTTAGTTATTGGACTTTAATTTTATCCTGTTGGCCTTAACTTATTTTGCAAAGGCTTCCCTGTGTAGACTCGCCTGAGGAACAGGGGTGGGTGAAGTTCATACTACCCAATCCAGAATCAGAAGAAACAGCTGAAAGGTTTTTGTGACCCGTGCTTTTGAACAAATTAGAAGTTCACAGCGACTGTGAAGACTGCCATTCAGTGTCTAACTGCCGTGGTGAGTAATGACCCCTTCCCTCTCACAGCCGAGAGCTGGCATCGTGGCGTGTGGGCGCATGCGGGGCCCCTCTCCCGCCAGCTGGCAGTTCTGCCTTGGAGTCTTCACTGTTGAGCATACAGGGTTGCAGTACTGCTGTTCCCTACATAAAGACTGTTTTCTTCATTTTAGAGTTGCTGGTAAATATGGATGTAATCTAGATTTAAAAAAAAATTGGAATTTTTAAAATCCTATTATAATTAAATATATATCCTAGTTATATATCCTATCTATCTATCTATCTCCTATTTGTGACCTTAGCCCTCAAATGGGCCTCAAAGTATTTCTCCTATTTCTACTGGAGTACATAAGCAAGAAAAAAAAAAAAACATGAAAACAAACAAAATTCTTCATCTTTGTGAAGCTAACCCTGTCTCTTGTGGTTATTTTTCTCTTAGATTTTAGAAACGGGTCGTAACAGACCACCTAACTAATTCAGCTGGAAATCATGAAACAGTTCATGACCTTCTGAAACAAACGTATTAGTTTTCCTACTGCCAGTTGAACTCTATAATCAGAGGGTCGAGGAAGTTCTCCCTAGAGAGTTCTCTCTGGTTGCTCTTCTGTTAATGAAAAGATTCCCAGAAGAATCGAGTCTTACATCTGAGCAGGTCATATTCCTGCTTTGTCTTGATGGACTTCAGAAGAGAGTTCTTTGTTTCTCTTAACGATTGCAAATCTAAAACATTTTGTACTTTCCTTTCTTAGTAGTCCTTAATACACCAGAGATGTGGTGTACACAATTAGAATACCTTGATTTCTTCTTTGCCCCTATGTTACTGGCAGCCTTGAAGCGTTTCCCTGCCAGGAAATGCAAATATGTAATGCAGCAATGTATCGGAGGCAAGTTTAAGAGAATACTCTGATGGAAGCGTGGATCACGTCTGAATTCTACAGATATGGTTTATATTTGCTATGTTTCTTATCCAGAGTAACAGAGCCAGTGCTTAGTGCTTTGTGGATCATCATCCATGCTACTGTGTAAATCAGGCAACGGAGAGCATTCTGCTGTGCTTTTGGCAAGCCCTGTTGGCTTGCTCTCCAAGCCCAAACGTGTCAAATCTGCAGGGCGTTTGAGCAGCAACAGACCACCAACATGAATGCCCTCTCTAACGGTGGCATCTGTTCCCCTCCACTGTTAGTACCTGGCACTGTGTGTAGCTGGCACAGCTTTTACTTTCTCCATGGTTTTCATTTGCGGGAAGGCTGCACAGGCAATGTCTGGCCATTTCTCTCCTGATGCTTTCAGAATAGTCACTATCAGCAAACAGCAGTATTTCTGCATACCTGTATTTTACTTATGCATTAGGTATGTCCCCACCGTATGGCTGTGGTCCACAGGTACTGTGAATTGCTTGTTTCTGAACACTCGCACATGTCCTATGGTTGGACCAACACATGTTGTCCTTTAAGTGCCCAACGCCAGGATTCTGCTCGTGCTTTCCTTGGTGCAGTCTCCAGTGACATGGGGACAGTCGGCCCCCTTTGCAGCGGGTCTCCTTGTTGTTTGCTGGGCCCACAGTTAATGCACCAGGCTTTGATGGCTCTGTGCTGGTCTGGAGTGAGAGAACGCTCCTCATCTAAGCACTCGCACTCTTAATTGAACACGGCAGGGCAGTGTCGGAGTGCTGCAATAAATGACCACGCTGCCTCGGGTGTGCGAGTTTCTCAGACTGCAGGTGTGAACGTGCAGCCTTCTACAAGGCTGTTTTAGTTCTGTGAACTACACTATAAGCACAAAATATCCCACTCCAAAACTACTTGTAATAAAAGCAGCTTGTTTCAGAAATCCAAATAAAAAGTTACACTGTGTTAACATTTCCAACAGCCTGTGGGAAGAAATTACCCGAGAGACTTAATCCTAAAGATTGCAATAAGGGTATCATCTTCACTTACCAACTCTCCCCCTGTGCATGCCCTTTTTTCTTTCCAGACAAAGATACCTAGAGTCCCATCTTCTACGGCGTATTTTGGTAGCAACTGTATAAATTCTGAAAAGTGTATAGTTACAGTTTAATAACCAAACTCTTGCGTGTTGAAAAGCGAGATAAAAGCAGTTGAAGACTTAGGCACTGGCAGTTTGGCTCCTTCTCAGCTGTACATACCAAGGATCTATTCTGAAGAAATCAAACTGAGGGCAAACCACTTTTTTAGGGCCCTGTATAACTTCTTTCTAACTCCATGCAAACCTTGGATCGCTGGGCCAGCCTGCTTGTCTTTTGAAGCTGACTACATTTTTTACAATATTACTCCAATGTGTCAAAGAAAACATAGCAAGAACCTTATTTGAAAAGACACCGGGGGTTTGGCTCATCCCATAAAGTGATGATCCAGGGTTGATTTTTAAGAAAACATTCTCTAAGCTGTTTATTTTTACTGGAAAGCTATTTTATTTTTTAAGGAGAAATGCTGACACTTTTTCTTCAGTCCACTATACATCTGTGCTCAGAGTTTTGGCCTGGAAAATAAAAGAAGCTTTTTTGTTCCGTGGCCAAAGCTGTGTTCAGCAGAATATTTAGATCAAACTGTTAATTTGAGGAATTTAGACAGGTTCTAGGGATTTATCTTGAAACAGCTGTTGATGGTTACAGAGCTGTCACTCAAAGTTATTTTTCAAGTGTTTAGCGCTGTAATTGAGTACAAGAATCATTCACAACTTGCCTGCTCTAGCTGTGGCTTCCAGTCATCCCTGTCCAGGTTGAGTGATTGATCAAATACCTCAGATAACATCGTTTCTGCTCCCCATCTCAGATGGCTACCAGACCTCTTAAGAACCTTGAAGGTGGCTGAGTGAAGAACAAAAATACTTATGTCAATACAGATAAAAGGGGAGGAACTCAAAAAAGTTCTCTCAAGGTACATAATTATTTTTCTAAAGTAAGTATTTTTGGAAAGTGAATTAAAGGCATAGAAAATACTGTTGAGGCCCAGCTGTAGTTCTTATTTCAGTTTGGCCCAACTGCCGTTAAAACCACGGGTTGGTATTACTAAGTAATAGCCAACAGATTTAAAATGGGCAGATATGAATCATATGGATGGTCTTGGAATTCTGTTTTGATGGAAGGAAAATAATATTGATAGCTCTGGTTTTCTAAAAAGTTTAGCTGTAGTCTTCAGGGCTTTTACTGTTCATCTATATCATCTTACCACTCTGATACTAGAAGTCAGTCAGCCTTCTACTGCAAAATATTCCCAAAGAACTATTTGCTTTATTTATCTGGCAGCGGAAGCACACTGGTGTCATAAAAGGTTAATACCACATCTGGACTCCAGCTTTCGGCTGGCCAACTGATCTAGTTTTACTCTAAACTACTCACTTTAAAAAGAATAAGTAATTGCACTCTGTAATTGCAGTATATAAAAATAATATRCAATTACATTGAAATGCAGTATACAGAAATAATAAACAGCTAAATTTAATTACCATCTTGGTTGCTGCATTCACAAAATGTTTGAAGATGAAATAAATGGTGAGCAGTTCAAAATGAACTTAGCAAACTGTAGCTAACATTACAATGCATAACAACTTAGAGGAGTTTTTTCTATAAACTCTTCCATACAGTATTTTCTTTAAAAAGGCTATCAAGACATAAAGAGACTGGCAGATATGCTTTAGCGCAGCACACATACAGAGCTTTCTCTGGTCTCTTTGACATATACTTTTGCAGCTAGTTGCAACTTTGTGACACGTTGTTGTTAATGATGAAACCAAGAAGGCTGCTAAGTCTGACAAATGTGCGTACTGTGGTTACCATTTCCAGTGGTTTGGATATATTCCCCAGCCCACAGACTGCAGAAATCGTTATTTGATTTCATGGCAAAATGACTACACCAGATCAGGACGTGACTATTTATCACTGGACCGTTTTGTTGTTGTTAAGATATGTCCCAGGCTTGTTCCTAGAAGATTTTTTCCATTTGCATCACCAGCCTGTGAAGCAATGAGCCCATTTTGAACTTGGTGATATCACTTCTATTACTGATGCTCCCAGGACCAAATACTGGCCAAATAATCCAAAGCTGGTGGTTTCAGTTTTCCTCGTTCTCACCATAATGAGGGGCATCCTTTGTCCCCATCCCCCAGTACAAGATTGCATAGTGAAGCTGTTCCGGTTGAGGGGAGCGGGGAAGAAAGCCCTGTAGGACTGCTTGATTTTGAAGAGGGCGCAGGTTGGTTTGGTGGGGGCGGAAGGCTGAGGAGACGGTTGCTTCCTTTACGATTGCGCTGCTGTGCCAAGGCCGCACAGAATAGGTTTGTGAATATGGAGATGACARATAGACTAATTTTCACGCCTAGACTGAAGTTTTCGGATGGTGATTAATGGTGTTGGTTCCTATTGCTATTCTTGGAAGTCAGTCTCCCAACAGTCCATTTGGAAACTAATTTTGCTTGAAGCATCTGAGCTTTGCCATCAGTACAGCACTGTAATAGTGGATCTTGTGCTCTGAAAGGCGTACTGCACCAGGCCGCCTCGCGCTCAGACCGTTACACGTGGCACGCTGCTGGGCGAGCGCCCGTGCAGGAGACCGTGCTCAGGGAGGACCAAGAGCCCTTTTGCTCTGGAAGTCTTGTTGCTAGAATTTTTTAAAGCTGTTGCATCTTTTCATAAGTTAAAAACAGCTTTAAATTACACTTGGAATTACACTTTTTTTTTTTTTTAACTAATCACAGTTAACTAACTCATAGCTGTTAGAAGGGACTGCAGACTTGTCAACTTAGGCAGAAGTTTCTATCAAGAGGTTCATGACAGGATATTTATCAGATATAATCAGCACAGACACGGTCATGGGGAGATCTCACCCCTAAACGTGGTAACGGAAAGCTGTTTCTTTTCTGTCCGATCTGTATGCTGAAGAGCTCAATTGGGTTGTAGTGACTGAGTGGACAGTGTGCGTATTTTATGTGTGCTTGTCAGTCACTGGTTTTCTCTGGATGTGCTGCTACTTGAGAAGACACTATCTTGATGTAGTTAATCCCTACACATACACAGTGGGTCTTTCCTGTAGTCTTGACAGTACATCTTGATTTTAGCTTTACTTCTGTGAAGTACCTAGGTCCTCCTGGTACAGTAAAAGCATAGCCAAGAACGCTGCACAAGAGAATCAGTAACATAGCCCAGGTAAATGGCATAGAATAAGATAGGAAAATGGGAATGATGATGATAACTTTATTTTTATAGAGTTTTTCGGTAATTCTGAAGGCTCTTTCCTAAGGTGGTGGTGTTTAGTCATTTGATGGAAAAGGGTAGTGTGGTTTCCTTCATAGTTTCCTTTATATGCCACAGCGAGTAAATGTAAAAAATAAATAACCTGCTGAAAATCTGTATGTGGGAAAAGAATCAGAGCACTGCTCTCTGTTTGTACATGGATAGGTAGCCAAGTTGATTATTCTTCTATCCACATACTAATTTACAAAAACCTGTTAACTGTAGTGTTTCTTGAACTCCCAAGACTGATTTCTTCACTCTGTAACTTTTGCTTTAATTGTGTTGAACTTCTAATAGGGCTTTTTTTTTTTTTTTTTAAACTTTAAGAGCTTTAATGGCATGAAGCTCTTGTAGTAGATTAGATAATCAGGGCAGCTATTAACATTTTATAAAGGAGTGTTCTGGTTTGTGAGAATATTTACATCTAATACACAAAACAACTTATTTCTAGACAAGTTACTGTTTTAGATGAGAATAATATCTATGCTGTTATCCCTAGAAAATGCAAAACTTTACAAAGATAACGCAATTTTGTTGTTAAACACTGTGTGACCAGAGGAAACGCTTCTTTTTGCCTGAATCAGCAGGCTGCTGTTGGTTTCAGCAGGGTAGCACCTATCCACGCTGCATCTGAAAATCTGTCCAAAGGCGTCTCGCGCTTCCCTGGCTGTCAAGGCGAGCTGTTAGCAAATTCAGACCAGCCGCGGGAGGGGAGCAGAAAGCAAGGGGTGGTATTTCCAGGGGACCAGGGACCGGGAGTCTTCATGTTTTTCTCTGGCCAAAATGTTTAGCAGCAAGCTTGGCATTTCAGTTTCCTGCATGATGGATGTTTTATTTCCATGAGACTGCTGATATAATTATGTTATTATAATGTTAATTATTTCTCATCAGCTTCATGAAGAGCAGCTGTATTTATATATAGTAAGCTGGCCATTCTAAAAATAAAAACACACGAAAGTAGATTATTAGCAGGGATTTGACCCTTCATTCAGCATAATGGTTCAGGATAGATCAGAAGGAAACCTCTGTTCTTTGACATTCTTTGCTGCTAGCAAATATCACAAAATAGAAATGAAGCTGCAAGTTGTAAGAACATATTTTCAAAAATAATGCATTAATGGATTTCAGATTTCATCTTTGCAAACGTAACAATTTGTTTTACGCTTATATTGTTTTTCAAAGTAATCTTACAAAGATCTGGGGAAAAAAAAGACCTGCTCATGTTATTGTTTACCCTTTGAGCACTCTTTGTTGTTCTTATTTTTGTAAACATTTGCAGAGTTTATGGCATATCCAAAAAACCATAATTCTGAGGTTTTTATAATTTCTCTGTTGTGTAGATGTGTATACGGGTGTGAATTTCTGCTCTGTACATAGTTCTTTGTGCATCAAATTGCAATTAATATGTAGTTAAGTCCTACTGCTGCAAAATATTAGTATGTTGTACTCTATTTTAGCAAACCATAAAAATGCAGAAGGTCTAAAGGACTTGAAAGCATTAAAAGGAAGCTATTGTTCAACAAACTGTAGCTTTCTGTCATCTTGTAACTTTGTAATAAATGCAAGATGTCGAAGGGAAAGGAGCCAAATATTAGTGTGGTCCTAAGAGACCAAACAAATAATGGAGCTACTTAAATTTGTCATTCTTCTTTCATGATTACACTTAAATCTAAAAAGTACACAGATGTTTTTTCTGTATAGATAGATTCAGTGTTTGCTTCTGCTTTTGGTTTATTGAAGATTGTTAAATCTTTTCAGTAAAGTTCCTAATATCATGGCTCTTTTTGTTTTTAGGAGGAGCGTTTCTTTTTCTCAAGTGCAAGGAATTACTAATGTAGTGGAGAGCTGTTGCATTGGCAGGGTGGTCGTACCGCCCCGGGTCCGCGGGCCGGGTGCCAGCTTCGGGTTGCATGCAGCAGTGTAACRGCACGTGACAGTAACTTCCCCTTCCATCCGAGGGGCAGGGGCTGCGCTCAGTATCATGATTTTGGGGACGTTGGTCTTCGTGGTTCAAGCAGAGCAGGCCGTGCTGCACAGCAGCAATAACGGCCCTCTGTGCACAGAGGCGCCTGCTCCTTGCGGTGACTTTATTTTGGGAGAGCGCTTCCCCTGCTAGCAGTCCTGGGTTGGACCTCTGCAGTGAAGTGTCCTGAAAGTCCCTTTGCCACTGGGGTAGAGCGTGGCATTTGGACGGGCTCACGGTCCCCCGAGTCCGAAGCCGCTCGCCCTCTTGGCGGTGCTCCTGAGTCCGTGTCTCCCTCTTCCTGTCCGGGAGCAGGTTTCTTGAGCAGAAACGCCGAATTCTGCAGCCTCTTCTGGCGTGACAGTGGGCTCTGTCACCGAATTTGGTGCTACCCTGGTGCAAAAGCATGAGATAAGTCAGGCCTTGTATGTGATTTCTATTGCCTTAGATGTGTGGCATCTAGCTGGCGGCTGCTGTGAGAGCAGTAGGACACCCTCTGCGCCAGGATGGATGTGTTCCTGTTGGGAGGAAGCTGTCGCTCAAAGCCGAGCGGTCCCACGCCCATGAACAAGCACGGATGCTATGTGCCCAAAGCGGTGTTTTCCCGTGTGTGTGCGCGTTGTGCCCCAGACGTAACGGTTTCGGCGCCTGTTGGTGCTGGGAGCCAGGCTGGTGTCCCAGTGCATGGAGCAGCCGGCCGCCCAGCCCGGCGGCAACGCCAGCACGTGGTGCCTGGTCCTTGCTGGGCTCGGCTCCAGGAGCTAGCTTTAACACCCCAGCAGCTCAGGTGTGAAGTTTGCAGAGGTGAGCTGTGTTTGATCAGCTGTGTCTGCCGGCGCGGGCGCAGCTTCGGCAGCAGTGCCGAGCGTCCGTGAGCGCGCRAGGAACGCTGCCAGCAAAGCTCTCCCCGTGGAAGGTGATGCTGCCTGACTTCCAGTAAGGAGGTACCAGTGCATAAGTAAAACAAAACTGAAATATCGCTTAAGTTGACTGTTGTTTCACTTTTCCTGCAGACTTAAATCAAAAAGGTTCTCTTGAGCATGAAAACAAAGCCTGTTCTCCACCTCCTTGTTTATTTTAATACTAAAAGAAGGCAAAAAATACACAATGTCTCCCTCAAATTCTGGAGGATTTTGGTTATGGCTATTTCTGTTCAGAGTCGATATTACATTTGCAAACTGCATTATGTTGTATGCTGCTGGTGGAGGCTTGAAGCAACAGTCTGAAAGACGACCAAATATTTCTCTCTTCAAAGTGTGCTTTGGATCAGGCTCAAGCCTAAGCTTTTTGCCGGTGTGTAAGCGTGCCTGAAGCTTACTCTATTTGACTGCGCAAACGAGCACCCTCTCTTTCTGTCAGTGGCAAACTTTCGCGGGGATTTAGGAACCGCATACCAAGTGGCATACGAGGTGCGTTAGAAGTAGGTAGTTAAGCACTTTTAAAGCAAGGTGCTAAGGTTGCCTCCTCTGCGCAATCAGAACGCAAACTGTCCTCTGTTACAAAATCCATTCAACTGCGTGAAGCCTCATTATTTCTAATTAAAGGCTTAAGAACATTCAGCCAATCCAGCAATTTGATTGTCTGAAACCATCTCACACTGTAACAACGACGAAAGACCTACACGTTTCCTCCTTTCAGGTTGCTGGTAGAGTGCCTGCAAGCACGAGTGTATTTTTGTCTTTCTGACCAGTGGAGGCAGATGACAAGTCTTTGCAGCACATTTGCAATTAACAGCAATAATTTTTGTGCCATAGGCTTGATGTCCTGGTTGTTTTTGCAGGACCAGTGAAGCTACATACCATGACTATATTTCTCTTATTGAATGAAAAAAGAATGACATCGTTAAAAAAGGTTTTAATTTCTTAAAATTGTCTCAGAATAATGCAGAATTATGTTTAATCAAATCCAGGATTTTCACAGTCAGAAGAGTTTTGAAAATAAAAAACTAGATGGTTGCTGATCTACAGCCTAACACCAGAGGAAGCTGCTGAAATCTGTTAGAAAGGCCAGCTAAGGAAGCAAGGGCGAGCAGACTGCTTTTGAGTCTGGTAAATAAAAATCATGTTAGATTTCCCCTAGAATTAAAAGTAAATACATAGGGGTGATTTGGCAAACATAAAACTCTTAATAGCATGGTACCACACAGCTAACTATACTACCATAAAGGTTGTTGTCAGTATTTCCATTATAAATCCAGTTTTTCAGAATTTTTAATGTAGCTGTAAAAATCTGCTTCAGACTGAAACTTGGCAAGGCAGAYGTCTGCCCGAGAATGAACTTGCTTCTTTTTAAACTAAAGTGTATCTGAATTCTTTAAGTTTGAGGATTTTGTAAGCACTTCCAGAGTTTTAGTTGCTGTAATACCATTAAGAATGCTGAGGGGCTTCTCGGATAAAAGGAAACAGCTTGGGGTGCGTGTGTGTGTGTGTGTGTGTGTAAAATACTGATGATTTAATATACAACGAGATATCTTGTATTATCTGTCTAGTTAAATCATCCTTTGTGATGAAGGGATTGTAAAGCTCGAGAAAACAAGCAAGTTAGTTGCCCAGGGAGACATAATCCAGGAAGGCACTGAGCAGGCTTTTCTGCAAAACTTTGGCCAAGTTTGCTAATCTCAGTTTACAGTATTGTGGCTGCTCCTTTGCCGAGCTGATCTTCGAGAGCTAATTTTGTGCTGCCCCGTGCTGAATCACATGGTGATGTTGAGAGGAGTGCAGAGTAGGATTAGACTGACAAACCCATGGTCTGGCCAGTCCGTGGGAGGTGGTGGGTCTCCTGCCTTGGCAGGGACTGCTCCAATCCAGGGAGCRCAAGAATGGTTTGTCCCAGAGATGTTTTGGTGTAGAGCTTCCAATGAAAGCAGTGGGAATGGTGTGCGTTACTGTGTCTTCTGTGTCATTGAAAATAATCCTGGCAATCGATTCCTTCCTTGTCCCTGTCCACAAACTCTAATGCCCCAACCAATGCTTTGGACATATAGTATTTACTTTGTGCAATTTGAAATGCCTTAACCATGAGGCTCCTCAGATTTCTTCTAGGCTACTTGAAAATGGCATAGGTAAATGCAAGATTGTTTTCCTGAATTGATAACTTCATTTTATTTTTGATTCATAGAGGACTTGAGAGTTTATCCATGCAGCATTGTTCCTTCATCTCCGAGGTGAACTTTTCAGGAAGTGTGTCTCGGCCATCCACTCACCGCACTGTAACATGAAAGTTTCAACTTTATTTTGTATTCAGTTCTCTCTCAAGCTCTCATTGAGCTGCTGTCCAGGCTTATCTGAAGCTGCTTTTTGTATGTCAGCTTTGTCTAATCCTTCATTCTAGCATGTATTTGCTCTGCACATCAGCTGTCCAAATCCATACAAGTATATGTTTTATATATCCAGACAGACTGTAGAAGGACATAAATGCCTTATTTTTTTCCTGCAAGATTTCCTAGCAGTAGATCATTTGGGAAGGAAAGTAAATAAAACATTAAGCTGTGATTATATTGTTGAGGTATAGCTTTCATAAACTATTAAATTATTAAATCATTTCCAACAGTGATAGTGGAGAAGTACAGCTACTGAACTAAGATTGCCATTTCTGTGAGCTGACAAGATGTACGTGTTGAGATAAGATGTAATCTCAGTTTTTTTAGGACTTCAGTGCATCTTGGTGGCTAATGCTATGGGCAGTTTTACAAGAAGACCAAATAAGAGGTTGCACCCTTTTATTAAATGTGGATATTATAGCATTATTTATACAGACCAGTGCACCAGTGATGATGTGATTGGTGTCTTACAGAGTCTTTATTCAGCGATCCCTCTTGTAACCAATTACTCCCTGTTTTGCCTCACAGTGCAGGACTTGTGTCACGTAAAGCATTTGGCCTGTTTGGGGATCCTTCTCTGGGATGGATATAGGAGCTTCTACAAGACACTGAAAATGCTGCACTCCTCGCTGCCTGCTGCAAAGGGGCATCCTTTACTGATGGAAAGGGATGTTTTGGAAATGTGTCTAGTTGAAATGCCCATAAGCAGCATGGGTTACAAAAGCCTAGAAGTGCCGTGCCTGCACTCGCTGGGATCTGGGGGAGGCTTTCCAGGGACTTTGGAGTTTGGGTCAGGGTCTAGCTAGCTAGCGTCGGTAATCTTATTTAAGGAAATACTTTTGTATTATGTGTTGCCTTTGTTATGCACATGTAATATTTAGCTCTGTTTTTTCAATTCTACTACTGACAAAAACTGGATTAGCTATCAGCATATTTGGATTACGGATTGCACGTAACTTTGTTGGTGTCCCTGTTCATTACTAAGATGTCAGCTGCTTATTATTAATCTCTAATGTCTTTCTCTCTCTCCCTCCTTTTTTCAGAGGCCTTTGAGTCTTTGCTTCGCTTTGCTGAGAATCGCACAAGTTCCCTCTTTGAGACAGCTTACAGACCTATGGCAAAAGAAGCAGCAGAGCCGGTTAAAGAACTTTTTACAGACCTCTCTCTCTACATCCTGGGTGCAGAGACTACCGTGGAAAGCGCAGTGTTACGGTTCTTCGACAGCCTCTTTCCTCTGGTATACAGTCGGCTAATAAACCCAGGAATTACAGATTTATCAGAGGACTACACAGAGTGTCTGCGGCTTACAAGGCAAGACATAAATCCTTTTGGACGCTATTCTAAAAATATGGTTACGGAGCTATCAAAATCTCTTTGGGCCAGCAGGATGCTAAGCCAGGCCCTCAGCATGGGCATCGAGGTGATAAATACTACTGAACACGCCGCTCTTACGAAGGAGTGCAGCAAAGCGCTGGTGAAGATGCAGTACTGCCCGCACTGCCAGGGCCTGACGCTGATCAGACCCTGCGTGGGGTATTGCCTGAACGTAATGAGGGGCTGCCTGGCCAGCGTGTCGGAGCTGGATGCGCAATGGAGGGAGTATATCTCCACGCTGGAGTATCTCGCTAATGAAATGGCCACGTCGCATGACCTGGAAACAGCGCTGACGGGAATCCGGAATTCGGTCAACGAAGCCATCCTGCACGCGCAGCTGAACGGGCCGCAGCTCTCTGCCACGGTAAGTGCTCGCCCCTTATTTCGTGCGCCCATTGCTGGCTTTCGTTATTTGATGAATAAACATCTGAACAATTTGGTGGGTTTTTTTGCATCACTTGTTAGCCTTCGACTACATCTTTGTTAATAGTCCGTGAAGGTATTACAGATAATTATGATAGGGTTCAGTATAATCTGCTTTGAAATTGAAGAAAAAATAGTTGGCTGCTTGAGAAGCAATCTTGTAAAGCAGATAGCTCTGGCTTGTTTGCAGGATTTTCTAAACAAAAAAATTTGGCATATATTATACTTGATACCAACAACATATTTTTGTACTCTAAAACTTCTGCATGTAGCAGTCTAGGAGCCGTGCTCCACTGGTCTGGGAGTGTTTGCACTAGAACGTGTGAGGGCATCCCATGAGGGGGAGGCAAAGAAATTCATTTTTTCATGATTTTAGAGTCACTTTATTTTTGTGCTGACCATTGAGATACCAGAAAGGGAATACAGGACAGTGGTGCTACAAAAATGGAAAGAAAGTGGGGGAAAAACATGAAAAATCTTACTTATCAGGGCTTACATAAGCAAATGTTAAAAATATACTGTAGGTGGTTCCATCTTTTGTCAGTGGTAGGGTTCGGAGGACAGAACTATGATGGTAGAGTAAATAATGGCAACTCATAACTGACAGGTTCTCTCAAGGTGTTGAAGATTAGACCAGAAATTGTTGAAATGACTGATAATTCAGCTGGCTACATGCATATGAAGTTCAACATAACTGTCAATGGAAAAAATGCAGCGGTTCGGCCCCAAACAGGGTTGAGACTAATCTGATTGTTCTGGCTGCCTAGAAAGTGAAGGAATTCATGCAGAGAACAAATGAGAAGGAAACAAGAAGGAATTAGGTTAATTCCTGAGCTGAACTCTGGTCACTGTATTATGTAAGGAAAAAAGTACTGGAAAGACTCTAGAAAAAGAAGGTGTAATCAAAGGTGTCCTAAACTAAGAAAGTATTTTGTCAGAAGAAAATGGCTGTATGTAACCTTCAAAGATGCGTAACATCACAGCTCTCTCCAGTTTTATAAGAGCCAACAGTCAGTAGATACGAAGATGGAAAAAACCCATGTTTGGTAATCCAATAGAAAGAATTTTCACAGGGTATTTGCAGTTAGCATCTGAGGTCATGTTGCCTCAGGTACTCCATTGCTTTCTATCAATGACTCTTGAATCTGCCAGTTTATCTGACATCCAAGGAAACACATGAAATATTAGGAAAAGATTTGTCCAGTTTCATGGAGAGCGTGATTGCGATTTTGGAGGGATGTTGCACAGTAGCCGCGGAGCCTACACACAACGGAGAGCAATGGCTCTTGCTGAGGTCTCCTTGGGGGCTTTGTAGACTAATGTGTGCCATAAAGCACTCTTACCTAGAATGCATGATGAACAAATATTCTTACATCTGTTCTACTTTTTACCCTGTGATGCTATTTTTTGTGAGACTTTAGAAGGGAAATGAAAATCAAATTATATTCTGTCTTGTAATATATATGAGTTTTCTGTAGTAGCAAAGACTGACAATAAATAGAAATTTCTCTGAAATCATCACAGTGCCCTGATACTGTTTACACAGAAGTAATTAGGAGTAAACTTAAGCTCCTTGACTATTAGCAGCAAAAATAATGACAGGTATTTYCTGCACTATAAGCAACGTGTTACAAAATGCTAAAGCCTTATTCTGCATTGCATGGGTCAGCCTCATAATTAATATGTGCTTACTTAGCTTGCTTATGTACAGTACGTAATCAGATAATTACAAGTGAAATCAGTGAGTATTTTGCTTTTAGCTGATTTGGAAGCAGAATTGCCTCTGAAATGTCTCTCAGGCTGAGAATGTTCTTTAATTGTTGTTTAAACCATCTTACTTGAGTCTCTTCTGGTTCCCTTGCTTTAAGTTTAAACACTTTCCTTTTCCCATTCAGAATGAGTTCAACAAGAACTGCTGCGTTTGAAACTACATTAATTCTTTCTTTTTTTCCCCAAAAAAATTCTTTTTGTTTTCTTCCATTAGTGAAATCTCTATGCACAAAAAGATTGTGTTTTTTTAGGGAGTGCCCTGTAGGATAGCAAAGGATATTTTCTGTTTGAAAATGGAAACTATATGCCAGTTTGTTATCCTCGGTCTTCTAGCTTCTTCAGATTTCTTCAGGGTAAGATTATATTTTGAAGACTGAGCACGTTCCACTATTTGAGCAAGCATTTAGTCTGATATTGATTTAAATTTTACTGATTAGTTACAGAGGATAACCATTATTTAGAAAATTRAGCCTAATTAAGCTGTATTTCCTTCTCTGGAGAAACGGAAAAGAGTTCAATCTACAGCTTCAGGATTTCCGGCTGTGAAATGGCATTTTGGAGTCCGGCAGCCTGATTCTCAATTACACCAGTACCCCTTTGCACTGCTCTGACAGGATTTATACCCAGTATATTTATTGTTCCTTTTACTTATCTAAAACTTGTTTTCAGAAAAAGAGGATATAACTTCCCTTTTCCTTTCCTACAAAAATGTGGAGACTCCTCTCTGTTCATGCAGTATATTCTTTGGCTTCTGGAAAAATGGAAATGTATAACTTCTGTACGGTTTCTGTTACAAATGCTGTAACTGGTTTCATTCAATTATAAATAATCTATAGAAAACTCATTCAGGAAAGCAGAGTGCTCCTAGTAATTTTCATTTATTCTGAGGCAGCCTTAATTAATGCACCTGCCCTTTTAGGAAACATTTTATATTTTTTAATAAGCAATATGGCTAAAAATTAGAGTTCTTTTTTAGCTTGCTGCCTGCCTAAGGAATTATGGAAAGTTGCATTGTTTTCTTTAAAATGGGAAGGGGTGAAATAAACCTGTAACATGCTCCATGTGCTTTGCTCAAATGAAGTGCATTCAATTACTATAAAGCTAAAAAAACCCACCCAATCCTATTTGTATGAAGAGTGCATAACTGTAAGAGACTGGCCTCTGGTGATCTCTTCCATTACAGCCAAGAGAATTGCCTGATTTGCCAGGACAGCATGTGTGAAAGGTCACCTTGAAGATATTAGTAATCTCTCCTCGGATTCCTCCAGCACGTGCAGTACCATTTGTTCAGTGGTGCTGGCTTGCATCCAGCTCGCTTATACTAATGTGGGCCGGCGCAGCCCGCGGTATCAGCAGCCATCATCATTACTTGCTGGTTTGTCTGCTGGAATCTAATTGTCTTTCGTATTGGTAGGAGCCCGGCTGCTGCTTGGTGCCAGATACACAGACCAAGTTTGTTCACCCTTCCTATTGTTTTTGAGACTTTCTGTTCTTCCTTTTTGCATTTTAAAGCTGGTCTCATTTTTTCATTTATTCAGTCTACTGTGCTGCTGTATTCTAACCTCTGTATTTATGCATCATTTATTCAGTCTACCGTATTGCCATATTTCAGTCTCTGTATTTATGCATCATTCCTGTGGTTTTTTAGTTTAATGCAAGGTGGAAGTAAAATACCTCCAACTAAAACGTGAGGAGGAGGACAGACAATGTTGGAACGCATGCTGTCCACTGGTGCTGCGGAAAGTGTGCTCTCCCCGCTACTGCTCAGGGGTCCTGAACGTATCCCAGTGCAGCAGGCTTGGGCTTCCCTGGAGCTTGCTCATCTTGCTTCCAGACTAGCTTGCTCTTTCCTCATACAGGAGCTGGATCTGAAAGGAAAGATGGTCTGTGGGGTGGRTTGTTGGCTGGAGAGGCAAGAGGTTTGGAGGCAGGACCCTGCTCAGATGCAGATTTCCCGTTGGCAGTTCATGGCTGCTTGCGTTCTCTGCTGTCTGTGGAAAGGAATATATTGCTTTCCTGCATCGGAGGAGTGTTTTGAGGACCAACAGCAAACCAGTGATTCTTTCATTTACTAGATCATCTAAGTGTCGAAGATGCATTTTTGCCCAAATTGGTAAGCTCTGTGATCCCCAGACCTTTCTGTACAGCTGACAAGGAAGAAGATTAGGATGAAGCTGCCAGCTTAGATCTGCTGATCGCCCACCCGGGAGCTTTGTAGAACCATGGTACGGCAAAGGACTTGTTCGTGGTTTGCTGTGGGATTAGGATAAACAGGGTGAGTGTAAACCCAGTGGCAGGGGGTTTGAGTAGAGAGGCTTTGCTTTAGTTCTGGAATATGGTGCTGTGTTTGTCTGTCAAGTTACCAGAGAGTTTGTATGTCACCAACAAAACCGGGTATGTCTCTAGATCCATTCATTTACTTCCTGAGAGAGAATTCACTAACTCTAGCGGCCAGCATCAATTGTACAGGTGCAGCGCGATGGACCTTGGTGCCCACGTATGGCGGGGTAGATGGGAGCATGAGCTTTCTGCCATTTCTTTCCAACTTGTTCATTTATGCCCTGTAGCAAATGATGGGTTGTCTCTTGTTTACTGTATATTTTAGCTTTATGAAGAGTGCTCCCCAGTTAATATTCAGGAACTCAGTTTGCATTGATAAAAGAAGTTCATGCAGCTTTTTGACACGTAAATATGTTGTAGGACTCTGTGCTGAGGTCCTCGTGCAAGAAGCTCTCCCACTGGTCCTAGAGATCGGTTGAGTGTGGGTAAGGATTAGATGGGGGCAGCGCAGTCCTCTTYGCTTTCGGAAGCCCGACCAACTGTTATTTGTTGCTTGTTCCCCGAACGTGCACACTGCAGCCTGGGAGGCTGGCAGGGCCGTTGTGTATCAGTTGCAGTTGTTGAGCTGTCTGAGGTTGCCAGCCCTGGTGTTTGGTGCTTTTCTTTATACCTTAACTCAAAGAGCAATGAGGCCACATGGAAATACCTTTTTAAAATAGAACATTTCTGTACTGCTAATATTGCTGCATATCAGTGCTCCACTTATCAAGAGCAAGAAGGAGGCAAGATTTTCAAAAAGAAACATTTTATAGTCTGAATTCCCACTTGAGCGCGATAGGCACATAATTACCCTTCGTTCTTTTAAGCACATTTCCCAGGTATTGCACAAGCTATGTCTTCTGCTCTGCATGTGGCTCCTTGTGAAACCTGCCTGCCTGCGTGGTGGAAAGAAAATGCAATGTGATGTGTGTTAGCAGGAGTATTTGGGCTGTGGGAAGGCGTGTATTCCTGAGACTTGTTCCTTCTGCTGCATGAAGTTCATATAGCTTTATATGATTTTTGTAAAGTACTTACCTTTTCTTCTTACTGATGTTTTAATGGCAGAAAACCTATCACATGAAGAGAATGTGAAGAGCGGCAGATCTAATATTTTCAGAACAACTGACCGTTTATAGAAGACAAAAGTTCGACGTGTTTTGGTTTTGGATTATATTATTTGTGAAAGCAAAAGCTAATAAAAGTCTTGATAGAGGGGGGATTGTAACACCTAGATATGATCAGAGATCAGGTTTTTGGAGAAAGTGGAAAGATCTGTGTCTTAAGCCAATTATCTGCTTGGAGACGAGCATACCAATTAATTTGATGAAAGTGATATAGAAAGAATAACCAAAATAYATTTTAAAAAATATTTCTCTCATTGTTTTTATTACATCATCATTAATGTTTTTATTTTGAAATAGCTCCTGGTGGTCACAATACAGTAGTAGCACTAAAGAATGCCAAGCTTATAACATTTAGGAAGCAGAAATGCCTTGGCACAAATTCAATGAGACCATTAATGGACGAATATGGGAAGTTAATGAGGCATGGAGGTTGATGTCAAAGATAACAAAAATAAAATCTTTGCTTTCTGCTGCACATTCACAGCTCACAAGCTGTGTTATATTTTCTGAGGGCAAAAATGAGCTTGATTATGTCAGAGGATAGAAGCCAGATAGAATTATTATGAGGCAATGAGGCATTATAAATTTAGATGAACTTACTTCTCTGAATGTTTAAGGGGTAGGGGCAGAAGGACCTGTCACTAATTTTGAAATAACTAAAGAGAGTGATTAAAATATATGGATATATGCAAACTGAATTTATAGTCCAAAATTCACAATTTGCCAGTTTTTAATTTAAAATTATACTAGACTCAAACTTTATAAACCTTAAAGCTCGGCTATGCTTCAAGAGTAGATTAAATGTTCTAAAACATATACGGAAGTTTGCTGGGATATTTCAGTACTTACCCATTCTTGGGACTGACTTTGCATCTCGTGAAAGCAAGCTGAGGAACTGGGACCACACACGTGCTGGGGACTGCAGTGGTAGCTGTGTGAGGAGTCCTATCCTCTGAATGGTTTGTTTTCTTCTTTGAGGAGCGCTGTTGGCTTTACTGTGGAAAATCGAATGCAAACAAAAGAGACTGTCTTTTTATCCTTTCGCCATTGAGATAAACTGTATTCAAATTTGTGTACTTAGAGGGCAAACTTATGCTGTTTTTGCCAAACATTGTTATTACTTTTGCTGTTGGCAAACTGTTCTTAGAAAAATCTATTTGATTTGCACAGACATTCTAATCATGCTAACGCTTCTAAGAAGGTAACTGTGCCTAAATATTGCATAAGCAGGTTTATATTTGGAAAACATTGCTGTTCTGAATAGAGTTATAAGTTCTYCTTCACTCATTCAAATGAAAATTCTGGGAGGTTTTTTTCCCCACCGTTTCTTCTTAACCATATTTTTTTTCTGGTTGATGTAATTGTGTCAGAGACCTTAAATGATCATTTACCTTCTTTCCAATCACTTATAAAATATGGCTTAGTATAAGGCTAAATAAGTAGTCAGGCTTTTCTATGTTGCTGCCAAACCAAAGCTCCATGAGCCTGTAAACTCTGCAGTGCTTCCCTTTGCAATGTTGGCTTGGGAAGGGCTATTCCYGCTGCCTAGCCCGCTCTGCGGAGAGGGCCCCTCCGCTCCGCTCCTCAGGCGCAGGGGGGTATCGTAGGGTTACTGCATGTCCTGAGCAGGTAGCAACACATAGTGGAACATGTTTCACAAGGGAAGTCATTTTAGGATGCTCATTATAGAGCTTTTGCATGTTATCCGCAGTCTTCGGAGCGGTTTGGGATGATGCGAGGGCCGCAGCCTGAACAAAGCTGAATAGCTGCTGCTCGGCATGGTGCGTTTTGGGCACAGCGTGAGCAAAGGGCTTGCAGAACCTTTAGTGTATGGGCACATCAGTACAGGTTTCACCACAAGGTGCACGTCAACAGTGGCCAAACTGAGATTATTCAACCAAACTTACCTTAGGCATTTGTTAGATGCAGACTGCTTCTCTGCAACCTCACCAAGTGCAGAACTACATGAGAAATTCACTCAGCCAAGCGGAGTGAATTCCTGTCCCACAYATTGGAGTCTGTCACATGCAGTACAAGGTACTAATGCAAGAAAATGAGAGGGTGTGTAGAAACCTAACACAGCTATTTTGTAATTTGAAGAGATGTAAAGGGAAAGAGAAGCTGGCTTTGCCTCACTGCTAGCTCAGAGCTGGGAGTCCTGCAGAGGCCCGTGGCAGGAGTGAGCCTCTGCTCTGAGCTTTCCACAGTCTGGATATGCAGCCCAGGCAGCGGGGAAGAAAGGGACGGTGTCAATGTGGGTGTGTGGGGAGAACGGGGCAGAAGATGATGAAGTGGCTTCAGYGATCAGGGGAATTAGTGGCTCAGCTACAAATGTAACCCACGTCTTCGGAGCCGCAGCTAGGCGGTTTGACTGCAGAGCAGCCTTTGGCCCAGCTTTGCATTTTCAAAGCACTCACGGCAACGCCAGGACTGTTATTTCTCACAGCGGTGCTGCCAGCGGTCAGGTGCTTTGCAGCTCTCCAGGGCTCTCTCTGCTGCAGCATGTGCAAATTCACCCTGAGGCTGTGAAAGGGGAAGAAGAAGAGGGAAGACCTTCTCATAGGTCATTAAGATTGACTGTTAGTAATATGGCAAAAGCAGTATTTAAGAGAGTTTTAGCATGGAGAAAGTAGTTGCTTTTCAGATTAATTCAGAGAAGGCAAGCCTTGCTAGAATAAGGTCTGCAGTTATTTGAGATATTTAGCCTATAGGTGGATATGACTGTGGATGTTGGTGGGCTTGGAGAAAGTTGGGAGGCAACATGGARTCTTAAGAAAAAAAAATTGAAGAGACTAAATTTATACAAGCACTGAAGGAGTGGGTAGTAATTGAGTCTCACAATATTCTCATGAAATAGCTGTATGCTGGTGTGTTATGCTGAAAAACAAATTCAGGGAGCTCAAGG
This sequence comes from Apteryx rowi, assembly GCF_003343035.1. NCBI lineage: Eukaryota > Metazoa > Chordata > Aves > Apterygiformes > Apterygidae > Apteryx > Apteryx rowi. Next base: position 963,301 of record NW_020450772.1, read on the forward strand.
GTTTTGTTCAGCCATATATTAAAAAAAAAAAGAGGTAGAACTATAAAATCAGGATTTTTTTCATAAGTCATGGTACTGCACTCCAAGACATCTAATTTTTAGAGAGATCTGAGCATAGGCTTCTAGTGTCCTTTACAGGCACATAWGACCCAGCTCTGTGCATGTCCTTAACCAATTAGAAGTTGCAAAGCTTTGTTTAATGTGGCATTTAGCTGAAACAAATAATGCCTGCTAGGAAGCAGGATATAGTACCTTTGGCACTAAAAAACCAAACTAAGTAGCTATTTGCTGGGTTCAGTTTAAGGGTAGAAAGGGGCACCTGCCTGTGAAAGAATATACTGGTGTTTCCCGAATTGCCCACATTACTTCTGTGAGCTTGGGCCAGAACTTCCTGACGGGAAAAAACATTTGGAAAGAAAATGAAAATATTGGCAAAAATTTCCTGATAGAAATTCAGGAATTGATGGAAAGCTCAGGGAAAATAATGGAGGTTTTCTGAAATCATTAGGAATRGAAAAGAAAAAAACAATCCTGAAAAATAAGCAGTGTTGTTAAAACAGTCACCTTTAGGAAACTAAAAGCTTAGTTGAAGAAAAGATTGCCAAACTTACAGCAGCAGGAGATTGATGCCCGGTAACCTTACAAATTTGAAAAGGAAATGGCAGTACTATGAGCAAAATAACTTTGTGCTGAGTGAGTTCACAGCAACAAAGAGTTTCTGCCAGCCAGTAATGAACTACTTGATTAAAGACATCGAACAGTATCATAAAACACTCCTGGAGACTTTGGAGAACACTTGGAGCTGAACTCAGGTGCTTCCTTCCTTCCTGCAAGTTTTCCAGTTCAAATGATCAACACCAGCTGTCAATGAGTGTGCGAACTGTACTTAGCAGAGGTTAAAGCCCTAAATTTAATTCCTTGTGGTTAAATTGCTGGAAATAACTGTAAAAATTACAAGCAAAGCTATGTTTGTGCAATATTTGCACCAGAAGTGTTGTTTAAAATGTCATTTTGCTTTTTCTAAGCATTTGTTACCAGGAAACCTCCTCTAAAAGCAGAAAATGGAGGAAATGCATGACTATGATGAGGTGTTTGTAGATGGTCCTGACGGAGCCAGAATTGTCACCTATTGAAGCTGTCCATTTTACTAGTGTTTCTTGCAGGCACAATCTTGAATGACACAATCACTTATGTTGAAGGAGCGACCTCCTACATTTTGTTCTAATGAACTGAAGTTACATGAATGTACACCAGATTTGAATCATTTGTGAGTCGAGGACAGGAGGAGCCTGCTTAAAAACTCCCTGGTGAATTGCCTTCAGGCAATTCCTCGTTGCAGTGTAATGCAATGGTCTGTGTCTGTGCAAAAGGTAGAAGAATGGTCTTCACAGCGGAGAAAGATATTTTTGTATGTCGGCATTAAAATTTTGTTTATTGCTCTTGGGGTCTATTCTTGTTAAGGTATTGCTCTGTTCATATGGTCAGTCAAGAATGACTTTTTCAAAAATGTGCTGTGGAACTATAGACCTGTAACCCACTGAATTTCATCGAGTATAAGCACCTAATTCTTGTAGGCAGCCTTATAAATCTTGCCACGTGCTATTTGCTTGATTTAAAAGCCTTTTGACACTTGAGTAATATAGAGGTATTTCTGGAAATAATTATCTAAATTGTTTAATGCATTTGCCTTATTCCCATCTGTTACAAAAGTCCTCTGGAGGATTAGAGTTTGTGTAGTCTTGAACAGTCTTTTAAGGAGCTGCAAGGAGCTTTCTGGCCAGCGCTGGTTAATGAAAGGTCTCTTCCAGGCAGATGTTTGGATATCAAGGAGCAGTCTGGTTTCCTGGTGTTAGGGATCATCTCCTCTGTAGTGATGGAACTGCTTGATATTTGATATTTACCCAGGAATCACTGTCACTACAAACTCTGTTAAAATGAAATATATACATTTCCAATGTCTTAATTATTATGAATCAGAGCAGGAATAAAAAAACATCATATAGTTGGACTGGTTCTAAGAGATACGGTTACTGGGCATTATCCAGCTGTTGTGTTATTTGACTAAATGCRTAGCCAGGAATTTGGTTTTACATAAACTGTATAGCCTTAAGCTTGCTTTTGCAAAGTGGATTCATGTGGATATGCATGTTGCTCTTACACTCGAATGCTGCACAGCCTTCTGTTGAAGGTTGCACCTTACCTCCCAACTGACTGCTGACTTTCTGGAAGTGCATAACTAAACTATTTACAAGTCATTAATGTGTATTAAGATAAAAAGCTCTTTTCTGCCTGGCAGAGCAATGCTCAAGTTGTACTTTCCATTCCCTAAATCTTATATTTCATCTAAACATGTAACCTGAAAATTGTATGTTGAATAATCAAAATAATGGGATTGATGAATGTGACTTTTTACCAGCTTTTGATTTGAGACTGGCTCTGACTGTGATTAGCCATTTTGGGAATGACAGTGATTTGGGGCTCCTGACTTCTGGCAGAGACTTAAGGTCTTTCAGAGACATCCAGACACCACCCTTTTTTTCATTTACAATGAGAAATACTTGTTTGACCTACTTTATTGAGTAAATTTTTGTGGAAAACATGTTGGAGGTGGCGGGGAGGTCCCCAGCAATGCTGTTATACTAGTATGTAGTTGAGTGTTTTCAGCAAATTTTGCATGCTTGTTGGTTCAGAGCAGATACAAGTCTGTATGATTCTGATGTTAAATTTAAGTAGCTCAGGCATATATTCTAATGGACAGTCTACTCCCGGTAAGCTATCCAAATGCAGACAGTAACGATGGCAGGTTAAATGTAAAGCTGAGAAATAGTCTACTTTCAGAGCAAGAAGCCTAAATGATGTAGTAAAAAATTCATTGTTTGTTATTCACTTTGTCTTATGCTTATCATCTTAGTTTAGGGGACTTACCATTTTAAAAAGGTGTGATCGTTTTTTGAAAGGTACATTTTATTAGTTTCATTGCTACTTTCTTTTAAATAAATTTAACAAAAACAATGATATGCTATTTACCTTTAAATATATGCTAAAAACTGCACAAYTGATAAAGCAAGTGTCCTTGGCTGCTGAAGGAGCATTAATCCTGCCCCCTTCTGATGGCAAAGCGCTGTAAGTACTAACGTGTGTGTACACAAAGCGCATGTGCTCTCGTGCACATATGCACACCTGCTGTTCGCTCCTTCAAACAAATGAAGCTGCATCTTTTTTAGTAGGTGGACAGTCAACTCAGTTCTAAAAGGCTGGTTCAGGTAGCGTCTATTTATTATTAGATAAGAATGAACTTACTAGTTCTATAATTGCTTTTGAATTTAGCTCTTCTCACTGAGGGCTATGTATTTGTATGATATAACCAATTTTTCTCAAGACAGCTGCTTTGTTTCATTTTGTTTGCCAAACTGAGGCTCTCAAATTTTTCAGCACCTTTTGGTTCCTAGAGAATTAGTTCCTAGAAACTACACAATCAAATATAATAAAATAGTAATGAAAAGTAAAACCCAAAGTCCTACCTAGTGTTAAAATGGTCGGACTGATACTCTTCCCCCCGCCAAAGTTACAAGTGCTGAAAAGTATATCCTAAGTCACAGAGTCCGTGTCTGTTTTGACTTTAACTCTTTGTTGTATGATCAGGAGGGTATGCCCATGTGTATCCGATCGCAGGGTTTGRGCTACAGAATGAAGTCCTACCAAAGCCCCAAGCATAAGCTTGCCAAGGTAGCACACTAATAATTTCCCAGAGCCAGTGTTGTCAGTGAGCACTCTGTATCTTACTTGAAATATGGTTCTGGTGTCAACACTTCACTATTATTACAGTTAAAAGTTGAAGGACATAAATATGGTAAGAGTCCAGGATTTTGCTTGAAGCACAGTACTGAGCAAGACAATCAATGGTCGGGATAATATTTATGGAAATGATAATACTGGAGATGACAGATGATGTGTTTAGTATTTCAAAAACAGTTGTGTATGCTTTATTCATTGTTTCCACTTAGCTCTTTTTTATTCTATTCTGTGTACCTATTGTAAGCTTCCATACATTGTGCAAGTCATCTACTGACAGAGTGTTATTTTCTATTGCAGAATCAATTTAAAGTAAAAAAGAAAAATTAGATAAGCAGGTTTTTTATGGACCTGACTTTCTGTACTGCAGTTTATTAAATATAATGGATTTCTGTAGCTGCAGTCCTTTGGAATTTTGGCACTTCTGTTTGTTGTGGTTAATTGTTGGTCTTATAAATTAACAAGGCATCAAACAATGAAGTTGGAGTGTTGCTGGGTTGGGGTCCAGTCCCCGGTAAAAAATGCAGCTCTAGCATATTGGCAGCTAGACTGCTTGTTATTCATTGTAAGGCGTCTAGCTATGGGAGTGTTAGATGTTTGACAGCRTTGAATAGATTCCAGTCAGCCATACAAACTACCTCCAGTGAAGTGGAAAGGACCATAAAATTGTTTTAGCAACAGCTAATTCTCTTGAGTCTTTTAAGGCTTTTTTTTCTTTTTTTCTTTCTTTCTTTCTTTTCTTTCTTCTTTTTTTTTTTAACTGTTTGGTTGCTGGAGGAGGATTTTCCAATTTAAACAGTAAATGTTCCCAGATTGATTTCATGTTTTAAGATTAAAGATGTAGACTTTTCACTGATTTCACATTTAGTGTAGTTTAGATTTTGMAAAAAAAAAAAGTATATAGTTTAACAGTACTATTTTTTGAATAGAAAAGCTGAAATATAAAGAAACTTGGAGCATTGGTGTTTAAAAAGTGCTATTTCAACAAATAACTTTGTCTCATGTATATCAAGAAGCCATCTGAGTGCTAGTCTAATAACTGGTAGGTATCCAGCTTCTTGTTTCTGCTCATCTTTTAGCTGTTGAAATGTCACATGCTTAGCGCTACAAGATTCTTTTACAACCAGCTTGTTCTCATCTTTTCTTTTTGGATTTCTGACTAAGGATATGCATTAATTCTTCCATCTTTCCTTACCTGAGTCAGTTTGTCTCTTGACTAGCTTAGGGTGTGGATCCAGTGTTTGAAAGGAATGTGAATGTGTTCTCGTTGGTCACAGGTTCACTGAGAATCACAGAATGGTTGAGGCTAGAAGAGACCTCTGCAGATCATCTAGTCCAACCCCCCTGCTCCAGCAGGGTCACCTACAGCATGTTGCACAGGACCCTTTTGAATATCTACAAGGAAGGAGACTCCACAACCTCTCTGAGCAACCTATTCCAGTGCKCAGTCACCCTCACAGTAAAGAAGTTCTTCCTCCTCATGTTCAGATGGAACTTCCTRTGTTTCAGTTTGTGCCCGTTGCCTCTCGTCCTATCACTGGGCACCACTGAAAAGAGYCTGGYCCCAACCTCTYGACACTCTCCCTTCAGATACTTATACRCATTGACAAGATCCCCCCTCAGTCYTCTCTTCTCCAGGCTGAACAGGCCCAGCTCTCTCAGCCTTTCCTCATACGAGAGATGCTCCAGTCCCTTCATCATCTTTGCAGCCCTTTGCAAGGCCTCCTCCCGTAGCTCCGTCTCTCTCTTGTACTGGGGAGCCCAGAACTGGACATGGCACTCCAGATGCAGCCTCACCAGGGCTGAGTAGTAGTAGTAGGGGGAGGATCACCTCCCTCGACCTCCTGGCAATGCTCCTCCTAATGCAGCCCAGGAGACCATCAGCCTTCTTGGCCACAAAGGCCACATTGCTGCCTCATGGACAACTTGTCGTCCACCAGGACTCCCACGCCCTTCTCTGCAGAGCTACTTTACAGTTGGTCARCCCCCAGCCTGTCCTGGTGCAGGGGGTTATTCCTCCCYAGGTGCAGGACCCTGCACTTGCCTTTGTTGAACTTCAGGAGGTTCCTCTCTGCCCATCTCTCCAGCCTGTCCAGGTCCCTCTGAATGGCAGCWCAGTCCTCTGGTGTATCGGCCACTCCTCCCAGTTTTGTATCGTCAGCAAACTTGCTGAGGGTGCACTCTGTCCCTTCATCCAGGTCATTGATGAAGAAGTTGAACAAGACTGGACCCAGTATTGGCCGCTGGGGGACACCGCTAGCTACAGGCCTCCAACTAGACTTTGCGCCACTGGTCAAAACCCTCTGAGCTCTGCCATTCAGTCAGTTCTCAGTCCACCTCACCGTCCGCTCATCTAACCCACACTTCCTCAGCTTGCCTATGAGGATGTTAGAGGTGACAGTGTCARAAGCCTTCCTGAAGTCAAGGGAGACCACATCCACTGCTCTGCCCTCATCTATGCAGCCAGTCATTCCATCATAGAAGGCTAGCAGGCTGTTTAAGCATGATTTCCCCTTGGTGAATCCATGCTGACTACTCGCGATCACCTTCTTGGCCTTCATGTGCTTGGAAATGGTGTCCAGGATGAGCTGCTCCRTCACCTTCCCGGGGATYGAGGCGAGGCTGACTGGCCTGTAGTTCCCTGGATCCTCCTTCTTGCCCTTTTTGAAGACTGGAGGGACATTTGCTTTCTTCCAGTYCTCAGGCACCTCTCCTGATCRCCACRACCTTTCAAAGATGRTGGAGAGTGGCCTTGCAATGACGTCCGCCAGCTCCCTCAGTTACATAGTATGAGAGCGGGGTGCCTCATAATGTGTCATATTTCATTCTTTAAGAAAGAGCCTTGAACACAAAGTTTTCAGATAGTCTGGGAGATGCAGCAACAGTAGCTTTGGAGGAGGCCTGCAAAATCGTGGCTTGGGGAGGCATAAGAGGAGGATGGAGAATGAGAAGATCCTCAACTGTTATAGCTTCACTGAATGGAGTTATAAAACTGACAACTTGAGTAAGTCTCTGCAGAGACCTGTGGAAAGCAGAGTCAGGATTACAATTTGGAAGATGAGTGTATAACCCCTGTGGCTCTAGATATTGAGCAATGGACTGAGAAATATGGCAGCCCTGTCTGACAGAAGCATTTGGAAATTATTACACACAGAAAGCGGATTTAAAGAGCAGAAGCCTGTTTAGGTAGTGAAGAAGGAAGTTGAGTGTTTTCATCCATCATGTGTGCGCTTACAGAAAGATACTTCAGTTTGCTCACATGGTGCCTCAGCAGGTGTGTTCAAAGATGTGCACGTATTTGGAGAATCCCTTGATTCTTTTCAGAAAGACTGTTATGCTTTGTCTTTGGTTTTCTTTATGATTTAATTAAAACAATTTTGTGAAGAGCTTCATTTGATAGGATGTTTTGTTTTGAATCACTAATGTTACTTCAATATGTGGAGTTTACCTTTAGGTCTGATTTTATTCTAAATATGCTTGATATATCATTATAAATCCGTGCTTTTTTTTTTCTTTTTTTTTAATAAGCAAATGTGACACTGCTTCCTTCTGTTGAAGCAGAAGGAAGTAATCTTTTTATACTTCTGTAGCTTTTTTTACCTGCCATGACACTTTTCTGATTGTCCTTTATAAAGTGCCAGGCCAGGAATTCGAAGAGCCTGGCTCAATGAATTTTTACTCGGAGTCCTGCAAGTTTGAACTCCTTTTGCCTGTGGCAGACTTGGGAACAGAAGTTCACAGAGGAGTGACAGTGAAGCAATTCAAAGGATGAGAACAGAGGAGGAGAAATAGCTTAGACTACAGGGCCAACTTTTCTAGGGAATGGAAGATTTAAGTAAGCAATTAAGGTAGACTTTGAGAAAAACAAGTTATCTGAGCGAAGCCGTAATTTCCTATAGGAATTCGTCAGTTATATTTCTGAATTCTGATGGGCAGTGGCAGAGGAAGAGGGAAAAGATTCCAAAGGACTGAAATAGTGATTAGAGGGAGTAGAGGAAATATTAAAATATTCCAAATGAAGCAACGACTGTAAAGAAATATTCAAAAGAAAATAAAATGAAAGGACTAATTGTAGGAGGAAAACAGCACATGGATCCAATTGCATTTAAAAAAACCCCCACAAACTTATCACAGTGAGGATGAGACAAGTGGTGGTTTGGGGAGAGTTTAATTTTGCACAGAAAGAAGAAAAGAAATGAGCTAAACAAATAGCAAGAGGTTCAAAAAAATGTRAAGTGGGAGGGAGACAAGATAACAAGGAAGATATGTAAGAAATTCTGAGACAGAAGACATGGGAAAGAGCTAGAAAAACAATTATGGGAAAAGGAACTTATCTGAAGAATCAAAGAATGAGAACATGCTTTAAGACAGAAGAAACAGAAATAGACTGTATGGTAAGTATCAACATTTGGCATGGGACTGGCTGGCCTTACAAGCCACTAACCAATCCAGGCTGACTTCCCGTGGGTTAATCTGAGTCACGTCCAGAAGCAGTATGAACACGTTTACAGGTCTTCTCAAGCAGGCTTAGCAATTTGAGTAGTGTCACATAAACACAGCTGTGCTGCATCTGGATGAAAGCTTGTAAGTCTGCACGGTGCTGTACTTGGCCATCTGAGTTTCCCAAGGCAGAGTTTTACCCCTGTTTTTCCTTTGCTGTGGTTGCACTTTGGTAGTTTCCCTTAGTGCTGCGGGGCTGCAGCATTATGGTTTTCCAGTCAGGCTAAAGATATTCCATGCGATGGGTCTTCAGTACGCCCTGTGGCAAAGGGTGTTGCATCAGCTAACTTCCAGGATGGACAGGCTTCTCTGGGGTTATCTTTCTTTCAGTGGTTGTATTCTTGTTTTTCACCTCCTTGTTTGTTTGTGGGGGGGGGGGGAGAGAAGAGTTGTTTTTTGTTTTTTGAACCAGCTTCAGTGTCCTCTCTCTGCTTCCTCTTCCCAGGCCCCAGCTTGCCTGTTTTGATGATTCTACCATTTCAAGGTAGTTTAGGCCTATTTTGCCTATGCTAGAGGAGACTCAGATGGACTGATCTAGCCGTGGGTTTGTCCTGAACAGTTAGTCTAAACTTCCTAGGTGTGCAGTTGTCTATTGCTGATAGCTAGGGAAGGGCCAGAGTGTGTGGATGTCAGCACACACCAYTCCTACTCTTCCACTCTCATGGCAGCAGCAGTAACCAGTCATGATCTTTAGGGCTTTCTTTTGCCCTTCTTGACCCTGCCCTGCTTCTTCTCCCTTTAATCACTTCCGAGTGTTTTATGAAAAGCACTTTGCATTTTTTGCAAGGCATACAATGCATTACTCTCTTATGACCTCTCGTCATTAAGTATGTATAATCTGTGCTTCCTCTGTTGACTAATCTTGTCCAAAATATTCCCTCATTTCTGAGGCTTCATCCTTGATGGAATTAAGAACAGTCAGCATCTTGCAGGCTCAGGCAGGAAGCTGCTCCATTGATACCCTTTGAATTTCGATACARGCTTAGTTCTTCGTGATGATTACTTGAACCAACATTTCTGCATGGTCTGAAAGTAAAAAAGAATGGTTTGTTCATCTGAGTTAAATATGAAAATACATAATCAATCCACAGTTCCATTTTGAGACCACATTTGACCTGTGATTTTCTTCTCATAAGAAATCTTAAATGCTTTTAAAAGTCTCTTATCTTTTTCCTCACTGCATATGAACCCATGGATATTTTCATTGTGGCTCTACAGCATAACTATGCTTTTTTTTTTTTTTTTTTAAACCATAGACTCCAAAGCAGTTGTATTAAAAATAACAACAGTGAAGTCAGCAGTTTTTCAGAGCAGGTTAAGCATAAGTCATTTTGTGTTCATAACTGAAACTTTAATCTTTTASTATGGAAATTCATGACAGTACTGTAAAATGGTCAAAGAATGCGAAACTACTSTGGGCCAGGTTCTAGACAGTGAAAGTCTTCTAAACTTAAGCAGAGCAAAGCCAGTCCATGCCATCTGAGGGTTTGGTCCATGCAGTTCATCTGCTCATCTTCATGTACATTCAGCCCTTTTAACTTTTATTACCAAATTACAAGTGCCTGGGTTAAGCACGAAGCAATAATATGCAGAGTGAGCTTTGGCACTGCRAGGCAGGCCTGGAAAAGAATCTGCTGACTTCTCAGCCCTGCCTACTTATTGTAGAAATGACTCCTCTGTGTCACATTCAAATCACAGTGTCAGTGTTGGCAAAATTTTTGGATGTATATGCCAAACCTAACTGATGCATGTTCAGAAATAAGCATGTGCCCTGAACTGAATTTTGTCACTTGCAACCTTTTGCAAAAACAGAAGCAAGCTGCCTTCTGCTCTTAGGAGGTTTGTATTGTCAAAGGTCTAAATGCATGAAAAAAGGGCAAACAGACTTTAGGGAAAGTTGTCAGACTCAGACTTCTAAGTCAATATTTGTCATGTATATAAAATATGCCCCAATTCATTGTYTTCAGTAGCATCTGTGATAGACCAGAAGAACTGAAAATGGCAGACCTATTTTTCAGTGCAAAAAAGCATAATAGACCTTTTGTTTTCCTTTTCTAGTTCTTAGATGGCTTGCTCTCATGCAATTCATGGGGTTGAAAGCTGGATGTTTTCCACAGCTAGTGCAGAACCTATTGAGATCCCAAGATCTAGTCCAGCTCTCCCTGCTCTAAGGCAGGATCTGCCTTTTTTGTTGCTTTGTCACATATCTAATGGACTACTATAGTATTTTATGGAGAACTATTGCCAACTAACCAGGAAGAAATTRATTCGTTTTGTATTTCTGCCTATACTTACTATATTCATCTCTTCCAGTCCATATAAGTAACTTTGACGATCTGACTTAAAATAAACAACAGAGCTGATAACATCACTTAGTTATTTTCACTTTTATATAAACAGTATGCACATACCATACAGCCCTTCCCTTTGACACTTCCAGTCTGGTGGTTGACTTCATCTCTTAATAATRCTTTTTGTTCTTATAGCTAGCTTATTAACTTCTGTATCACTGCTCTGGATTTTTGGAAACTGCATGGCGTATTAGCTGCTTAATTCTACAGTGCAATTGTAATCCAGTCCAGAACAGACTCCAATCTGAAGATGCAGAAGCAAAGCAAGAGTCAAAGGACTGAAGAAAAGTGGTGAGTTGAGTAAGAATGGAAGAGTGAGGATCTGTTACTATCAAGTTTTGGCTTCTCTGAGAAAAGTGGAGGATTCAGTCTAAAAATAAATGAGTCTAAGTGAAAGATAAAAACATTTTTGTAAGACTGAAGTCTGAGAGATGTAGTGAGATGTAGTGAGAATGAGACAACCACAGGTCTGTGGTATCACAGTGATACCAGAGTGGTATCAGAGTGGTCTGAGGCAGAGGAGGCGGCAGTGAAGGAGATCAGCCTGCGCATTCTTCTGTTGAATTAGAAAGTAACTCTAGAAAACATAAGGGAAGAAAGAGAAATCATGTTGTCACTGTTGGGAAGGAGTTAGGTTTTTTTTCACTGAAACTACTTCCACTTTCTAATGGCTGTTATAAATGCTTATCGTAGAACTACAGTAAAGTTAATTCTAAAAGATAATGGCATTTATCATAAATAAGTGGTGATATCTGCTGCTCTGAAGTTGCATTGTTATGAGCTATTATGTGTTACTTTTTGATATGTCAGAAATTAAGCCATCAAAAATTGGCTAGATCCACCTTGACTCTCTCCCTAATTTTTCCTGTAGTAATTTTGTGAGAGAAATAATGAGAGTTGATTTTCTCATTCTACCACAAACAGCTTGAAATTGCGAACTATTCAAGTAGAATGATTGTTATTGATTTTTCTTGATTTATCTACAGGTTGCATTGCATCCTTAGTGTTATACAGACATATCTAAAAGTTTTAAAGAACAAAAGCKCCTCCAGGCTTGTGAGACCACAGAAAAATGGTGTTTCTGAAACAGGAGTCATTTGCTGCATGCCCATGTTGGACCGTTTACAGTTCTTACTGTAAAAGAGTAGCACTCCTAAATCACTTAAAATTTTTTGTTGCTTTTGCATGTTTTCTGATGGCAGCAGTTGCTGCAATAAGATGTACAAAGCTTTAATCAATGCTGTAYATACAATTATATCTAGATGAAAACTATCTTCCTTTATATTTGATTGGGGAGCTAACCTGACAGTTTCAAGATTTGGAGATTATGTTCTCCTTGAGTTCATTACCTGCAGAGATAGCATTCTGAATCTTTTTTTCCCTTCCTCATTCAAGTGTTAGGAGACAGCACCACTGTGATGTAGTGTATCAGCAGTCAGAGTAAAAGCCACCCCATCTTGACAAGTGGTAGAAGTCTTCTACTTGCCCTTCTCCTGCTAAGGAAGAACTTTCCAAGGAGCCATAAACAATCCCTTACAAGATCAGTAATTCACAACTGCCTCATCTGATTCACAGGAACTCCCAGCCTCTTAGTAACATACTGCAACATGTCCAACATTTTGCTCCAGAAGGAGCCCAAGGTCACTGACAGTCCTGCTTTTCCCTCCCAGTATGCAGTTGGTAAATTTTGCCTTTCTGTCAATTCCAGTAGTACTCAGGCTTTGCGTGGCATTATTATAGCTCCAGTGTGGGACAGTTTTGGTTCCCCAGCATGGAATGTATCACTGCATCTGAATTAATGTAAGATGTAGTTCACTGCCTGAACATTTTCCATAGGCTTCAGATAGGCTTGTTTTTTTTTCTCTTTATCTTTCCCCAAGAAGAAAGCTGTCCCTGAAAGTGTCAATAAGTAATCCAGTGAGGAAATTCTGGTATGTAAGATATAGACAAAACCAAAAAACAGAAGCCAAGGAATATGTTTTTAAAATCTCATAATATCACTCATAAGAAGTCCTGTCAGTTCTGCCAATATCAGTAACTCCTCTTTTTTACTATTCAGTATATTTGGAAGCTCAAGTAATATGCACAGAAGAAGAAAACACTGTGCATTTTTCTATTAAATAGCTTCTATTTTCCCTTTTTGTCTATACTATAAAAGARGAGGGAAAGCTCTTACTTCATCTCTCTTGCATAGCATCGTAAATACAAGTGGGTGCCAGTATCAGGTGTGGGATAGAAGCGGTGTCTCCCAGATAGCTTTTCTTACTAACCTCCTGAATGAACGCTTTACTATTTGGAATTGAGAAGAATTGAGCTGAGCTGTACTCATTTTGCTGAACTGACTTAATTTTGGTACTTCTGCTTGCAGCTCCCTGTTTTCCTGAACACTTACCCAGAACTGAAGCAAGGTACATGCACTCTATGTTGATCATATTGAATATGTCCATAAGTGCTTTGGGAATGCCAGTGCCAGGCCATCACCTTTGAAAGCACTTTATCAGTAAATGTCTGCCTACAGCTCCTGTAAGATTCAAGTAGTAACCAAAGTAGCACTGATTTCAGGATGACAAGTTATTTCTTCTGTTCCAATTCAAGTGGCAGGAAAATTCATCTTTATAGCTGAAAGCTGCCACTTGGAATTTCTAGGACCTTCATCAGCATACTTTGAAGTATCACAGTGTGTGCTGACCATACATCAGGTCATGTAATAGAAGTAGGAAGCAGTGCTAAGCTTAGCAATATGTGGAGCTTAGGAGCAGTGCTAAGCTGCAGGGTATGTGTTTGAGCCTGGGGTGCATGGGTTGGCCGTCACCATTTTGGCAGACATGGGTCAGCTTCTGAACTGCTGCAGTTTTCTGCCTGGTGTATTTTAACCTGCTGCTGCAGGTGTGTCAAAATCTTCAGTTGATGTGTAAGACTTGACAGTYTACATAAAGCCTGTTTAGGGGGACATATTCAACAAGATCACTGCATGGGATCTGATGGTGCTGGCTAAACCGTTCTGTAATATCTACAGAAAGAAGCAGAAACCCTAATGATCCACTATCCTGTGGAAAAGCAGCAGAGCATCTTACATTTGAATACCTTCTAGAAGTTGGTCTTTTCTGTCCCCCATAACAGGGTGTGAGCAGAGAATTCATGCAACTCTGGATCCCGCATCTTTGTTTCCAAACATCTTCAGTGACAGCTAATATAGAGTTGTGTAGAAAGATGGTTTTTAGAGGATAAATGTCTAGTTGAGACATGAGAGGATATTGGCATCAAAATCCTTTAAGATCACAGTCACTCCTCCCATGAGATGCTCGTGAAGGAACGATCAAAAATTATGAGCCAAGTAACAAAATCAGCCAACTAGCCTAAAAAAGTTTTATTTTGCTTTTTTGTTTCCRTAGTGGCCGCTTTTTACTTTGTGCACTAATGGGAGACTAAAACTATAAATATTATCTTGTCATTGTAAGTTCTGAGCAATTCCAGTTTTCCCTGTGTGTACACTGTTTGTTTGTAAAAAGTTTTATGAAAAGTTAGGGAGAGACCAGGAGAGTCGGTGCCTCACTGGTTTACTGCCAAAGACCCTGTGGCCACTTTATCTTCATAGCATCTGAATTTTCTTGAGTCAAGCCTTAAGACAGTAAATACTTTTCCATTATTGCTCAATGTTTTCCCGCATTTCTTAAATTTATTTCTGAGAAGAAATTCTCCAAGGAAGTGTGCATATTTTAATAGCAGAAGGGAAACAAAGGTTTTTGAATTTGCCAGGTTTTCAGTCTTGGGAGCTGTGCAGCCTTGCAGGCTCTGTGGAATAGAGCTCAGTTCTCTTCCACACCTGCCTTTGCAGATTGCATCAGCATGGCACTAATAACCCKCAAGTCCTGTGTTGAACTGTCCCACCCTGTCACTGCTACCCAGCTGGGAAAGGAAGGAAGGTGTTTTAGAGATGACTTTCCCACAAAACTCCCAAACTGAACAATTTCTTCCCTTGTTTTTCCAAGCTGATAGTCTTTGAATGTAAAAGTCAGTCATTTTAGGGTGATTTCTCACCAACACATTGTGAATGATTAAAAAATAATCTTTCTCTCTTTTTTTTATTGGAGTGATTTGGAGGACATTTTCATTTAGACTTTTGCTTCTGAAATGCTTTTGCAGGTATCTGCTTGTTTCCCTTTTTATTTTGTCTTTAGGTTTTAAAAACACACAAGAGAAAATGTTACATACTGAAAGCATAAAGTATACAATGTCATGTTACTTGTACACAGTATTGTTTTTATCTACTTTTTCAGCCCTATGTAATCTTTTCTTTCACAAATTGAAGGGGAGAACCTCACTCGCATTTACACCAGTGCTGCTTTGCTTGCCCGTTGCAGTGGTTAAGGGGCACTGAAGTAAGTCTACTCTACAGCTGCTTTTCAATATAAAGTGGCTTCAACATAAGTGGCAATCAGGCCGTTGTACTCTAGCCTTAACCACCCCCTTTCCCCCCCCCCCAACTGAGCTCCATCCTGAAATATAAACAAAACTCAGGGAGAAAAAAGGTTTGCTTGGCAAGAAAGACTGAGTTAATGTTATGAATATAAAAACATAGGACTCAATTCTGCAAGAAACTGAATGCTCTGGCCCCAGTCCCATAAAGCACTTAAGCATGTGCTTAATTTTAAAGCAAGTAGGAGATTGACTAATGCCTCGAAAGGCTGAGCCTGGACCCTTGACCCTGCGCTGTGGCGAGGGCGCAGGTCGTGACGCAGTTGGGCCGCAGCCAGCGGCTGCTCCTCGCTGAGCGCCCGGGTTGCTGGGCCCGCGGGCCCCAGCAGCCCTGGCGAACACCCGGGACCGGGCGTCGAGGCAGCGCAGTGCCTCGCACCCTCTTGCCCACCCGGAGAGCACTGCTCTCCCTGCCAYGCGGGACGGAAGAGGAGTGCGCCGGCTCCTTACACAGGCAAGGGCTTTCCCCCACCAGCCCCTTCCCAGCCGTGCCGCGAAGGCAGTTTCTGTCTCTTTTGTGCCAGCTCTGTCCTSTTTTTCCTGAGCTCAGCTCCTGCGTATAACTGCTCTGTACGTGTCTCTCTGTCCAGGAGGAAGGGGCATGTCGTATGAAAGGGACGCTTCTGCAAGGGGAGAGGGAGGGAGGGAGTGAGGGCTAGGCTGTCAATCAGCTGTCAGGCATCCTGGCATTTTCATGATGAATTAGGCTCTGTAGATGCTTTGTGGCTTGGTTAACAAAAAGACTGATTTTTTTTCTTTACCAAATTCCTCAGTGCTACAGTACATAATTTTACCAAGGTTTTTTTTCACAGACTGAAAATATAATACAAAGCACTGAAGGCGAGAAACTACATGCATGCTTTAAGCTTTATTTTATATCAAGTTCTAATTTTTTTGATTTAAGATTATGGTGAAGCTGTACTTTTGATACATCAGCAATGCCTGTTTAATGTGGTTTTCTAACTTTATATGCTTTCTTGTTTGTGCATTTTTCTTCAGAGACAATAGGTTATCTGTATTTTGTATTGCGTGGTACTTGCAYGTGTGTTTCATGGTTTTATGTGTATATATAATATGTGAGCAAAACCTAATTCTTTTGTGGTATAAGTTATGTATACTTATTCCCCAAGAAATATTTCTTTTTCATAAAGCAAAATGAATACTATAGTCGTCAATCTTTCTTTGATCTCCTTAGTGTGTTTTCATATATCACTCGTGTTGATGGTTAGTATGTTGATGTTTTTTCCAAAACTGATTTACTGTTTGTTTTAGTCATGTTATTCTGTTATTTGAAAGTAACGGGGATCCGTCTTCTGTTCTGTAACTATGGACCCAAGGATACTTTTGAGTTACAGTATCTTAGACAATATTCCTTTTATTTTTACATTACTATATGGCTAGCATTCACAAAGTATAGGTGACAAAGTAAGGCCACTTTTTTGTCTTCTGCAAAAACTCCTGAATGACTTCTGTAAAATGATGAATCTTTCGTATTTCGAACCAGCATGGAAGTGAATTATCTAAAAGACGCCAAGACTTCAAAAGCACAAAAGTATATTTTCCTGGAGCTGTCTCCTGATGGCAAAAAGTTGCAAAGAAAATATCTGGAACAAAAGGTTAGTTCTGATTCGATAGACATGGCTAGCATTGCAAGCAGACTTACCTCCCACACCGCATAGCAATGAGAAGGGAGCTTGGTGAGAAAGTTCAAACTGCAGAAGATTATCCTTTAACAAATAAACTCTTTTAATAGGCCACTGTTGAAAATGGTAAGATTATACCTCTGAGGAGAAATCTACCTATGTGAAGAAGTGCTTTTGCCACTTACCGTTTTAGAAACTTTTAAATCCCCTCAAATAAAAGTAACAAATGTCATCCTTTAAGATATGAATTTCATGTCAGGATAAGGTCTACTAATGTGAATTACTTAGRGAAATAATACTCTTTGGGGGAAAAGAATACTGTGATTTGCATAGCAAAATATAATCTTATTCCTTTTTATTGCAATTTTTGTAACTGTTTGAAAGTTTCTTCAACTTCCAAGTCATAGTATCTAATCCTTTTTTATATACTCACCTTATCTATTTGAAGTGAGTGTGTGGTTTGTGTTCTTATGACATAAAACATTTTGTTATTGTGCAGTTCAGATTCAAACCCTTGGATAGGGAATATCCAGACATGATTAAGATAACTTGTTTGATACTCCAGGGTAAATATAGAAGCCCTCTAAACATATCAAACATGAAGTTATGCAAGACTGCTCATATAATTTACTACAAGGCCAAGATGTAAAAATAGTTTAAAATTATTATTTTTTAATTCTATAGTTTTGATCTATTTCAAATACATCTTCTAAAGTAAACAGTCTTCTCTTCAGCAATGGTGACGATGTGTCTGAAGTCTAGTTACAGCATTTTAGTAAATTGGAAATTGATGTAATATTATCTACAGTTAGTTAAAATCAGCATAGGACACAGTTCTGCTCTAAATAACAAATCAAGAACAAAAGCCTGATTAACTGCAGCGCTGGGATCCCTGGGGGGAACATGTTATCTAGAATTTATTTATTTATTTATTTATTTTTAAGTGTAACAGGGTACTTTCATTCACCCCTGCAGTTAAATGGTTAGTGATAAGGAGTACACAGGAATGTTTGCTGAWGTAACATTAAACATGCATATATTTATATGTAGCTAATTAGTTTGACATTTATGTGACTGTTCTAAATTCATTTCTGCAAAATAGATGCCAAGTCCATATATATGAGAAGAGGTGGTTGAAATACTTTGAAGGAGAAGACATTTTAGAAGAAAAATCCCTCTTGAAATTAAAAAGCAAAACTAACTATGTTTATATTCTAAAATTTTTCATTTTTTTCTCAAGAACAACAAAAAATATACCTAACATGTTGAAATGGCTTATAACATGATTTTGCACATTTTCTTCCTGGAAACTGTATTGCTTGCTGCTTTAATAAAATCTACAATCTCTCAGAAAGTTTCAAGCTCAGATTCTTGGCATCCTTGACATTATTTAGAATTCATTCAGTAAATACATCCTGATAATGAAATAGAAGTAAAATTTCTGTAATGAAAACCATTGAAAAACTTGGAAAAGCTACAAAGAAGGTAGGGTTTTCTCTGGCAATTCCACAGAGTCATATAATCTTCATGTGGTAGCAAATGCATAGTCAGATACCTGTGTACCCTCGTTGAGAGTGAACTCCAATACTTGCTACACTATGATTATGCTGTATATGGTAATTTTAATATTTAGTTGTCAAGAGAAATAGATGGAAGGCATGGATGGCAGGGATAGCGGGAATGTCAACCCTTCTCTTAGTTAACCCCTGAAGAGCCTGAGGGTGTATTATCAATAGTTGAAGAGTACTTTTCACCCCAGTTTTCCTATTAATGAAAAATCTCTATTTTTCAATTCTCATTTTTGAAGCAATAATAATAAAGGGATAGTTTTAGCATTGACTTGGACTGCCAAGGAATAATCTCAAGAACSGTATAGCCTGAACTGCATGCTTATTTCTTATTGCCAGTGAATTCTTCCATTTTTTGGCTTTTCTTTTGAAAACTGCTTATTCTGTGGCTTCCTCCTGCCCCCCATCATTTATTTGGACTACATTTGAAAGGTAAGTTTTAAACAATATTTCTTCTCTTTTGTTTTGGGTTGTTTTAAAGTGAAGCTTGGAGAATGTTTCTCAAATGATGCAAGTTTCACTTCTTTTCATACAGAATAATGAATAGTGGCAAGTTCTGAAGCCTGCTGCTGCTCTTGAAAGCCTGCTTACTGCAGGGATTGGAGCTATGGGAATCAAGGGCTGGAGAGAACATCTTCCTTTCACGCAGGTCAAAATATGGACAGCCACATGGATGTGAATAGAAATGCCATTAGTGAAAACTGATGATTAATTGCCAGTCTGAATTTTGGCCTGTCCATATTTTCTGACAGCATTCCAAATCTATTGCCAAGTCAAAACATTTCCTTACAGACAATATGGCAAATGCCACCTGATTCTTCAAAATTAACCTGTTACGTCATTTACCTTTTGCATAAACTTCAGTTAAAGGTTTCTGGAATTGAATTCCTGTGAAAAGTATCAGGCAGTAACAGTGGAGCCCAACATTGTGTTTGAAACTACAAATACATAAAATGCAGGGCAAAGCAATGCAGTATCCTATAAGAAGTGCACAGAAAACACATGCCTTCAGGAGGGTCACGATCACTAGTCTTGAGTACTTGCCATCTGGCAAAAATACCTTGCTCTCTGAGGATTCTGCAGGGAGGTAGAGGAGATTTCCAGCAGAAATATTCAAAGATCTCTTATTTGAATGGAATCCTTTTTTTAATCACACAGGAATAGGATGAACAGATGGACTTCTGCATGTCATGTAACCCATCCCCTGTCTGAAGCAAGAACTGTTATACTTAAGTCATTCCTAACAGATAATTTTCTAAATTGTTCTTAAAGACCTCTAATGATGAAGATTCTGTAACCTCCCCAAGCATTCTTTTCAAGTTCTTCTCTATTACTGTAAGAAAGTTTCTCTCAATATCTAACTTAACTCTCCTTTGTGGCCTGTTATTGCTTATTCTGGTAAGGATATAGGCAATAGATTATTCTTACATACAGCATATTTTTACATATTTGAAGATTATCAGTGCATCTTTTCTTCTTCGTACTAAGCAGCATTGGTTTCTTCAGCCTTTCTTTATTGGTTATAGGTTTTAAATTTCTGATCATTTCCGTTGCTTTCCATTAGACTCTGTTCAACTGTCCAGTTGAAGTGCTCCTTACATAATCTGACACGTATGGAGCTGGGTCATGTGGCAGGCAGATTTGGGCCAATGCATCCCTTCAGCCAGTCAGGAGGGAAGAAGAAAGAATGAGATGATACTTCTTGTGTCAAGAAAGAGCAAAGCTGCAACTTTGGAGTTGTACCAATCCCAACTCATCCTCATGTAGGCATGTTATGAGAATAAGCTGGGATTCTGAGGAAGCAGACAGCTGTTGGAGCTGCAGTGTTCACTTCTGAGCATTATGAGTGAATAAAGCTCCATTTCTTGTCTTGTCCTTGAATAACTTGGTTAAATGAAACTCTGGGATTTATGCCTTGCAGAAAACAGTAAAAACTTATCTTAGTGCTGGGATGCGTTATCAATAGCATAGCATGTATGCTGTTTTTGTTGTTGTTGTTTTTTTCTCAAAATATGTAAAATCATTGCAAGGAAGTCCTCCTCCCCCCACCTTCCCACAGTCTACATTTCACTATATTTCAGACTTAGGAGTAGCTTTAAAAATTTTGTTATCTTTCTATATTTAGGGAGAGTTAAATATTGCCTTATTTGGGTAATGGTTATGTGCCCTCAGTTGTTTCATTGATGAAAAATCTCTGTCTTTCTACTGTGAAGGATTTTCCAAGATGTTCAGATGCTACGATGGGATATGTTTCTCATTTTCTGTTTTAATTTCACAGGAATGAAATTCTTTATCAGCATTGTGGGAGCAAACAGTAAGCCTGCTTAGGTGCATATAATAAGGCTGTACCTGGAACATTGTTATTGAAAATAGTTTTATTTCAGTTGCCTTGGAATATCCTAAATGTGGTGGGCAAAAGCCATAGCAAGTTCAGACTGGCAGAATCAGCTATACCATGCCCTTTGCTCAGTTATCAAATAGCCCATTTGACTTTGATAAAACTTTTCTGGTTTATCCTGCCTAATGATCAAACAGTAGAATCCTTTTCACTAGTATTTTTTACAGCTTACATTTGTATCAGTGTGTTACTGCTGATGTCAGTCAGCCTTTATGTCTTAAAAAGGCTAAGTGAATATGAGACAGAAGACAGTTTTTTCAAATGTGCAGCATAAAATGAAAAGCTTAAATTTTAGCTGTCATTCTACCAACTACAAAAGGAACTACTCATAAACATGATTTACAGTTTTTGATGTCTACAAAAATATCACAAGAATGAAAATTATTTCAAGAGCAAAATGCTGCAGAATACACTGCGCTTTGTACCCCTCTTGAATTTCTCCAAAATCTTTCAGTATTGAGAATAAAAGGTCAGATTCCCAAATAAATAGTATTTAAAAGTTTATTCAATTACAGCATTTCCACTGTGACATAGATATCTTTTGTTTGGGAATTTAATCACAAGTGGAAGCATATTCTCTACATGTTAAGTTTATCCTCTGGCTTGCCAGAATGGGATAGTCTTGTTCATACATATAAGCAAATRGAATAATTTCTTCTCCTGAATATTTCTCCTATTTTTCTAGCAGCCTTTTTTTTTTTTTTTTAATGGGATACTTGTTCTTTCATATCGGAAAGTTCCAGTTAAGAAACTATCTTGTTTTGTTCTTGACATTAACTCTTAGGAGAAATACTATCAGTCTTCCATTTTTCCATATGGCTTGGGCATTAGAGATGCCAGTAAAGTAGTGGGGTGAACTTCATGAACCTAACTGAGGACTGTATATCTCTTAGGTCCCACTGAACGTAGGATTGCAGCTTACCACAGTGAATAAATTTATTTGCTGGTATAATCCTTCACTGATGGA
Source organism: Apteryx rowi (assembly GCF_003343035.1). NCBI lineage: Eukaryota > Metazoa > Chordata > Aves > Apterygiformes > Apterygidae > Apteryx > Apteryx rowi. The sequence goes on from NW_020450772.1 coordinate 984,996, forward strand.
AATGGCAGTAGTTCTGAGTTGTTAGACAAACATCTATAAAATCAGATTGGCTTAAATGAATGCCAATAGTAGCTACTGTAGATGGCTTCATATTGGAGTTGAATTTACTGAATGCTAGTCAAGTTTTAAAATCTAAAAGAAAATAACCAAAAGCAGCACATATTCAGATGAAGAATTTGGTCATGCATGTTTTCAAGCAGCTGTTTTTATTTTAGGTTTAATTTAAAATACATTCAGCTTAATTCCGTGTTCAGAATCATCAAAGCCCACCAAAAGTCCTCAGATTTTGTTTCACAGAGATCATTATCAAGTTCTGAGCAATTGTATGTTTATTACTTTCATATTTTGCATTTCTGGGGTTTTGTATACTACCCAAGGGCATGGTCTAACTCAAAGAATAACAGGAATTGGCATGCTTTTCATTTACCCTTTTTCATTATTATAGGCATACTATATTAAGACCTGTTTTAGAAACAAGCCAGTTTTACTTTTTAACTTACCATGTTTTTTATTAGGCTGCTGAGTTTTTTTAAAAAAAAGAAAAAAAGAAAAGGAGGGGGACAGCAGGAGAGAAGGGATTTTGGTCTCGATTCCCATTCATGCTATGGCCTCCTTATAAGGGTTTGTCATAATAAAGTTGTATAAGTAGGTCCTTTTAGCAGCTGATCAAAGTGACAGCAAGAGGCCACAGTGTAAATGAGGGAGATTCCAAGCTTATTTTTTCTGGTGAGAATGTTGCACCCCTGCGGACCGCTGTCCTCTTCTGCTGCACTATCTGCTTCGCAAGTGCTTTGGCCCCGTAGCATTTCCCTTGAAGTATTCTACACCTCGGTGTAGCTCAGAGTAATCATGCCCATAGAGACAATATAGGTAGAGGCAGTAAAAATTCTCTGTTGCAAACCACTGCCCTCCCATTCCAAATGCATGTCTTAAGTTGAGGGATCACATCTAGGATTCAGGAAAATGTTTTATCCTAATGACCATTCAGTCCTTTTTCTCTCCCAGGCTATGATGATGGCCTTTGTAATGACAGTTCTTATCTACCAGAAAAAAATGGTATGCAACTCTTTTCACATAGGTAATCAAATAGCAGTCTAAAAGTATCACACTTTAATTGCTGCTGTTGGTCAGTGCCATTGATTTGATGAACTGTCTGAAGGACTTTGAGCCAGCTGGCTGCTATATTCTAGTTTTTATTATTTTTATCCTGTATGCTTACTGAATGTTTGCAGAATATTAAAGATATTTGCAGCATATTTTAGTATAGAATTTCAATTAGCTCACAAAGAGGGCAGGCCAAACTGAGCCCCAAGTATGCCGATGAGCTGACATCAGTAGAACTCCATTGGTATAAGTGTAAAATTGCTCACAAGTTTTGGAGAAGTAAAAAACCTTTTCAGATCGCAATAAAAAAAGAAAAGCTTGAATTTAAGTTGGAAATTATTTATTGTTAGTGCTGTAAGTTGGTACTGTTATTTTTTGCTGAGAGATCACAAGATTTTACAGCTAAGCTACTTGCTTACATCCAGTATTTTGTGCTGCCTTGCTGGAGTCTGAAATTGTAAACAAAATTGTAGATACAATAGATTCTTTGTGTGGCAGTGGAATGATTTCAGGTGCATGTATATATACACCATCCCTTTGGTTTGTTTACTGCAACTGGATGATGTTTTTGTTATCACTGTCCTGCTAAGCTCTTGCTTCAAGGAGCTCTTGCTCCTAAACCAGACGCTAGGTTTAACCCAGTATGTGCTGAAAACTGAGCTTTTATTCGATTCATTGGCTGAATTTGGGACAATGTACCTCCAGAATTTGTAAGTTAGAGACTTTGCTGGAAGCTTTCTTATGTCAGCATTATAGTGATCCTACTTATGAAAGGTTAAAGGAGGAATGCTGAGCTGTGGGCACCAAGATGGCTATCTAGTTGGATATGACATTGAAGATGCTGTGAAGAAAAAGAAGGTGAGTAAGGGTCCCCCCAAAACTGTCAGTTCACAAGGAAATTACTTGTGGAGTTGAAACTGATGTTAAAGTGCTCTCAGCTGACTGCTGCTGTAAAAAGGTTGTGTGATGGAACTGGTCCRTTGGGACCCAAATATAGCTGGGACCTCATGGCAAGAGGAAGGGTAGTTTAAAAGGGATACTGCTCAAAAAGTGTGTTTCTGAGTAGAGGATCCTTGCAGGAAGTGCAGGTCTTTTTGCAACACAGCACCAGTGGTACCTCTTTAGTGCCAGGATCCAGTGGTCCAGGCATAGCCAGATATTGGAGCAGCAGCTCTGTGCTGCGAGTATGTCAGATGCAGGTTGTTGTGTTGGGGGAGTGTGAGCTGAGGGCAACTGAGTGGGTCCCACGCTCAGAGCATGAGACTTGGCAAGTCTGCCATTACCACAGCCATGAGGTGATGGAGAAAAAGGCCGGTGCTGTCGTAGTGAGAGTGTCAGTTGACCAGCTCAGGCAGCAGATCAGAGAACAGAGATCAGGATTTCAAGCTAAGCCAGCTAACAGTAAATTACTTCTTTTCCTATGTTTTACATTATTGTGGACCTGCTTTTTGAGGGCAGTGTCTCTTGGCACCTGTGTTGAAAGGACCACTGGCTTCATTTSACGTCAGTTTGAGCCAGTACTTGTGGCTGGAGAGAAGGAGAAATAAAACTCTCTTCTAATGTGCTGGAAGAAGTAAGGAAATGCGTGTTGTTCATGAAGAACTCCTAGGGCATGTTTTGAGACACAGATGAGCACAGTCCGTATAGCTTGAATCAACTGCTTCCAGTTCCTATTTATTGCAAGTAAAACAATTATTGAGCGAAACAAATTTGTGCATCAGGGCAGTTTAATTACAGCCTTAAACAATAAGTTCATTTGCATTGATGATTGCCAACTCCTGTTGCTATGCTAGGCTGCTGGGTGGTCTTAGATGTTAGTTGTGTGCATCATGCCTGGATTGTCTACAGGTTTGGGTCTGCATAGGCAACTTTGGATCCACAAGGATGTTTGTGAGACCATGCTCTGGTGATGTTTGTGGCCCAATTTTGCAAATCCAAGAGTTTTAGGTAGGTAAGGCTAGTATCTAATCATGTAGGCACTTTGTCAGAGCTTTTGAACAGAGAACGTGATTTAATTGTCAGAGAACTAAATTGGTTGTCAGGAGTTGGTGAGTTCCAATCCTGTCCTATGTGTCTGGCTTAGATTTGTTAACCTCTCTGTATTAGCCTCCACGTTTGAAAAATGGGGACAAAAATAAGAGTCGCTGCCTACTGTGAAGTGAAGGCTGTGAGATGGGAAAGTTGTGATATTGATAAATGCCACTCAAGACTGTAGCTAGAAGTGAGCAGGATACTTCCCAGTAGCAAAATAGTCTCACAAAGAACATAATTGTCCCATAAATGCTGCACCATACAACCTGCTTACAAGTAAATAGAAAGTTTTGACTGGGAACCTTTAAGCACTTCCTGGACACTTTCTTTTGTTGTTGTTGAAGAGCATCTGAATTTAACTGAGGGTTGTTTTTTTTTTCCTACTGAAGTTCATCTTTTCTATTTCTTTGCCTTTTGAAAATGCTTCAAATGATAGCATCAGGTAGTGACTAAAGTATATATATTAACTATGCAAAATTTCCATTAGTCTTGGCACATCTCTGGCCTTCAAGCTTTACCTGGTATTTCAGCACCATATAGTGGCTTAGTCCTCACAGGGAAGTGAAGTCCCATGGGCATTTTGGAGGTAGCAAACTAAAGCACAGAATCATAATCTTGTACTGCAGACTTGAATAGGTATGAGATGAGTCTGTAGTGAGGTATCCAAGTGCTGGGGAAAGCACAGAATTTTGTAAGCACTTGCATGCATGTTATGACGGCTGGACAGTTTGGGTCCCTTTCTGCAATTTCCTCCGCTGTCGTCATGGATCCACACATTTAGTAGAGGGCTCCAAATTTTAAATGACTTACTCTTAAGCACCTTTTTGGGAGGGGAAGGGTTGTGTTTACCCTTACGTGACTCACCAGAAGTCACACAAAGTCGAAAAGTGAATTAAAATGTTCTGACACCCAATCCTGTGCCCTTTTCCACGTGAGTGCTGGTTTTGTGCTGAGAATCCTTGTTTCTTCTGGCTTTCTGCTTATACTCTGTGGGCTTTAAAGTGCTGCATACGCTTACTGTGMTGCTTTTTAAGTGGTGATGTGATACATAGCATTCTTCTTCACTGCATGGTTGATAAAGCATGATTGATTCTTGACACCATTTCTAACACTAATTCAGCATGTTGTTAGAGCTGATATCTCATATCCAGTCAGTTACCAACAAAAGGTAATTAGTTTCTGTTAAATGGAGACAGTCACAGTTTATGGAAGTGACTGTGTAACTCTCACTGTTGACTATGCCTGATGTCCCTGCTTAAATTTGTCAGGTCTTAAGTAAATAAGACTGTCAGCATTGCAAAAGGAGACTTTTGAGGGTTACAGTGTGTTTTTAAAAGCCAAAACATTAAATTTTTGCTATCTTTCAGCTTGAAAACATCCTGTCGATTTCCTTCATGTTTTCTAGGGTTGTTTCCCTGAGATCTTAAACTAAGCCTGAGAAATGTCAAGCCAAAAGAAAGACTATTTTTTCCGTCTTGTACAACTTTATTGGAAATGGGCCAGACAAGTACATTAATTACTTCAGAAATTTCAGTGTGCCACCAGTGAAGAAATGGTTTCTAGACTAGGAAATAATGACAAGACTTCTTAGCTAGATATAATAGCTTAAAGTAGATCCTCTTTTTGTTTTTGCTTTAACAAAGAATGGATCAGAAATGGAGCTTGAAATGAAACAGGCCTGACAACTATAAATGAGAAGTCAAGTTCATGGATCTATTGTAAGCATTTTTATTCCTTGTTTTCTGCTCTATTTTCAGTGTTCCTCCTTCCTAACACCAAGCTTCCATAATAACAGCATTCTAGCGCTACGAGCATAATCAAAGTGAATTCTGTAGGGAGCAGGCAGTTTAATRCGATACTTCCTTGAGATGTTCTCCTTTGTTTGTCTATTGGCCCTTGACTCCTAAGTTTAAAACAGCATGCAAAGACTAGTAAATAAATTTTGCTTAATGTCTTACTAGAAAGATCTCTCTCTTGATGAAATTCAAAGGTACAATATTTAAGGTCTGATCTGCAGTTCAGACTTGAATTCAGATTCAGAATCTTTCTATCTCTAGTTTCAACTGCAGAAATGATCAAGCAATAGAAAGATGTTTATGGTTTTATATTCCTAAACAGTTCCAGATTGATTAATCTCTGTCATAAATCCTTAAAGCATCCTTCCTTTCACCATGTATGCAATATTGGAGTCTGCCAGCCACACGTTTAGAAACCAAAAGCCTGTTGAKGCCAGTGAGATTTGTCCCAGTAGACATGACAAATCAGGCCCCCGGGAGAAGTTGGACTTTTGTGTTCTGTGCAAGGTCCCTGTCCTCTGATGGTGAAACTCCCATTAACATCTGGCTGAAGTTCCACAGCGAAGGAAAAAAAMCCCTCAACTATTCTGGTATTTGTTTTAAACAAAACACAGCTATTGGATCAGAAGGGGTTTCTTTAGGAAAACAGAGGGAGAAGCCTTAGAATTTGCTTATAAATATGATGTACTTGTCTTGATGTGAAAAATGTCTTTTAATACTTTAAACAAGGGCTACTGCTGCCTGTGATAATCATGCTGTTTAGTATTACTACAGGTCTTGAATAATTACTCGTCTTTAATGTCATCTAAAATTACTTAATTTGTGTTCAGGAAAAGAAAAGCAAGAGAAAACATGTTGACTTTGACAGCAACTGTCAGCAAATGATAATTGAAATGGTTTATAATCTCATAGAAAAGAGCTGAATGAATGTGTGTACCAGGCTTTTCTAATTATTATGTTTCTGTTATATGTAAAATGGGAAGGTCATTCTGACCATCTTTGGAAGTCTTAACATTATTATTGACATGTTTATTGAGTGAATGCAAAAACTTCCAGCATTATTTCAGCTAATATGATAAYGTGCAAGTATTTTGGCCTTCTGATTTCCTACATATTTTCATTAGGTCACTTTCATGTCTTTTGAAAGAGAAAGTTTAGAGACTGGCATTTTGCCTCCCCCAAGAAATGTTTATATTAATGATGAGCAGAAAAAAGAATATTTTAAAATTTTTGCTGAAAATTGAACCTATGTTTTGCTGCTGTCAATTACAATTTTAGACAATTATTTTATGCTCCAAATAAATAGGATATGCATGACCTTCCTCATATCTTATATTCTGGATCATCTTTGCAGCATTAGGCAGCCGTAAATAGGGATGCTCTCTTCCCTGTAAATGTACCCCTAAACGTACTCAGATGTTAGTTTACTGTAGAAGACAGTTCTTTTTCTCAAAGAAATTTGGAGTAAATTCTCCTTTTTTCCCCTTAGAGTATGTTTCCTCYGTTTATTTTCCTGAAGCATGATTTTTAGAATGTATCTACCTTTTAGTCCCCTTTTAGAAGAGACCCACGCAGAATACATAATGGTTTTGAGAAGCATTTCAGGTTGTCTGTGAATCTGTATAACAAAAATAGTTTTATATTTAGATATATAATCCATGTAATATTTTACAGACACTGAATCAATGTAAGTCATGGAGTAAGCAAAAAAATACTCTTATTCTGTATTACTGTTCATTGCCTTCTTTTAGATATACTGCATAACACCAGCCACATCACAACTACTGAGAAACATCTGTGTGTGCGTTATCTAAATACTGGGAACAAAACGCATCAGTTTAAAGCTGTTTTTAGGATGAATATATCAACAGGCCTGCTCGGGGGATGATTTTGTTTATCCAGACTTCTGCCTAAATACTTGAGCTGTGATGCTCACCTCTGTCTTAAACTCACAAAGGAAGCTGAATTGCATGCTCAGAGAGTGTGACCAAGTTATCCAAGGATCAAACCTAGCTCAGGTTCCTAGTAACTAATTATGAATTTTTAATTGTTCGTGTATAAAGAACCAGTGTTTGCAGTCAACTTGCCCAGTTCTTTGAAATCAGTCCTGCAATTAGTAGTAATTATAACTGCAGTAACTATGTATATAAGAACATAAGACCCCAATTAGGTCAGACTAATGGTCCATCCAGCCCAGTGTTCTGGGGCACTATCTAAAGAAGATGCTGTTTGGGGGAAACATGAGACCAGCCACTTTATGTAGTCCATTCCCTCATACTCCTGCAGCATCCAGTTCTGTTGCATTAGGAGGGTCAGAGGGTACCTCTCTGCCTAATCCTATGAGGATTTGTGTATGGACCTTTAAGCCCTGATTTTGTCTAGTCTCTTTTGAACCTCTCTTGCTGTTTCCTTCCATAAGCCCTCTGGTAGCAAGTTCCAGAAGTTCACTACTACCAGGTAAAGAAGTACTTTTTTTTATCTGTTTTAAATCCATCTCTAGAGTTTCATCAACTGCTTCCTGGTTTTGGTAGGGTGAATTTTGGTGGACAGCAGTTCCATGTTCAGCTTTTAGGCTGCCTTGTAAACCTTGATTGTGTGTTTGTCTGCGATCTGAGGAGTTGCAGTCTTTTTAGCCTGTCCCTGCTAGTCTGCTGCCCTGTCCCTTGATTTTATTGCCCTTCTCTGCGAGTTTACTAAGTCCTTCTGTGGATATGGAGACCGGAATGGCCCAGAGTAGTCAAGATGTGGGTCCACCAAGACTTTAAATAGCTGCAAGATYTTTGTTGTCCTTGATGACTTCTGTGACAATGTCCAGTGTTTTGTTGGGGTTTTTTGGCTGCTGCTGCACATTGAGCTGATGATTTCAGAGAACTGTCAATGACTATTCTTGTGTCTGTTTTTTACCATCAGTTTAAGTATCCTTTTCAGGGCTCTTTTCGAATTCTTCTTTAGCCTCTGAATTTCCTGTTTGCATTTGATGTGCCATTTTTTCTGGGCTTTTCTGTCCTTCTCAAAGTGATACCCTCAAGTAAGTGCTGCTAAGTTCAGGAGGGCAATCTTCTGTTGCACCTATGCACACTGCATCTGTCGCATACATAAATAAAGAACAAAATTGCCAGGTCTCATTGCAAAAAGCCACCAGAACAAGACCAGAAACATGAATGGGACAAGACTGGAAAACAGTAAATTCTTGATACAGAGTATTGTGCATGTCAGCTGCTGCATAGTTTCAAAATGCAAGACCCTGGGTCTAACTAATAAGTCATTAGTATCACATTGCACTAACTCTCAGCTTTGTGCTGGGAAAGAATCCTTTCGTTAAATATTTTCCATTATAGTGACCTTGGCTGTAGGCCTGGTTGTGGCCAAAGCATTTCTTCTGAATGGAGCAAGAGTACTCTGCTCTTCACGTTGGTTCATTTTGTCATTGGGTGCCAGCTTGTGGATCCTGTTGCTGAGCAGCTGAGTCTCACTAACAACAACAGGACTGATCCTGTCAAGAGTGGTGAACAGGCTAGGTATGTTTAGTGAAAAGGACTCCCAGCCTGACTCAGAGAGCTCTCAAGCATCATCAAGATTTAAGGTACTGTTCAACATTGCTAAAATTAACTTGAGTAAAAATGGCTTCCTTATAGCTCCACTTGATTGATATCTAACATAAAACAAATTGAAGAGAAGCACTCTTTTTCTGAGTAAAGATACCTAGAAAGTTAACTGGGTCTAAGGAAAGTTGTCTCCCGGAACTACTTGTGACCTACCTGAGTTGCTGGTATGATTCCTTCTGTTTGTCACTCCCCTGCTGCCAGAGGCTACCAGCCTTTCTCGCAGCCGGTGGCGGAGTGGTCTTTAACCCAGTTAGCTCAAAATAAGCCTTGTTAGCCCAGCCGAACCCTGATGCTGACTCTTATTTGGCTGATTTGAGTGGAGCAGGTTGAAGAATAGCTCCACTGTGTTCTGACAGAGGAGGTAAGGTCATGCCAGCCCTTGCTGCCTCGGAGAGAGGATGGCAGCAGGCAGTGCTGTGGCTGATGCCTTTGCTTAGTGCAGCAGTTCATGCTGGCACCAGTCCATGCTACCGACCTCTGTCTGCAGCAGCATCTACAGCACTTTGCAGTTATGTCTGTACAACATCTGTGTAGTTGTACAGTTTAGGGAAGCCCTAAAGGTATATTAGTGTGTTTTAATTTTTTTTTATATAAGTGGCTCTGTGCTATGCGATCTTTCTCTGCTACTTTTTATACTTGGTTATTTAACCATTTGAAGAATAAACTTTGAAGGTCTTTTCTTAGTCACATTAGTGATAAAAGAAATTCTAGTAATATTTTGATAATTATTTTCACTTCAGAATGAGAATAAATAATAAACACATAACACTGCTATTTTATTGTAATGTAATTAATTTAAAGTGGTAAGAAATTTAAATGAAGATATTTTAGTTTATTTTCTTCTTAAGTTAACTTTAAAGTTACCCAATTTTTATGAGAGCTTTTAAAGTGACTCACTTGGATCGATTCCTAAAAGAATTTCCCTTCTATACTAATTATTGTAATTAAATATAAAATTGAGCTTAACTTTTCTAGGCTGTCAATATCTAAGGACAAATGTTGCCACTAACAAGGGCTGACTGTCAGAAAGATTAGTACTGGATCCTGAGGGTATTGTGGGGGAGGAGGGAACCATCATTGCATCTCAGGTGCTGTTCATATGTTGTTTTGGCTTTATAAAGGACAACCACTTCTCTTTCAGYTGGGTAAAATTATATGTACAATTTGTATGAAAATATGTTCTGAAAAATCCTCACCAAATGGCCAAAGCTATCCACTTCTGTGTGCTTCAACTGTTCTGCACATAGAGAAAAGCTGTGATAGCTTGGTATCTGACCAGTGTAGGCAATTTTAAAAGTCAGAGAGGGTAAGAAACATCATTGCAATTCACAGTGAAAATTCGTTAGAAATAAGCTGAATATAATTCCTGAAATCTTCTGAGATCAGTTAATTTCCAAATTTTACCTCCTACCTGAAGACCTTAGTTAATATCTCTGTGAACAAGACATGCATATATGTTTTCAGATTCAGTGGAACTTTAAGTGGGCTTAGTGATGTGTTGAGTTGTTTAGCTTGGTGCAAGTTATCTAACCACTCATTTCTAAGGATACTGTAGAATAAGGCCCTAATAATTCTAAATTAGAATTAGAAAAAATTCTAATTACTCACCATTTGCATTTTTAATTTGGGTGATGACCTTGTAGAATTTGATTCATTCAAATAGCTGCTGCAGAATTTGACCAGGGTGTCTGTCCGGCGGTAGYGCCTCATCTGCTGGAGGCAGAACCTACAAAAGACAAATGACAGTGTCTATTCACATAAGCATAAAACGTCCTAACACAGCACTTAACATTTTCAATAACCAGTTTCAGGGCTGGTTTGCAGAATACTCCTGATAGTCCACTTTTGCTGAATACTTATGGTTTTCAATGTATACAGTAGCCTGAAAACTTGACCTCCATATTGAAAAAGGAAGAAAAAATAATTCTTGTTGAATAGATTAATAGGGTCTTTATGTAACATTTCTCATAAGGACATCAAGGAGCACTGTTTGACCTTGTAATCCCTCAGGTTGGACTGGTTTTAGAAATATATAACAGGAAGTTGATTACAGTCATGTAAATTTTTCTCCTATAAATTCTACACGCTTGAAACCTGCTGCTTTTTGAGTTTAAGGAGCTTGTGTGAATTGATATCCTATGCAATATTGAAGAACTCTGTGACTAATTAACTCTACCTTTCCCCACACACCTCTTGTTTATCTGTGTAGCTGTAAAATGTCAGTGCATTCTGAGTTTTGAAAAGGGTGCTTAGGACTACATGTATGCTCTTAGTCCGGTTCCCTAGCCAGTTGAACCTACCAGGCAGTTAGAAAGGTTCTCTGAGATTTTTTTTGGCTTCCTTTCATTGAAGGAGAGGCAGTAACCAGCCTTTTCACTAAGGGAGAGGTTACAATTTGTGAACTTTTGTAATGATACATGTTTTCCAGTCAAAAGATTTAGGAACCACAGTTTTGTGATTTGCATTTGCCCTGCTAGTGATGATGTGCCTTCCTGTTCTTCTGGGTAAGTGTTGCCCTAGCAACTCTGTTATATAACTGAAGTATAACTGGTCTCTGGTTTTCTTTAATCTTTCCTTGACCTTGAAATGACTGCCTAAAGTTTACAGCCCTCATTTTTAGCCAGGGAATTTATAAGAGTTTTCTGGATTTACTGATTTCATGTTCCAACATTTTGAGATTCTAAATAACCCTTGCACACTATTTACTCCTCTTTGTGTAAGGGATAGAGTCCCCAGAAAAAAAGTGTGAAGACCTTGAATTATAACTTTCTGATCAAAGCATTCCGAGAGCTGGCATCCAAATTTTAACAGATCTCATTTCCAAACCTATCTGAGACAGGACGCACTTTCAGAGTTAGCTGTTGTGACAGACTTTCTCTGACAGGGCGAAGCAAGGTTTCCTCAGAGTTTGGCTGAAGTACATCATCCCTGTAAACTGTACAGGGGACTGTTTCCCTGGCTTTGAGTGCAGAATAGTAGCCCACCAAAGAATGCAAGATCATGGGAATTGATGGGGCTAAATTAGGTAACTGAAAATGGAGTTCAGATCAATTAATTCATGTCAGCTATGTTAAATAGTGATCCATTACTTCTGCATTCTCACTACTAAAATACTGCTTTCATGTTGTTTTTTGGTTTGAGGAAGATGCTGAGATATGCGTAGGAGTAACAGGAATCCAGATGTTTCATAAGAGTATCAGGATGATCTGTATCTTTTTGTGCTCACCCAGCAGTTTTCAGAATATGTCTATAGCTTCATGTCTTTCCTCAGAATGTGGGCTCTTCTTTTTACGAGACTTTGTTGCGTTTGTTTCTGGCACATTTGTATATTGATTCCAAAATTAATCATCAAAATATTACGGTAATTCAAAGCGTGATTAAAGCCAAGTAGCTCCACAAGCAGCAGAACAGAAAGAGCCTTGTTTCTTATGGATTTAAGTTTCATGGTTGGATTCTTTGATGTCATATGAAGTGTCAACTCCAACAGAAGCTTTTCCTGCCCTTGCAAAATTTGTAATGCCTCTCTCTTTGGTGGAATCGCTAGTATTAAGAATTGACCTCTCCCTCTGTCTAACCACTAATTTGGACAAGATTTGTAGGGAGTTAATTTACGTTAATCTGTCCAATAGATTCAAAAGTTATTGAGGGGAGAATGCACACCTCCCAGATGAAATGTACCATATTGTTTTAGGAAATTGAACTAATAATCCCATAGTTTATAGGTGGCTGAACTTTGCTACCAGCAAAATGCTGCATTTTTAATTTTTAACATACACCATAAGACGCACAATAGTTAAAGGTTCTCTACATATTTCTGATTTTTTTTCTTTTCACCCTGCTATCACCCATTTTCTTCACTATGCATAGGATTTTGTTCATTGAACTATGGACAGGGACAATGAGCAAATGGTGCAAGGTTTGCCCTGGCTTACCTTTCATCAGAAGTGATCCCACTCATTAGTTGAGCACTGAAAAATAGCATTTCATAATAGTACTGGAATGATAGATTACAGCTGCTGCGAAGGAGAGGATTCTGTATTTACATAATGAACTTTGGTTGATGGCTTGGATAACAGAAAATGACAAACAATTTGTGTTGGTGTCTTGTGTCATTGTGTCTTGTGTGCAAGGTATGTCTGACCCAAAGGAAACTTGAGTTTTGATATCAAACAGAAAAGTCTGAAAACTTAAACCTGATTTCCCCCATAACTCAGTGTTTCCTGCTTCCCTTACTTAAAAGTTGGCAGTTGGAACCAACAAACCCCGACTCTAKTGTGAAGTGCGCTTGCGTGGTTCACATGGTGCGGTTATACACGCACTGACACCTGCACAGCTGTCAGGAAGCCTCATCTTTTTGTCAGAGATGTTCACCAAGACATTGGGTTTTTGGTGGAGCTGGGTTGGGTTATGGCTCAGGAAAAAAAAAAAAAAAAACTGCTGAAAAATGTGTCAGCACTTTATTAATAATTCAAGGCCTAATCACTAGAAAATCTTGTATTTTAAAATACTAAGCTTCTCATTACAAAATCAAAAAAGTTACTATTGTGAACTGGTGAAAAGGTCTCCTGCTTTGGGTAGATAAGATTCTCTCAGTATCTAGAAGGGCATGAYATTTTCCCCATGTTTGATAATATTAAGTATATTAAATATGACCTTAATTTTTAAGGTTGCTCAAGCTGCAAGAGTTCAAAAGATTTTGACTGATATTTTTTTCAGTTTATTTTGTTAAGCCTTTGCAATAATTGTAAATAGACATTCTTTTAAAGAACAAATAGTGAGAGGTCAAATAATCCTTCCTATATATATGAGTATGTATTTCATTAAAAAGGGAAATTCACAGTAGAAGAAATGTAGCTAAAGGTTATCAGAAAAACAGATATTTAAGAAGAATCCTTGGTATAAAAATAAAAAAGCTTTAAGCCCAAGAAGAGTGTAACTATTGATAATTCGGAAGATGAGGAGGAGGAATACTAGTTTTCAGCTCTAGGTCTTTGCTGTTAGAAAGCAGACTTGATTAAATATCATCAAAGAGACAAGAAGAATGACCTTAGTATTTTTATAGTTAATGAGGGATGATTATCCATCAGTTAGTGATTTATGATTGGCATGCTTATTTTTAAGTCTAAAAATCAGATACAAATTAGCTTAGTCTTTCTTTGTGAGTCTAGAGCATTGAGATGACTAAAAATTGAATTTATCAAAGCAGCAACAGGTTTTCTATTTCTACCTATTTTTATTATTAAATTTTTTTTTGTTATTAAGTTTTATCACAGCTGTGTTTAGTCCTTTGCAGCCAATGCTTTGGAATTCTCTTGCCCTGCATAATAGTTGATGTTATTGTGTCAAATCCTAATGGCCAGTGTCAGTAGAGAAATCTTAGCTTCTATTAAAAAAAAGATCAGTTTGCCTGCGCTTAGAGTTTAAGAGAAACCGTGGAAATAGTAAGTCACACGTACTAGGAAATGATTAAAAAACTCCAGTCGTTATTCCTAGTAGCATTATTTTTCCCGTTGGTGGTTTGGTTCATGAGCTCCTGAGTGTTTGATACTGACAGTGCTGTCCTCTGTTGTCATGAGGGTGGGATGGAGCCCCCCCATCCCCTCCCGCGTGCGGGCCGTTAGGGCACAGCCCCTCCCCCCCCATCCCCGCGCGTGCGGGCCGTTAGGGCACAGCCCCTCCCCTCCCCTCCCGCGTGCGGGCCGTTAGGGCCGTTTCCCCCCACAGGGAGACAGTCGTGGCTCTGCCACTGACCTGTGCTGCCAGGGCGAGGAATTTGCTTTGTGCCTCTGCACTGGTGCTTATGTTTCCTCCCAGTACAATGCAGTCCGATCTCAGCTGAGACGTTTATGAGCTACTGTTTTACAAACAATATATTATAGTTGCATCTCCCATCTTGTTAAACTTGCTTGAGGTTAAAAGGTTTGTGCCATAGTTTAAATTATGTGGTATTTCTACTGTTTCTTCAGATAATAATGAGAGGAAAGGCACTAAAAGGCCCTCGAGGCAAAAGGTGTGAATGTGATTTGCTGTTTCATTGAATTGTGTATTCTCCTTTAATGGAGTAGAACTGGTTAAGTTTTTCTACTGAGAAATATTTTATACTAAAACACTGTGGTTTGGTTTGGTTTGGAGGAAACTTAGTATCATTTAAAAAAAAAAACCTAAAAGTTAAGTTTTGACATAGAGAATACTGAAACTTTTGCAGTTTAAAGAGTCATTTTATTTCTATGTTGTTAAAAATACAGATCAAAACAAAATGAATATTTCCATTTGGGTACTTAAACTATTGATTCACAACAAAAGTGGTAACTCTAAATCTCTTTGAAACTTCTCACAGGAAAGCCAAAAAAATCAAGTTCTTCATTGCTAATACCTATAAGAAACATACTGCTTTTCTAAACAGTTTTAGTGTTAGTTGTTTAAAACTGTCTTAAACAAATCCACAGTGACTTGATACAGTAAGTATGTTATTTGAAGACATGATCTTTACTGACATGATGTAACCTAAGATGGATTTTGCAGAAACCTATGCTGGGAATTTGGTCCATATGTTGTAGGAAACCCAGGGCACAGAATAGAGAACAGGGTATGCAAGAATGTGGCCCAGCTGTGTGATACCTCTGTGCAGCTCCAGAGGGTTCAAAAGGCATTTTTTGTTTTATATTTTCATTTGCATAGAGTGTTTTCTTTCTTTCAGAAGTTTAGAAGGGACTGAAATAGAATATTTCAGTTCACAAAGTTCTGTTTTAAAGCAATGCTGTGCTGGTCTCTGGTGAGACCAAAACAATATCCACAGTGTGCGCTGCTGAGTGAGGTGGCTGGCTCCCCCTCTGACTGCCGGTGGGATGTCAGGATTAATCCAGTACATGCTCATTCAATTGCTACAGTTTTTTATTCTTCACAGCATATTGTACTGAAACAGGCTGAACTTGTACACATAAGATTGATGTTAAGTGTCATGTCTCTGCAACTTCCAGCTTTTCATTTTCATTTAGCCTGTTTTTTTCAGAGGAAAATATCTCTTAGATTTACATAGCAGTAGTTTTCCTGGAGGAGGTAAGCAGAGAGATTTGAGGAAAATGTCCTGTACTTGCACTGACACAGGCACATACAACTTAGTGGTGGAAAGGGGCGGAGGGGAAATTATTTGAAGTCATGTGTGCTCTGCAATATTCAGCAGTAGACAGCCATTACTCTGCAAGTGTTTTAAAGATGCAATAAAATGCACGGACCAGCAAGAATCCTCTCACTGTGGTCATAAAGGAAAACTGAAGATGATACCAAATTAAATGTTGTGCAGAATGATGGTTTCTGTGCAATTAAGGTCTCTGGTAGCACTATGTCTGCAGTAGGATTTCCTTTGTCATCGTCTTTTCATGTTTGTTTGAGGAGTTACAGTAGGTGAAAATTTTAGAGATGACTTATTTGTGTATTAAAAAGGGAAAAGCTTTGTCTTATTGTCACTTAAAGCTGTTACAGCACAGAAATATGGCAGGAGGCAAGAGTATTGTCAAATCCGCAGTGCACAAAGGATAAACACAAGTTTCACTTTTTCCTGCTCTTGTATAAAATCCCTTATGAGAAGGCTCCAAGAAGGACAGTAAGGGCAAATGGCTAAGAGATATTAGTGTCTTGAACCCAAGATCCAAGGCATTGGCGATTCCCAAGGCTAGAAATCATCTTGATTATGTAGCTCCAAGAAAAGTATTTTTTATTGACAATGGTTTGTTCGTACTGATTTCTTTTGCTCATTTCTTGTTTTAAGGGAGTATTGCTTAGTCTCATCCCAGTTGTCTTCTGATTATAAACCTGTTCAAACAAAGTTAAAGACTATTCTCTATATACAAGCTAGGCATTCCACCAAACTCTGCATRCTTTATAAATTCCAGATATGTTTCTAAATAAAAGTTGGGTTTGGCAACACTTTCATCATTCACTTTCAAATCTATACTACAGTGTTGCCATTACAACCCATTTCCAGGTGTTCTATAATCCAGGTATCCAGTGTCAAATCCATGGCTGTTGACTTTGTACTAGCGGTACTCTATGCATTGCCTGTTAATTTGGTCATTCTTATGCAGGGGACTAGTTTCTTGTTCCTGGAAACAAGAGTCCTTTCTTTCTCTCCCCCAGACACCTTCTCTTGCATTCAATGCGAACCGCAAGGAACAAGCTGAGCTTTGTGCAATTGTCAATCAGTTTCTCCATTCAAACGTGGTTTTCCCTTCCTTTCATACAGGTTGATAAAGTGTGTGGACAGCCCAAACAACAAGAAGGGAACCTGTCATCAGACAATATAGCGCCAGTGAAGGAGGCGACTGAAACCCAGACGCTGGTGATGGCTCACACTAGTCTGAACAATAGGAGAAGGTAATCTTAAGCAACAGTTACTTTGAAATGAACTCTCTGGCCCATAGCTCATGTTAATGGTTCCTCACAGAGTAGTGTTTAAGCCAGAGCCACAGTTCTGTCATCTTGTCTGTGCACTCTCCAGCCATTGCCATCACTGATGGCTACACAGATGCGTATGTGGTGTTATGCTGCATGTCTTTCCAAGAAAAACTTTTTACAGGCCAGACTTGATGTCTTTACTTAGCRCCAACTCACACTTTATTTCCAGAAACTTTCAATGAAAACAATTTAAACCTTTGCCGAATAAGGTCTGAGTAACTTCAACTGTTGACTCTAAATTACTATGTTACTTAAAATACAGCTATTCAGGTCTTTAAGGACTTGGGTTCATCTGGGGCAGGAAGGGGAAGAGGGGGTGAAGGAAAGATTCATTCCCATGACAAAGTCAGTCCTTTGTTCCTCAGAGTTGGGGAGGATGGATTAGATCTCTCCTTTCTCACTGCTCTAGGTAATAAGATCCCTTGAAATCTGCTTGATTTGTTATGTAAGGGAAGAACAGCAAAACCATCTATGTTTAGTCTGTTGTGTCCATCTTGGCTTCTGTTTTTCAGCTGCATGCTAGTTTAGGCATTAGACAGCTGAATTACTGCCTTTGGCCCCAGCCCTGGCCCAGGTATCCTTGCTCCCAGATCTTATGGAGTTTCTTTCACTTTTCCTCGCATAGCTCCTGGACTGGTTTTCTGTAAATTTTAAGTGGGGAGGGAAGGATGTCTTTGCAATGCTTTGCATGATACATGAGGAAATTTCAGAGCTAACTGACCATAAAATCACAACGACATATTTCTGGCTAACATGCTGTTCTCAGTAACACCAATATAAATCTGGGACAACTTCAGCAAAGTGAGTAGAATTGTGCTGGGCTTATGCATCTAGCCAAGAACAGTGTGACTCAGGGAGTCCATGTGCATCTCTGTGTTGGAAGGATGTATAAATAGTCAGTGATATTAAAATTTACATAGCCTAGGTTCTGGTTTCTGGGTTGAGAATATGAGATTTTTATCCACTTCTATTTTAATTCTCATCTAACCTTATATAAACGCAACAAACTGTTTTAAAACAATAAAAACAATAGCAGCAAGCTAAGTTTTTTGAGTGATAACAGTATTCTTACGTCAGTTCTTTGTAATTTATAGCCAAAACACAACAGTTTGCGCTAAAGCTTGTAACTAATCAATTTTCACCATGCAAATGGAATATCATAGAAAAGGGCATTAAGGAAATTAATTCATAAATTCAGCAGTAATAATCTAAAAAATAGTTGTAATACAATTAGCAAAATCTGCTTTTAAAAACTCGGAGCTCTAGACCTGTCTTCTGTATAACTCATTGGCTTCCCTGGAACTTACTGCTTGAYAGTGAAAAAGGCAGTTTTACAGCCTATTAACTAGTAATCTATTAACCAAATGCAAATAGGTGTCTTTGGCACTACAGCAATTCATTCTCACCTGAAGATCTGCTCCCTACCATCCACAACCATCTAAAACTATTTGGATATTAACCTTTTAAAATGTAAGACCTCCAGATGCAAAGGAAAGTATAATAAAACTAGTTTACTGTAAATTAGACAGTGTTGCCCAAAATTGGTCTGCACACTGAAAATTAAATTATCCAAAACATCATCTAAACTAAGTCCATCCTTACATAATTAGAATCAAACCTTACTGAAATGCAGTGCTGACAGGTATTGTGGAGAGCCCATGCACCAAAAATTAATGATGGAGCCATAATTAGTAAGTGCAGAATATTTTTAAATTTTCCACAACTTGCTATAAAACACATGGCATGGAGCTTGTACTTTGCTTTTTGAAAACAATTGTGTAACAATAAATAGAGTTGAAATACACAGTGATTGACTACTGTTGTTCATCATCTATCATTTAATCACATATGATATCAATAAAAAGTAATTTTAGGTAATAAAATTTTATAATGGATGGGTGAAATGATTGCTGCAGCGAGTTGTGTAAAATGCTCTTAGAGTGACAGATAACTGCTACAGGGGTTCTAGATTACAGGACTAATTACAGGAATCTTTTTTGGTGCCATTCCTTCTGACAGTTTAAAAAATGAAAGGCAATAACCTCAGCCGTTTGTCAGTTTAGGTACTAGGTCACACAGGGAGTCTTTTGCTGGCCCAACTGAGTTCCAGTCTGTTGCTCTGTGTAGCAGACATCTCTCCAACCCACTCTTAATCCAAGTGAGACATGGAACATGACTCTTGCATTTTGGAATACGAAAAGAAAAAGAAAGAAAGAAAAGGAATGAGCCAGCACTCCCCAAGTAAATGAAGAAGCTGTGGCTCATTCCTGTAAGTTTGGCAGAAAGTTCCAAAGCTCAAAGAGGAGAACCGGTCTGGTTTAGCACATTTTTAGGGGGGGAAAAAAAAAACACAATGAAGTGGTGTATCATCTCTTCTATCATCCCTAGTTAAAGATGCCCTTAAACATCTAGTGTGAAACAGTTTAGCTGTATGTGCATATGTATGCTGCAAATGTACTATCTTTTTGCAAGACCCCTTACAAAATCAAGACCTAACTTGTTTGTCAGCCTTTTTTCTGAAGAGTCTGAGAACAACTGGTTTCAGCTGTTTGATGGAGCTCAGGTGGTTTATGCATTTGAAAAGCAGAGTGTAAAATTACTGAGGACCTGGTTGCTGAGAAGACTGTTTCTGTGGGCTGCTGAGATGATTTCTCTTAGCCTGACTGATTTGTCTTTTGGGTCTGCGTCTTTAGGGATCTGGCTGGAAATAGCTCAGTCAGCACTCCCTCTCAGGGCTCTCTTAGACTCTGCTGTTCTGCACAGTTTGATCCTGTATGGTCCCTGAATTTATGTAGCAACTGGATCCTCTTTTGGGATAGTTAAATCCTTTTCTACTCCTCTTACTCTCACTGGTTCCTGTGAGATTTCTCATTTTTCTTTTTTTTCCTCCGCATTCCATTCCCACATATTTTTTGCTATGCGCCACTAAGTATCAGAGACAGTGATGTAAGAAGCTGAAACTTAAATAAATGCTGCATGATCTCTTAGTAAACCTTCTCCTCTGAGTATGCTGAGATGTATAGGTGGTTTTTTCTTCTCTCATTACACAATGGGATTCAGGGATTAACTGAAACTGGCAGGATTGCTGTTGTAGTTATTTCTTAATGTGCAGGTTACTATAACATATAGTAGAAATGACAAGAAAATTGAAGACATACGATGGTACAGGGAATGTACATGGCATGTACAGAATTTCAATCAGTAAATTGGAACATTATTGCTGAGTTCAGCACAAAGTACTTTTCTGGTCAGCAGTACTCCTGGCATAGCTGAATACCTGCCTTTAGCATGTCTGCTGCATGTGGTATTTCAAACCGCTAAACATAAACTGGATACACATCTGTATAGAGGAATAGATTATGTTTAACAAAGAAATATAACATGGTATTTGGCCCCTAATTGGAGGAGGCAGGCTTTGAAATGGTATTTTGTTGGGATTTCTTTGTTGTTCTGTGGCCTTACAGGTCTTTTGTACTTCTTAAAATAAACAACTTTGAGATTCTTCAGGAATGTTTGAAGTCAAGGCCATCTATTTTATTTCATATTAACTATCTATTGTATCAGATTTCACATGGTTTTCTTAAAATTCAAGTATTAAAGTGCTAGTACAGAATAGATTATTAATGTCAGATGCAAATTAAATTACTGTGGAAAAGAATCAAACATTTCTGCCCAGCTGGCCAAGGCAGATGTTTCAGCTGATCCAGATATGCCTTGTTACCAGTTCTGCTTTTTTTTTTGAGTGGCTGTATTGGAATCACTGCTTCAGTGGTGGTGAGTGACACTTGCCTGATGACCACTGCAAGCCCATCCTCTCCTGGGGCCATGCCTGGCCTTTAGCTCCCGGTAGGTATGATGGCAAAACCATCATTCATTGGGCATCCTCAGAGCTGCTCAAGATGAAGCTTACTCTTTTCAGTAAGACTTACCTGAGTTGGCAAGTATCTTTGAACCTGTTTGCTGGTGTGCGTTACTCCAGGTATTGCAGTTACTTCATACACGAATACCAGTGTAAGAAAGAACAGAATGTGGTATCAAATCATGTAAGTGTAACATTGCATCAAGATGCTAATGTTGAATACAACATGTAATATTAAATTAGGATCCTGGTGCCACAAAATGGATTTACAGTAAATAGTTATCATTGCAGAGGGCTCAAATTAGGAATTATTTATGCATTTTTTCTCAAATATGACCTCAGACCCTATCCATCCTGCTTTGCAAGGGTCTTTTTCTTTCAGGGGTGCCTTCTGACCAGAAGTGAACAGCAAAAAATATCTGTATTTACATTATTTATTGAGAGACAACAAATTGCTCATTACCACAAAATGAATGTTGCTCATTTGTGTCCCCCTTCCCGTGGTGTTCATTCTAAACCATTTGCCATTGTTTTCTTGTATAGTTGCATGTATTTACAGTTCTCCCGTTTGGTATAAGTTATGGTAAACTTTAAGTCCACTGAATTTATTTTTAGCTTTTGGCTGTGTGCTGCATTTATAATTGTGCTCTTATTTGAAAATGATTGAGGAAAACAAAATCTCTGCGGGTTTTTTGTTTTTTGTGCTTTTGTGTTGCATTGACATTTTTAATTGCATCTATGCTTCAGAAAAATCTCATGACAATTTTCCTCCTTATTTGTTTTCTCATATTATCCTATGCATGTGCTTGATGACCTTTCTTTCAAATAATTTTTACTTTTCTCTTTTGTTTCTCATTTCTTTCCCTCATTTACCTGAATTCCTGCTTCTCCCCTACTCCCCAACCTCTCCTGATTGATGCTTATTCTCCCCGGCCTATTCCAGTTCTCTGCCTCTGAAAGCTTCAAAGAATGACAAATCAAGAAGTTTGAAAAAAATCTCTCGGTAAGAATGAAAACAAGGTGACATATTTTGTTGTCTCTACACTTAGCTCATGTCCACTGTAAGCTGTTATTTCAGCTCTAATCTAGGAACTCACGTAATTTTGATTACTGCTTTTATATTGTGAGACACTGGGAAACTGTACATTTTCTACCTAGCATGTTTAGTTTTATTCTGATGAAAAGTAAATATTTTCACTGGGTAAGATTAAGAGTTGGRCACAGAATTCTGCATTTGCTAAGATGCTAATTTGAAATGTCAAAACCCAGCTTGGCTGCAAATGCAAAGGAGTTTAAGCCTCTTGGAGTGAGCTGAGTAAGACAAGCTTAGACTTTATTAAAAGGGCGATCTTTTCCTTCCTCAAAGAAAACTGCATTTTAGAAGATTTTAAATCCTGAGTATCTGTTTCATCTTTGTGTAATCGGTACTCTCAGGCTATTCTATCAGATAGGTAGCCATGTGTCTGGGCCAAGCTTTACTACCTAAATACTTAGAGGTTATATTCATTATTGAGTAGTCCAGGGGTAGCAATTCTCACTTCCTCCTTGTAAGCCCAGAAATCCTGCTTGTTTCTCTTAAAAGGAGAGCTTTCCTGCAGTGTTAGGGGAAGTTAATTCCTTAGAACCACATGATGACTACCTTATCTAGTGCAGGATTTCATCACACCTGAGAAAAATGAACCAGTTTAACACTTCCATGAAAGTATAAAGACAGCTGTAGGGAAAGTTGACCACTACCTAAACCTTGTAGGGGTAGATACCTAACAGTGGACTTTAACGTTGTATAAAGCACCTGTTGTTCTCAAAAGAATAATAAATCCTGACTGTTCCTGTGCCAAGCTCTATCTAGCCGTATCCCCACGCATGGCTTTAGTGCGGTGTCCTCTTACAGCCTGCCAGATAGAACATTAGAAACCAGAATGAGTCTTTTGGCCTCTCAAAACGGGCTGTTGAGGGACTTTCTGGGGCAAGCAGCTCCTTGATAGCCCCAGTTCAGTTTTTCTATCCCACCTCTTGTTCTCAATATTTTAAAAAGCTTATGCCAAATAGGAGCTTGCAGAGTTGTGGAAACAGGATAATTTCTCATTCCACAGTACTCTTGATTGTGTACTGAATTAACACTGTTTTGTTACTGTTTATTTTTCTGGCTACCTCAACCAGATATATTATAGGTATAATCAGATTATAGAGAGACAGTGGGTTGTCTGCAAGAAGGCATTTTTCCATACATGCAACATCAGAAACAGGCTGTTTGTACTGGCCAGGAGTTTTGGTTATTCTCCAAAGCAACAGGTGCAGCCTCTTCTTACAGGCGAGGTGCCAGACTTGGTGAGAGGGAAATTTCTTTGTGATATCAGTGTGATAGTGATGATGATAGGGATAGTGATGATGGGAAGGAAGTAGCCCCAGCACATCCTAAGGAGATGGCTTTCTGTACTGCTGTTGCTTGCTTGGGGTACTTAATGGAAGACTGCAGATTTTGTGATTGGGTGCTAGCTTTAGGAAGCCTTTTTCACCCAGGAGAGTGTTGACAGTATTCTTAATTCATCTGACATAGGCTCCAGGAAGGGAGAAATACTCACTTCTGGTAACATGAAAAAAACCCACTCCTTTTAGTGATGGTGCTTTCTCATTAATTTTATCTGTTTATACAAGACAGGTGTAGACTTCTTTTCAAATTTGAGGTGTGTTAATATGATTTGTTAAAACCACCCTTTGAATGTGATTATGTGTATTAATACTGGACTAAGTAAGATTGGATGATACTTAGGAGCAAAAAAATGCAGACTAACTTGATTGGCTTTTAATTTCTGTAAGGGTTCTCAACTCTGGAGGGTTAAGTTGACAGGGGGACTTAAACCATAAGTGTACCATCCTGTTGTTAAATGTGTGTTATTCATGCATTGCAGAGAGTTCATCAGCTACATGAAGCGATCCCGAACCTTTTATGCCTCTATAGCAGAAAGGCTGTGTGATGGAGACCTGGTGATGAGAGACAGCTCAACCTGCTGGAATGGAGAGGATGTTGTAGAAAGGTAAAGTTATGAGTAAAAGTTTTCCTTGGAGGTGAAAAATGAGGTTTTATATCCTCCTGATGGTTCAGAAGTATTCCGAGATGTTATTGTCATCGCTGAGTTTCACATTCCTAGGGAACTTTACGCGTAATTGAACAAGGGTTTTGTTAACATGTAAGGTTCTTTAACGTTGAGGTGTAGGTATCTATGTTAAATATAGTGGAACATTTTCTTGAAAGGCTATTTTGAAGAGTGCCTTTCTTTGGGTATGCTCTGTGGCTCCGTTAGGAAGGAGTACCTCCCTGACTGCCTGGACATTGCTTCCAGGCTGGTGTTCATAGGTTTGTGAAGTGCAGAGCTGGGCATCCTGTTTGGCCGTTTTTAGAATATCTGCAACTCTTCTTGCAAAGGTGTTAGAAGAATACGGTGACTGAACTGTTATATTTTTTAAAGGGTGTCCATGCCATTTCCTTCTGATATTTCTGATGTAGTGCTTTGAATAATGACAGTTTTTGGAATTGCCCAGCATCCTTATGAAAGCATGTTTTGCAGGAGTTCCTACAAATGACAATTAATAAATACACTGTTCAGCATGCATATAGCAGCTAGAAGCTCTGTAGGGTGAAAAGATCTTTCTAGTTTGTTAGCTACATTTTTTTCTCTGTATTTTATCACAGTCTTTCCTGTCACCCTGTAGAGTCCAAACTGTGAAATACACTTGCACCCTCCCTGAACTACTTTTTGCTGTCATTTCTCTTACTTTCTATAACATGAGGCAACGTTGCCCTGAGGTATTCRGAATATAACTGTGTCTGCTACTATCACTGTCAAAGTATATGTCAGTTTTTATAGTGAGAGCTGGCTGGAAGCTTGTCAGTGAATGCKTTCCAAAAATGTTTTTTTGTTGAAATAAAGACATTCCATGGGACTTGTTGGCTTTCATGATATTTCATTTTGAAGTGTATTTTATGGTGTGTAGTATTTGTAAAGGATAAAGTTCTAGCATTCCATTTTCATCAAGACAATAGCTTTGAAACAATTTTTGAAAAATGTTTTATAGGAAATTGTGAAGTAATTCCAATTTGGAATGAGGAGAAATGCAACAATTATAGGCTGTCCCATTAACAGGACAGCTCTGCTTAGAGTTTCCATGTGTAAATAACTTCAGCTTAATTACGCCTGAGGTGTTCAGAGATTAATACGTCTAACACATTCACAGATAACTTGAATGTTTAATATTTTGGTGGGTACTGGCATTACATTTAATTGTAGAAGCATGTATTTGATGCTTTGGGCAACAGTGCAATTTTCTAAATATTAATGTATTAAACTTGTACTGTAAAAGTAGCTAAGAGAAAATGAGAATATGAATATGAAATGAGAATATGAATATGAATATTTCTAATCAGTATTTCCATTTCAGAGTCCCTTTTGCTAATAACCTCTGTTGCTGGATAAACAGTTAACTTCTAGAACAAACAGCTTTCTTGCCAGAAGATGAGTTGCATGGAATATTTTTTTCAAGAAAAAAAATCTTTCTGTAGCAGTTCTCTGAACAAAATTAAATGAAAATTTATTATCTTATTTAGGTTAAAAAAATTTTTTTTTAATTGTTGATGGATACATTTGAGAAAAACATGAGGGGCAAGCTGTTTTTCCTTTGCCAGTCTGTAACTTTCCCAGAGTTGGGGACATGTGGAAAAGTTTCAGATATGAAAAGGATAGGAAGGTGGGGGCGGGGGGGTGAGGGGAAAAAAAGTAGGGAAGGAACTAAAAGACCCCTGATATTTTGAAAAAAAAAATTCCTCACCAAACCCTGAAATAGCTGTTTGTGCTTGTAGTTAATATTTTCCACAGGAAAATTAGGAAGGAAAAAAAAAAAGAAAAACAGAAAAGTTAAATTTAAATTCACATACTGAATCATAAAAGCATATGTATATATTTCAGTTCTGCCCATGGTGTTGATCATCTTAGGAGGAGACTCTCCAGATAGCTTGTACTGCCAGCAGTGCTACGCAGCAACACAAATGTGATGCTTGCTTGCTGCAAATTTTACTCCTCCTCATCTATTTGACAGGCTGCAGTTGTCACCAGTTCTTCTCCCCATGTGTGAAATAACTCCATTGCCCCGTTGATGCCTGAAGATGCATTTCGCTTTGCTCTTTCTCCAGCAGACCAGAGGATTAAATTTCATCAGTAGTAAATAGCACTGAACCCAAAATAGAGCCTTATTCTTAATTCTGTATCAGAAAATAGATCTCCCCAATTAATCTGGTGGATCACTTGCGAACCTGAGCTTAAGGTTACTCAGGCTGTGAAACCGGCAAAAGTCACAGTTCCTGTTTCCTTGCCCCTTCTTGCATTTTAGAAAGTTGCCTGAAAGCTGACCGGTAGTTATGGCACATACTAATTGACATTGAAGCTCTTTAGGAAAAACAAATTCAACCTTTAAAACCATTTGACACATAAATGCGGTTTGAAACAATATGAAATTACTACTCAAAAATGGGGATCATATACATTCAGTTAATAGGGAGGGCATTTGAGATATGTCAGATGATCTTCCTGTATTTTTTTATTTTATTCTCTAGATTAGGTTTTATCATATTTAAAGCAATGCATTATCAGTCAAAAAAAAGTTTGAGTTGCAAGTAAATCCATACTTTACATGACAAAAAAGAGCCTGGTTGTTTCTACTGGTTTGAGAATATGCACTAGCCTGCTCTTGATGAACAGTGAAACATGTCTTTGTAGGGAATCCTCTAGTGACAGTTCAGGGGCTTTGGAGACACATAAATGATTCCAGCAGGAAAAAGGTCTCTCTCTCAGTGACTCTTTCCAGCAAGTTGGCTCTGGAACAAGATTTCATTTAAGAAATAATAGTCTGTGAGGCTGATAGATGATCAGAGTACAGAAAGAAAGCTCAGAGAAGGTGATGCTAGAGCAGAAAAAATGAGAAAATATTTTGCATGCATGTTCAGTGAAGAAAGCTTGGAGAAATTCCCATGCTGGAACCATTCTTTCCCAGAAATGTGTCAGAGCACTATCTCAATATAGCGTCAGTAGAAAAGATTATGGGAGAAGTTGGCAGTGTGAACAATAATACACTGCCAGGACCAGACACCATTCACCCAACTGGTCTAGAAGAGTTAAAGGGATAAATAGTTGAATTACTGGCTGTGATATTGTAATTGCTTTTTAAAACTACTCCAGTAGACTGAAGATTGGAAGATATGAAAGATGAAGACATTTTTTTGGATTCAGGATTTCAGGAAACTCCAGCCAGTGAACTCCATAAAACTATGTAACAATAAAATCAATAGAAACTATGAAGAAGAATAGAATCAGTGTATATGTAGATAACATGTTTATTCTTCCCCCAGATATCATGTTTGAAAGTCACTTGAAGGAGTTAACAGGCATGAAGACAGAGAAGATTGCTATAGTCTGCTTGAATTTCCGATGAGATATTTGATAAAGTCTTTCACACAAGTCTGGTAGAAATGAAAATAAAGGGTAGGAAATAAATGGTCATAGGATACAATAGAAAGAGGTCACCAGTGGCATTCTGCAGGGATTTGTACTGGAGCCTATGTTGTTCATCTGTCATAAAAGACCTGTAAAAGGGAGTGAGTTTGAGGTGACAGCAGGCACTAATGATACTAAATTATTCAGCATAGTAGAGACCAGGGCCAGCTGTAGATAACTGCAGGAGGAACTCGTGACATGAAATGACTAGGCAATAAAATGGCATATGAAATTCAACACAGACAAATATAAAATGATTCATGTGGGAAGAACAATCTAAATGTTAGGTACAGATTTATGGGCTCTGAGGTGGCTGTTGCTGCTCAAGAGCATCAGCTGTGTGCAGTTCTGCTGTTCTCCAATCTCAGAGAGACAGCAAAAGTGCGAATGTCCAGAGGAGAGCAACAAGGACGACTGAGGGCATGACATGGATCCTGTATTGAGGAATGGTAGACTCTTCAGCTTGCCATAGGAAAGATAGAGGAGGAATATGATAGAGGCCTATAAAATCGTRTGTGTCATGGAGATGCTCAATAGGAATTGATTCTTCACTGTCTCTTTCAGTACAAGAACAAGAGGTGTTGTCTTAAATTAGCAGGTGACAGAGTGAAAACAGAAGAATGAATTTCCTCACAGAACTTTTGGTTAAGCTGTGGAAATGCTTGCCGCAGCCACTTGCCATCTGCTCCTTGCCCCTCCTTTCTTTGGATGTTAAAACTGAAAAAGAATCTATGAATTCATGAGAGAATTCAGTTCATAGAGGAGCAAGTTGTAAAATGACTGTCTATGCAGATACAGTCTGCTTTCCCAGACCAAAAGGAATTCAAGCCTCTCTTTAAAAGAGCTGTGACAATAGAGGGGTGTCCGGGATTCTTTCGGATTCCAGGCTTAGTTGCACTGAATTTGAGAGATCATCATTTGTCAAGTATGAGAATTTATTAGAGATAAGAGGTTATAACAAAGCTAAAAGTATAATAAAATGAGAAATATAACAGAACAGAAAATATACATACATATCAGAGCTCTACAGTTAAATCACGGGGGCACGACACAGCAACTGCTCCTGCCCTTTCCTTGAGTGCCACCCCTCTGGTATAGTTTTCCCTAGCTTCTCAAGCAGTGAGCGCATGGTACAGCAACTGCTCCTGCCCTTTATGGCCATCCTTCCAGTATAGTTTTCCCTGGCTTCTCCTCACCACACTGTTGACATGCGGGGGGGCTGGGGGGGGAGCGACCCCGCCGGCAGGTGGGTCTTCGGGTCCGCAGGCCGGCTGATGGTGGGCCTGAGTCCGCAACAGAGGTATGTGGCTTACTCTCTTTTATAGCCGGTCAAAACAACGCCAGCCCACAGTTACACAAAAGCTGTATGGCTCTAGTCAGTAACGGTGTGCCTATCAATAGATACCCTAGCGCTCAGCCCGCAGCACTGCTCAGCTGATAACAATACGCCCATTAGACGGGTCATTCTGTGGGGAATTCCACACACCTAGATGCTTATGGTGCCAGTCTGCAGTGTCACTTCTCCTTTGTCTGGACTTGTCAATCATGGGTCATTGAAGGGTGTGCCCCTAGGCTACAGCAACCCCACAGTGTGGTGACTCTGGCTGTGGTGCACCTAGGGTTCATTAACTCTTTGGGAGCACCCCAGAGCAA
This sequence comes from Apteryx rowi, assembly GCF_003343035.1. NCBI lineage: Eukaryota > Metazoa > Chordata > Aves > Apterygiformes > Apterygidae > Apteryx > Apteryx rowi. The sequence goes on from NW_020450772.1 coordinate 1,014,037, forward strand.
ACCCCTCTTTTATGAGCTGCACAGTCCTGAGTCCCATGCTTGCCTATGTGGTGCCTGTGAAGAGCTGAGGCAAAATGTTAGAAAGAGTTTCTCTGCCGACCTTTAAGTGGCTGCTCCCACAGACTTCTTTTCTTTATGGGCTGAATTACAGGAACCTTCCTCTCTCTCAGAATCTCTCTTCAGCTAAGCTACATGCTAGCTTTAGAATCAATTTCTCTTTTCTCTCTGGGTATGGTAGTTAAACAAGATTTGCTGATCCCAGGTCTCCGTCTCATAAATGGCACACTAGTGCAATACAGTTCCCAAGGACTTTCACCAAAGCACATCTGGAGATTTTCCATTGATATCAGGTTTGCTTCCATGCGCAAAACCTGGGTTCCCCTTCAGAACCTCTTTTTTTTTTTTTAATTTGACTTTTTGTGAAGTCTTGACTGCAGTAGAGTGGCCTTATCAGAGAATGCTCTTTTTCTGCTACAGGAGAAGGGAAAGGAGATGTGATCTCGCTGGCACGCTTTAGGGGTATGTCTGTGTACAATAGAGTTGAGTAATCCTGATTTGGAAAAAGCACTTCAATGGAACAGTGGGTTGTGAGTACTATTTTGAAGTTAGATTAATCATTTATTCTTTCTGTCTGTCTGCCTACTTATTTGGCGTCTTGCAACTTTGATTTCAAGAGAGATGAAACAGTCATAAATATTAAATAAATGAGAAGTAAGCTGTACACAGAAGAATTAAAACAGTGTGAGTGTGACTATTGCTAATATGGTTGGCTCTGCCAACCTTAGGCACTGGATACATTCTCCTCCTCCTTCCCACAGGTCTGCCATTAGTTCTCAGAAAAAGGATGATTGCAATCCAAAACCCAAAACTGCTTAAGCTTCAAATCTGGAGTGTGAAAGTTGCTTTGTGGCATGTTTAGGAGCAACCACAACACTTGCCTTTAGATGTCAACAACAACTGCCTCCTTGTAGTATGTCAGCTGAGCTTCATGTCTGGGATCCTGAAGCAAAGGAGATGTCACAGCATTGCTGTGCATCCCAGGAACTGCTGGAAGGGGCATTCTTAGGGCAGCCCCTAGAGACATTCCCCACTTATTATCACATAAATGGACAYGTGTCTTTAGCATGACCATTCCAAAGACATTCCCATCACATAAACCACTGCGTTGGATCTCAGGATTTTGAAAGTCACGAGGTCTGCTTGTAACTCATGTTAGAGCAAAGCTGGTTGTGTGTGGGGATGGTCCCATGGTTGTGTAGACATCAGAACGTTGTGTTGCTCCTACATAAAGTGTTGCAGTTTTAGAAGTTGAAATTTTGAGGTTGGCAGATGCTAGTGAGAACTATAAGACTGCTGCTACCATTTCAAATGTTTTCCTTTTGAGGAATGAGCCCTCATAATTACTTTGATATATTCTAAAATGCGCACCATGCACACCATCTCTGTTGTGACACTCAAGCTAAAAATAGCTTGAGTCTTAGAGTAGAAAAGTGTGAATTGGTAAGGAAGAAGAAAATTAAGTGACTGGCTTTGTTAGTGGTGGTAGATGCTTGCAGTCTCTGTAATGAGCCACTTCCATTCAGGTGCTGAAATATGCTTTAGGCTGTGTCTGCAGTACTAAGTGGTGTGGCACAATAGGCACAGGTTTGCAGAGTGAAACAGATGGTGCTGATAACCCAACACCCACACTATCTGCAGTTCGGAGGTTTTACTTTGGACTAGCTCTAGTCTGGTCTTGTGGAACAACATTGGCATCCTTGGAATGCATCCTTAGTTTCACTGAAAAACAATCTGGCTCTAAGACAGCTCTGCAGTATAAACCAAAGCGTGGTAAATGGGGGCTGTCAGGGATTTGACTGAAAAGTGAACCCCTGATCAGAGCTAACATGCTAATATAGACATACCTGGTGGGCACCTGGACACCTGCATTTGAAATTTGGGGTCAAAAACCTTAAATGTTTCAAGTAATAGGTACTTAGAGGCTGTAATTAGCATGTATATGAAGAAACTTGTTAAACAAGTCATATAAATATAATCTATTACTAAAGTTAGCCTATGGTGACAATTTTGGCAGTGCACTGCCCCTAACAACGGGTTTGGGCAGTGCTTCAGAGCTGTCAGGCCTGGCTGGCTTGCAGGCTTCCTGCTTTCTGAAGAATTCAGCAGAAACTTCTGTCCCCAGAACTCAGCTAGCCTAACTCTGCATGATTCATGAGCCCTGGGGAGATCACAGCAGGTAGTGATGTGGCTGCAGGTGGGAACCCGAATCCAAGTTCATGGCTGCTTTTGAAGCTATATTTTCTATTTACAGAAAAAGCCTGTTAGAACTATATCAATCTTCAGGTAAGTCAGCTCCAGTAAAAAGGACAGCTTTCAGAAGTTTAGCAGAGTAATTGTTCCTTAGAAGTTGCAAATYCAAATCATGACTATCATCTTTATATGGCTCTTTCTAAGCAAAGGGTCATGACAGTTCTAGGTCAGTGAGACCTTTACAAGTTATGATAGCACAGTAAGTGTGTAATTTCTTTTAGAAGTTGTTGCTACTTGACACAAAACTGTGGAACAGATTGGAATTATCTGTAGCTTGAAGAGGAGTAAGAAAGGGATATTACTTTTTTGTTTGGTGGCTCTTTTTTTAGTGAGTGCCAGAATTACTAGCTGCTCTTCTTCAGGTCACCTAATGGTTTTTTTCCACACCCAAACCCAGAGGAAGAGGAGGTCAGTCAACAGGAGTTGGTGCAAGTTGGTAGTGGCAGAATACTTTTTAAAACTTGAGTTACAACTGCATGAAAGGAGGAATAGATTTACTAAGTGGCACATACTGATATTTTTTAAATGTCTTCACAAATCTAAGACGATTCTGTTTCTCATGGTATTTTTAACAGTCTTAAGTCAACTACTAGTTTATTAGAGCTCTAATGGGCTTTGGTGGAGTGAGTATCCAGAGAAATGGAGAGCGGCTGTAATGGTTATTGTAGCCTAGTGATCTGTACTGGGTTTGTGAAATGACTTACTGAAGTCATGGAGAAACAGTAGATTGTGTCAAGGAGAAATGAACGTTGCTGGGATTTTTTCTGGTGTGCCACAATTATCAAAATATTTCCAAAGTAAATAAAATGCTGCCTTAAATCCAGATGGCTATTCAGTGTTTCATCGTGCTCTAAGTCGTCAAAAAATATTTTAAAACTGTTATTTCAGTGCTAAATCTGATATCTTGGGCCACTCTTTCCTCCTTTGAAATGAAGGGATGTGTTCTTGTAAGAACAGAATTGGGAAATTCATGTCTTAAATAAAAATCAGTGCTTTGCTTCAGACGAAAATATCCATTACACTAACAGCATTTCAATAAGAGATCTCTGTTAAAAATTTTTACTGTTAGCACTCAAATTTAAGGCTGTTTATGATGTTTTTCACCCATCACAGAAAGAGCAAAATAGTGGTGATGTTTGTTTAGATACTAAATTAGAGGACAAATAAACCTGGAAAGCTTATTCTTCTTTCAGGTTTTTACATCTACTTGTTTGAAACAACTCCATTTTGAACACTGAGCCATGTTTCTGTTGGCAGCTGCTTATTACTGTCACAAAACTATGTTGTCTTAGTTTTTGTGCACAACATCTAATAAGTAAGGCTGTATGAGTTTGATTTCTCAGAATACTTTTGAAAAAAGCAGTCTTCCATACTACCATTCTTTTCACTACCATTCTTTTCTTTCAGACAAGAAAAGGAAGTTCAGAAATTCAGTTAAAAGTGCAAATAAATTGTGTATTGGTGAGTTTGAAGCATGCAGTTTCTTCCATAGTATTCTTACCTGYTCTGCAGCCCATTGTCCCAGTTCTGGGTAATCCCATTTTTCAAAATTAGCAAACRAAAGCAAATTCTCTCCTTGTTGCTGAAAATCCACAGCCTTAGGAGAAATTATGAAATTATGACCATATGCAAAATATTTTTAAATATGGAAAATAGTGGAAGAGGAGAGGAGAATGGAAAATTTCTCCTCCTTGTTCTTAGGGATCTTCTTTCCCCATCTGTAGCAAATAAAACATTTTCTGACAGACTACTGATTGCCKAGTCAAATTCACCATGAACTACTCTTGTTACTTTTACTTTTTAATGCTGTATTTACTCTTAACTGAAGATTTGCTCATGTGTATACTATCTATGACCAGGTATTGTGTCTAGTATTATAAATAACAGCTGTGAGAATGCTTTAAGCCACTGTAATATTTGTTGTTATTTTTCTGTCTATTTATCGTTTCTTTCGTCTGTCAGGCTCAACAGACAGCTGTTGAGCTCTAACCATCTCTAACTTGGAATCTATTTATAAAATGTTAAATCAGAAGAGCAAATTTAGCTTTCTTTGGAGGGAGAAAAAAGCATTTGTGAAAACGTCTCCAGGGAATTTCTGGTTTGTTGCCTCTCAATTTCAAGAGGAAATTCCCTGACTTTGCAGATGAAATGTAGCTGCTTCTTATTGCCATTTAGCTTGGTCTGAAATAGTCTTACTGGTTTGTCCATCAGTACTGCTAGGATGATTCTGCAGGTCAGACTCAGCTTTGCATTAGAAGGTACAGATTTCACTCTCATGTTGGATGGCTCTCTTCAGGGGCAGGCAGGTGGATTTTATCTGGATTGGGTTTCTGTGAACGTGCCTGACCTTGCCATTGGTATTGTATTAAAATGTTTGAGCCAGGCTAAAATTCCCATTCTCTTTGCTCCTGATCTGCCTTGGCATTGTAGTGCCGTGAGGAGTTAAAGGCAGTAAAAACATATTTGTATCACTGAAATCTGTAGCTTTAACATGTGATATCCCTGATTTCTAGGGATAGAGGCTTTTCTGATTGGAGTCACCTCCTCAGGAAATTTCAGATGCAACATTTTGGGGTTAAAAAATTGCAACTAAAAATGTCTTTTAAACCAGATTACTGGGAAAAGCGGGAGGTTTTGTAACACCCAGTAGGACCCCACGTCATCTTTCCCTCCTTCTCTGCTTCTGTCCCTTAGTTGTTTTTCTTGGAATTTTGCATTAAGTGGAGGGATTAGGAGACACCTGTCCACAGGCTTGAGCCGATCATGTCATGGGTTGTTATGCTCTCAGGGCCTGTGCAAGCTGGCTGAGAAAGGAAGTGTCAAATCGCAGTGACTTCCTTTTCTCAAAAATTTGCCTTTAGAGACTTTCAGTTTTTATGAGTTTAGCGCTTTTCTTGTCCCTTTTCTCATTTCCTTAGGCTCTAGCAAGCAGCCATCTGGATATGGAAAACAGAGATAATCATTTAGCCTTAGCATACTTAAAAAGTATGTAGCTTCTTTGTTTCTGTGCCATTAGTGCAAACAATTTCTGGAGGTTTATTCATTACAGTAATCTGCAAAATGCTGTATCTTTATACAATATTTTGCATTTTTAGGGTATTTTCCAGGATTTGTGGGKTTTTTTTAGAGTACTGTAGAATAAATCAAATACACTGTATTGGAAGTGGGTATTTAAGACAAAAATGGGCTTAAGCTTACCTTCAGAATGATGAACTATGACATGCTTCAAATGGCATATTATGTATTCTTTCATGGGGACATGTGAGGGAAAAATGCATTACAGTTCGTTCCTTGTCATGCAAGCAAATAAATGTTAATAAAGCCCCTAATGACCTCCTGCACAACCTCAATCAGCCATAGGGTGGAGAGATGGCAGCAGTTTCTAGCTACTTCTCATCACACCCAAATTCATCGGGTGGCCAGGGAACCCCAGTTTGGAGACTTTCTACTTGACAGCCAACAGTAGCAAGTTGTACAGAGTCAAGATCAAGTTGCTCTGTAAGAAAACTCGAGGCTCCAGGTTCTGTCAGAGGACAAGCTGTGAAAGATCATGGTGCAGAACAGGAGCAGTCAGAGTGGTCTTTGCATTTTCTAGTCTGAAATGGTGCAGTGTTTGTGCAGTTACACTTCAAACCCTTTACTTTAGTAACTGTAACCTATGAAATATAGACATAGACATATAGAATAAACATGAAATATAGAATAACCTGCCTGGGGCCGGGCAGGTTATGCTGAGTGCTTGGAACAGTTAAGGTGAGTATGGAAACCAAAGATGAAGATCACTCAATGTTCTCCTTCTTCAGGCCAAATTTAGGTCTGCCTAAATGTTCTGGTGAACTCACACTTGAGAGACAGGTTTGAATTTGCCTCAAGTTCTTTTAATGCCTCTCTCATAAAGTGAACAGTGACTATGCTGAGAATATTCAAGTGTGTAATTTGTGTGTTTTTAAGATTCTGTTAATCACAAGCTTGTACATTATTTGAGGATAGACTGTGAAAAATTGATATTGGTAAAGTTTTTTCTTCTGTGTAAGGGAGCAAAAACTGTATGCCTTGATCTGGAGTTGGGCTAGTGAGAAGAGTATTATTATCCTCTGGGCCACTTCATGTGTCTGGGGAGATACCATGTTCTGCTACCAGAATTTGGTCTCTTCACTGCTCATGGAGGCAAATCAGTTAATATGCAGCAAAGGACAACACTGAGCCCTCTTGTTTCCCCTTCACTTTTTTCAAATATGAAAGTAAGTCCTGTGTTTTTGGTCACAGAAAATTAGATATTTTCTAGTAGTAAATACAGGAGGATTTCATATATAAACTGTTTACCTTTCTTGATACAAACATTCATATTTTATTTGCTCTTTGGAGCAAAAAATGTGTTCACATGAGATTCTAGCAGTTCAGYTGGAGCTGTCCAGTCTGTCTGTAGGCTATACATTGCTAGGCCATGGAATATGAAGGAGAGAGAGGAAGAGTTGTGGGGAAGACAATCACATTAGGGACACAGGGGACGTTTAGAGGTCAGATGTGTATAAAAAGAGGTAAGGCAACGGAAGCAGTATTTAGTCCAGAAATGCTGGAAAGAAATCAGCTGCAGAGGTTTGAAGTGACTGAAGTAATCCCTGCTGAGGTATCCTGCACTAGAGCTTCCACCATCAGGCAGCAAAGGCCAGTTTTCGGTCAGCAGTGACACTGCAGACGCAGAGGGCTTATTGACTTCAGTGGAATTAGTCTGAGTTTGTGTTTGATTGCTGAGAACAGAGCTTCTAGGATTAATGCTTTAGGACCAGTTATGAAGAAGAATGGAAAAGCCATGTGTAATGTGCTGATTACACTGTCCCCTGCTTTATTTAAGAGCATTTTCAAATTAGGGTATCCCATGAATTAAAAATACATATGATTAGAATCATTCAGCTAGGAAGGGATCTCAGGAGATCTCTGGTCCAACCCCCTGCTCAAAGCAGGTCAGCTGTAAGATCAGACAAGGCTGCTCAGGGCTTCCTCTAGGCTGGTCTTGAAAACCTCCAAGGATGGAGACTGCACAACTTCTCTGAGCAGCCTGCTCCACTGCCTGACTGTCCTCATGGTGAAAAAGTTTTCCCTTATATCCAGTTGGAACCTCTCTTGTTTCAAGTTTTGTYAATTGTCTGTCAGCTTCCCCAGTATGCACCACAGAGTGTTTGCTTGCTTGAAACTCTTGAAGGTCATGCTGACAACAAACTAACAAAAATGCTTAGCCAGTTCTTTTAACAGTTGTCATATGCACTGGGAGAGGCAGCAACCTGCATTGTATTCCATTTTTACAAGGTGAGAGACTTCACTGATACTAGAAATGAACAATAATATTTTAAACCCCGAACATTATGCATAGTATGAGATTAGAACTGTTTCTTACCCAGGGTTAATAACCTGTAGTACTTAGCTAAAATACATATAATATAAATAGTGCTACCACAAAAGACTTTACTAGTTTTTAAAAGACAGTCAGAAAGCCAAGTCTATTTAACTAAGAAATCAGTAGTTTCAAAGCTGTAGGAATATGAGGAAATAAATGTCTGAATAAGGAGATAATATTTGTCCTTCTCTTTTCCAATAGGAATAAATTCAATTTCAGTTCAGTTTTTGACAGGATTTCTTAAAAAGGCATTGGGTAATCTTTAGTTATGAACAGAAAATATGGTCCAAATGCATTTTTAACATGTTGTGAATATGAAGTTGTTTCACTGCGTTTCACCAATACAAGCAAATAGAAAAATAGTTGGTTAACATTGGATGCTTTTTATATACATATATATCCATCCCATATCAAGTGATTTCTTATGCAAAGGAAGCAGAAAACTTCCAACTAACAAGCTGTGTTCAATCTGCCAGAGTTATTAAAATGCTGTGTAATGCCTAATTGCTTTTCTTCTGCAAGATCACAGAGGCCAACATAAAATAAGCTGATATTAATTGGAGGAATTACATATTTAGAGCCAAAAATGATGTCATTCAAACATCTCCCAGAGTGTTATGGGAATACACATATGTAGAATGGAATATCTTGTGTGGTGATTTGAGACTAGTCCAGGTAGGATCCTGTGGTTAGATCACTCTTCTTCTACTTCTGACTCTATAAACATCATAAACTGTTGCATCTTTAATCACGTGGGAGAGGAGAGGGGACCAGCTTTCTAACAATGAACAAACGTGTTATAATGCCTTTAAGTAGTTAGCAGAAAACTCCTTAATCCATGTTTGTTTGACAGTCTCATTCTGACTAAACATGGAGTAAGGAAAAAAGATGAAATTTCATAAGAAAAGTGTTTCCTACTTGTAAAATTTTACCTAATGAWTTTCAACACTATAAATGCTATTTAAACAGGTAGACAAGAGGAAAAGGAGGTTGTCCCCAATGCTGTTAATATATCAGACTCTGCAACTGTTGAGAAGATTCCTTGATAGTTCCTCATTTGCCAGAGTACTTATTTTTCTCCACAAATTGGGAAGATACATTTGCTTCTTCAGTCAAGGGGCATTTCTAATATTGCACAGGACTAAGCTGTCAGACACAGGCTTTTAGCCCCTATTTTCTATACAGCCAGGAAGATAGCTGCTTGTTATGCTTTTGGGACCATCTGCAATGCTGTGTTGAAGAACCAGCATGCATGGGTGGAAAGTAAGTAGTCATGAGATACCTTGATACAAGTATCCCATAGCTACTTGTGAATAGGGTACCTCCTTTGCTGGGGTAGAGCTATGAAAATCAGAAAGAGTATGTTCCACAGTTGTTTTACTATATAATGAGGCCTGATGTCTTTTGGATTCCAGAGAGGACTTTGAGAAATGAAAGAGTGCCCCTACAGAACCTTTTACAACTCTGCTGAGGYCAATGTGTGTAGCTTTGTGAGTCTAGATATTGCTGTGTGAGCATGTGTACAGTGTGGGTATGAGCAACAGCACCCTAAAGTACAGGCTGAGTTGAAGCCATATGTTGCAAACAGATACTGTTTTATGCACTACATATATATGTAACCTCTCTCCTTACACTATGAAAAAGACTTTTACAAACATACGTATTTAATTTTAGTGGCAAGTCTTCCCTCCTTTTCTCCTTCACTGTGTAAGCCAGCCACCAGAGGGAAGCAACTATTGCACACGKGCCCATACAGATCTGCACCACTATATTAAAGCTCCTTGCTGTGGCACTTCAGTGCATTTATTTAAGGATTTCTGTTAATCCTGACTAAATCAGGAAGGAATTATTTGCTCCTAGATTGTATGACTTCTGAGAATTAATGGTTGGATTTGCAAATGTGAGCCAAGTTTCCGGTGTTGGGGAAAGATTTATTAGTTTGGTCAAAAACAGAAGAAATTTTATATGTTTTTGACCAGAAATCATGCTTTCTCTTGAGGCTTCCTATTAGGAATGTAGGCTTAGTCCCTTCCCTCATCACCACAAATGTTAATAAAGGTCAAGGCATGTCTTCACAAGGAAAAAGTACATTGAAAAATATACAGTGATATACATTGATGTTTTTCAATGATATACACTGAAAAAGTATATAAAGAAAAGTCTTCCTATCAAATAAGTCAATGATGTTTGTATAGGATAGCTGTGTCTTGAGTAGCCATGACATGTCATTTGCCTGGATGCAATCTGCACTGATGTCTATATTTTAAGGTGGTAAGTATATATACTTAAAAGGAAGGAAAAGGATTAGGAACAGAACATATAGGAAGATGAATTAATATAAAATGATGTTGAAGATTTTGACAAGTATTACTGCAGAGGGATATGCTCCAAGATCTATACTGGTTTCTTCTGAGCTTACCATGCAAATTCTGAACTTCAGTGAAGTTCAGATTTTTAGGCAGATTTTTAGAACTGTTGCAAGTACTGTGTACTGAACTCTTAAAAAATAATAATAAAAAAGTCCATCCTGCTCACAAATATCACAGTGAGGGCCCCTGGAGGCTGAAGGCTCTTGAAAAGCTAGTCCTAACCTCTGATCTTATTTGATCTAGTCTTTATTGGAGAAAAATATGCCTAGAAGTCATATTTTGATGTCATCTTTTATTTCTTTATGTAAAGCATTTCTTCCTTACTAGAGTTGTGTTACTATAGTTTTTTCCTCAAGATCTGTAATGAAAATGGTATGGTTCAGGGGAGTATATGCATTTAGAGTCTTTTTGCCTTGAGGACAGTCTAGGGGTAGACAATGGACAGACTGAGAGCTTATGGGTAAGGATTAAGGGGCAGAGTGATATGGATGCTGATGTTATGGGTGTTTGCTGTAGGCCACCTGCTCAGGAAGTAGTAGTAGATTAGGCTTTCTACGGATAGCTGGAAGTAGCCTCCTGTTTGCGGGCCCTGGTYCTCATGGGGGACTTTAACCACTTTTAACCACCAATATCTGCTGGAGGGACAACACAGCAGGGCACAAGCAATCCAGAAGGTTCCTGGAGAGCATCAATGGCAACTTCCTGACAGAGGTGATAGAGGAGCCAATGAGGAGATGTATTCTGCTGGACCTCTTACTTACAAACAAGGAAAGGCTGGTTGGGGATGTGAAGGTCGGGAGCAACCTTGGCTGCAGCAACCACCAGATGGTACAGTTCAGGATCCTGAGAGGAGGGAGCAGGGCAAAAAGCAGGATCACAACCCTGGACTTCAGGAGAGCAGACTTTGGCCTCTTCAGGGACCTGCTTGTAAGAATGCCATGGGATAGGGTCCTAGAGGGAAGAGGGATCCAAGAAAGCTGGTTGATGTTCAAGGATCACCTCCCCAAGCTCAACAACAGTCCATCTTGAGGAGCTCCTGGCAAAACTCAAACAGAAGAAAGAAGTATACAGAAGGTGGAAGTACGGACAGGTAACTTGGGAGCAATACAGGCTTGTTTTCAGAGTATGAAGGGATGGGGCTAGGAAGGCCAAGGCCCATCTGGAGTTTAATCTCRTAAGGGATGTCAAGGACAACAAGAAAGGCTTCTATAAATACATCCATAATAAAAGGAAGACAGGGGAAATGTGGGCTCCCTGCTGAATGGGCAGGGGCCCTGCTGGCAAAGGACACACAAAAGGCTGAGGCTTTGAATGCTGTCTTTGCATCAGTCTTTATTGATTAAGACTAGCCCTCAGGAGTCCCACATCCTTGAGAACAGAGAGAAAGTCTGGAGACAGGAGGACTTTCCCATGGTGGATGGGAATCGGATGAGGGATCACTTAAGCAAACTGGACTTACAGAAGTCTGTGGGCCCTGATGGGATACACCCACAAGTGCTGAGGGAGCTGGCAGACGTCATTGCAAGGCCACTCTCCATCATCTTTGAAAGGTCGTGGCGATCAGGAGAGGTGCCTGAGGACTGGAAGAAAGCAAATGTCCCTCCAGTCTTCAAAAAGGGCAAGAAGGAGGATCCAGGGAACTACAGGCCAGTCAGCCTCGCCTCAATCCCCGGGAAGGTGAYGGAGCAGCTCATCCTGGACACCATTTCCAAGCACATGAAGGCCAAGAAGGTGATCGCGAGTAGTCAGCATGGATTCACCAAGGGGAAATCATGCTTAAACAGCCTGCTAGCCTTCTATGATGGAATGACTGGCTGCATAGATGAGGGCAGAGCAGTGGATGTGGTCTCCCTTGACTTCAGGAAGGCTTYTGACACTGTCACCTCTAACATCCTCATAGGCAAGCTGAGGAAGTGTGGGTTAGATGAGCAGACGGTGAGGTGGACTGAGAACTGACTGAATGGCAGAGCTCAGAGGGTTTTGACCAGTGGCGCAAAGTCTAGTTGGAGGCCTGTAGCTAGCGGTGTCCCCCAGCGGCCAATACTGGGTCCAGTCTTGTTCAACTTCTTCATCAATGACCTGGATGAAGGGACAGAGTGCACCCTCAGCAAGTTTGCTGACGATACAAAACTGGGAGGAGTGGCCGATACACCAGAGGACTGAGCTGCCATTCAGAGGGACCTGGACAGGCTGGAGAGATGGGCAGAGAGGAACCTCCTGAAGTTCAACAAAGGCAAGTGCAGGGTCCTGCACCTRGGGAGGAATAACCCCCTGCACCAGGACAGGCTGGGGGTTGACGGACTGTAAAGCAGCTCTGCAGAGAAGGGCGTGGGAGTCCTGGTGGACGACAAGTTGTCCATGAGGCAGCAATGTGCCCTTGTGGCCAAGAAGGCCGATGGTCTCCTGGGCTGCATTAGGAGGAGCATTGCCAGGAGGTCGAGGGAGGTGATCCTCCCCCTACTACTACTACTCAGCCCTGGTGAGGCTGCATCTGGAGTGCCATGTCCAGTTCTGGGCTCCCCAGTACAAGAGAGAGACGGAGCTACGGGAGGAGGCCTTGCAAAGGGCTGCAAAGATGATGAAGGGACTGGAGCATCTCTCGTATGAGGAAAGGCTGAGAGAGCTGGGCCTGTTCAGCCTGGAGAAGAGARGACTGAGGGGGGATCTTGTCAATGYGTATAAGTATCTGAAGGGAGAGTGTCRAGAGGTTGGGRCCAGRCTCTTTTCAGTGGTGCCCAGTGATAGGACGAGAGGCAACGGGCACAAACTGAAACAYAGGAAGTTCCATCTGAACATGAGGAGGAAGAACTTCTTTACTGTGAGGGTGACTGMGCACTGGAATAGGTTGCTCAGAGAGGTTGTGGAGTCTCCTTCCTTGTAGATATTCAAAAGGGTCCTGTGCAACATGCTGTAGGTGACCCTGCTGGAGCAGGGGGGTTGGACTCAGTGTTCTCTAACGGTCTCTTCTAGCCTCAACCATTTTGTGATTCCGTGACATCTGTATTTGGATCGCAGCGAAGAAATTAGCATCTCCAGACAGATGGGTTTGCTGCCACAGAACAGTAGTGATACTTTTTTGCGTTTAGTGCCCAACTGCTCCCATGCAGTAAAGAATAGTAAGAAGATTCCCCTTTGTCTGGAGGGTGTAGTAGGAGAATAAGTTAGAGCCAGCTTTTAGCCTTTCTTAGCTTATGCTGGGCATCTACAACTGCGTCCTCATGACAAACTCAGTGTCATACCAGGCTGGGAGGCATGAGACTGGCTTGATACAAAACTTAGCCTTTTGTCCCATAACCTTTGTTTTGTACCCTTTGACTGAGAATGTTGCCTCTTCTTTTTCAAGACTTCAAAAGAAGAAACGGCTATTTCACTTTATGGAGAAATGATTGAAATATTTCAGGTGTTACCAGTGTTCCATCTGAGTAACAGATACATTGGACACATCACACGTAAACTTTTACTATTGTGTTCATGTTCTTGAGCTGAAGATACTCGCTGTACCTACTTCCTAATTAACATCTGATGCTGATCACAAGGATGTCCGGGTTCCTAGCATGTGCTCCTGCTGTTGGCATGCATAATATTGCTCAGGATCCAGTTTCTTCTTGTGAGAGGGGCAACGGTTTCAATTACCAGGACCACCTTCTTGGCTGTTATAGAGCTGTATAGGAATAATCCCGACAGTTACCACTTCCCATGCCTTTTAAGATAGGTGTTATCAAAAAATGAAGTCTTGACACTCTAGCACAAGGGTTCATTGCTCATCTGCTGGGTGGGTGTTTATCGATCATTTTCTTGGCTGCTCACAGCCTGTGTGTCAGAGTGAAAGAGGAGGACAAAGTCATATGTTCAATAGGAAGGCAGCAAAGTTAAAACTGGTATGTTTATTTTTAGCATTGAACTAGCTGACTCTTTACCCCCTTTTTTGGTTTTTGTGTTTTTTTGCAATGAACAAGGAAAGAGTTTTATGGATTTCTATTCTGGAAACTATTAATAGATTATTAATCTGCATAGAGGTTTCTTTTAATGTAATTTTGTGCCAGTAGTTGGGAGAGAATTTAGCACACAAAAAGAGTAAACAGTTGAATCRTCCAACGCCCGGTATGGATGAGAAATTAATGCAAGTCATGAGGCAAGTTTTGTGCTAAGGTATATGAGAAAACCAATARCAAGTTTTCGCATGGCAGAAAAAGAGCACAGGAAGCCTGATTCATCACATCAGTAACTGCTCACCCAAGGTAGGTTTCTGAATTTTAATAGAATGATTTGTGAACCTCACTTCTCTTGGACTGGGCTGCTGTGGGGGTGKGGGTGACTGAGATAGTGCTACTTCATTTGTTGTACATGTGCATGACCTCTTTGTAGACAGCAGACCATTCTGATTCCCAATCTTGGTTTGGGATCACTTGAAGAACTCCACTGGTGGCTTCACTAAATTACTTAAAGCTCAGCCTCAGGAAAGGGCTGGGAAGCTGCTACCTCTGGTGCTGCAGACTCTAATGCACTCTCTTTAAAGCTTTGTTTTTCTGCCTTTTGTTTTAAAGTTGCATTTTTGGCTTGTGTATCTGCACGTGGTATAATCTTACGAAAATCATCCTGATGTGGCGAATGCAAGTTTCTGTATTGACTCATGCTGAGCCCATTCCCACTGCTATGGAGCCCGGTTAATTGAGTATGACTTGCTTGTTGAAAACAGTCACTCTTTTGAGTAATCACACTCTCATCTTTCTTGCAGTGTTAATGACAGGCTTTCTCCTTCTTAGCTAATGTTGTTACTATGATGTGTCTACATAATTTATGTTGATGGCTCAAGTTAATATTTAAGTACCACTTCCCTAAATACAAATAGTGGTTTGACTTGTGAAGGGCTCTCTGTAACATCTTAATGTTAAGCATTTTCTATCCAGGTTGAGAGATTTGAATACGTATGAATTAATACTGGGTTGAAATTTTCTTGGAGGAAACTTGAGGTTTGGCCTGCTCTACTCAAGGATTTGCTTCTTTTAAGTATTCTGTAGATCAGGACTTTGAACAGAATACATGAAGAATGAATCTTGTCATCCAGTCCTTCAAATTGCTCCAGTGGGCCAGTATTTTGCAGATGCAACATGCAACTGAGGCTAGTTTAATATCTTCTTAGTATCTTTTGTTTTGGCATCTTTGGGAGTTTCTTTATTGAAGAGTAATGAAAAGGAATGATGGACAGGTATTTTCTTTTGTATGATTTTTTTTCTTTTTATTTTATTGAGAAGAAAGAAAGAACAGGCCTCACTTAGAAAAATGAAACTTCCCAATTAAAATAGTACGTTAATAATACAGTGGGGTTACGATCATTGAAACACTTCTAACAAAAACAATCCAGGCACAGTTAAAGTATGTGGAAAACATCCAAGCTAAAATTTATTTTCTTGTGCAGAGTCCAACATAATGACTTCCTACCAGTTCCTATTAAGAAAGGTCACAGTCAAATTCCCACTGAAGAGGTATAAAGAAAAAGAAAGTCTTTTCTAAAACTGTAGAGTAGACTTGCGAGTCTGGTCCCCTTGATTGTGTGTTGGATGAAAAAGGGTAGCCTATGATGTTTTCGACTCTTGGCACTTTTCAGAACATTGAATATCTGTGCTGTCCCAGAGCAGAACACTTTTCTGAGGGGAATACAATTTAGTATGAAGACTTTTGAATTTCCAAAACAATCACTATAAAGTCTTACTATTGCTTTGTAATACCAGGATAGTCCAACACACAATGTAGAAGTTACCTTGTCTTGTAGGTTGCCATGGGGTTAAAATGGCAAGAACATCTCCACAAACTGTAGAATCATTTATAGGATGCTACTTCTTTGAATGAAGTTCTCGGGTTAAACAATGCAGACATAATGTCAGAAATGAGCAAAAACTCATATATTCAGGTGAACCCTATATTCTGAAGATAACAGGCTCTATATAAGAACAGCTGCACTAGCTAAGACCAAACACCCGTGTATTTTGGTACCCTGTCTCATGAATGGCCACAAGTTAGTACTTTAGAAACAGGGCAAACATGCTGTTTTCTCCCTGTATGCTCCTACTCTTCAACTATTTTCAGCCTAAGCATTTCCGTAGCCAGATGTGGATTTCTGTGTATTTAGTAACCTTTCAGGTTTTTTTCAGCCACCTCTTAAGTCCCTGTACACTTTCAGCATCTACGTCATCCTTTAACTAGGATGGCATTTTCAGTGTGACAGAAGTCCATTTTGTTATTCATGAATGTTTCTGTCAGTTCAAAATTAGTTAACTGAGTTGTTGCGAATCTTTTCCATAGTAGGCAGGGTTTTTTGTTTATTTATTTATTTTTTAAAGAGATAGGATAGAAACGTGTTCTAGAAGTGGTAACTAGCTGTAGATGTGTATAAGATTTCCACTGGTATCTACATACCTGCTTAGAGAAGGAAGTCCAAGAATGCAGGGTAAGTCATATTAGAATTAAACTATTCTCCTGGAAAATTACAACTTTGTTCTGGCTGGATTAAGACAATGTTGTATTTTTCAAGTTAATCTCAAGTTAGGATCAAAAGCTGTTAGTGAGTCTACACGTGTTTCTATGTTGTGTAGAGTGTGTACTTTAAAGATAGCTTAGTTTTGCCTCAGTTGGAGGAAATTGCTTGAAAGGAAGAAATAGCTGGGCATAGCTAAAAGAATTTGCTATACAAATTTTAGTGATGTGGGTAGCTGCTAGGAAGTAATATCTTGACACGTGTGAGAAAAATACCAGCAGATATATAGAAGAATCTTTTTGACATGATTTCAGAAAGAGATTAAAGATATAAAAGCAACCATGTATTAAAAAAAGTTAACAGTTGGAGATGCACCTTCTCTTTCTCCCCTGTCATTCTCTGTCCAAGCAATGACTAAAGCAGCATTTAGGGGACTGTCTAGAGTATGACCAGGTCAATGGAAAAAACTCTCATTAAATTCTTTGGGCTTTGGAGCAAGCCTTTAGGAGTAGTCAATGTTTTATTACAGCTTATCCAATAAAATTAGGGATGAATAGTTTTACATTTTTCCAACAAAGGAGGATCACTTTGGGAAAATGTTCTTGTAATGAAAGGTACAGATGGTTAAATGAAAATATTTTAGTGGAAATGCCACCATCTCTACTTAATAGCTAAGCTACTGTAGACCTACTTGGTACATTCCCTTTGATGAAAATGGCTTGCAGCTCTCATCTCGCCTAAGTGCCGTGTTCAAATCCTCAATTATCTGTTTATCACAGCACACAGTACTGTTTTCTACCCGCTTGCCATTGTTCTGACCTCACCAAGCCTTTCTGTGCAAGGCTTGTGGTACTTGTATTTACACCCTTGATTCAGTCTACCGTTTCAGGGAGTGCCTGACAGTAACAACTTGAGTAAACTCATAGAGGTCAGTAGAATTGTTATCTGTGTGGATAAGTGCTTCAGGTCTAACTAAATCAGATAAATGTACTAAATATACTTGGCAGTTTGATCTAAGTTTTACTGTGCTAGGAAGACCTTGCTGTAAATTATTTGTCATTAAGGTACAGTAGGCAGTCACAGTGGTTTTGTGTGTATTACAGTTACTCTAGCTCTGTGGCTAGGATACTCGGCTGCAGTGCGAGTAGCTTAGGTAGAAATCTCAGCTTTAATAAATGAGTACATAGGGTGGAATGATGTGTTCTTCTTTGTGAGAGGTTTTGGCTTTTCTCAACACAGAGCAGGTAAACTTTTAAAGATTTTCTATTTTTTTTGCAGAATAGGAAAACCATTTGTTGCCTAGTTCTGTCCCAGAAATTGAGCTCCCAATAAAACATGGTCATCTGAGCATGTGTGCTGACTAGATTGGTATACAGAGTCATGTCCTCTGTAGTCCTGCTGTTAGAGGCAGATTTGCCTATGAGAAGTATATCAAATGAATAGACACAAAGATAGTTTGACAAATGTTAAATATCATTTAAAAGTAGCTTCATTTATACATTGTTTATTCCACAACCTCTCCATGTTATTGATATAAGACCTTACCGCAGCTTTGCTTTTCTAATGTGAACTTTCACCGACGTCTGTTATGATCGTTCTTTAAAACAGATGATCTCTTCTCTTCTGGGACCAGTCAGTTTAAAATGCAAATATTCCCATACAGCTACATAAAGGACCCTATGGATTTGTAGGAATAGAGAAGATAATGAGCTCTGATGGAAAAGTAGTAAGAAAACCCAAAATATCTTATTTTCAGTTCCATAAAATTAAGCCAGTGCCTTAAGATAGTTTGTGTAGTATTTGATCCACTGTAATTATGTGGCTRTGCCATACTCCATAGCACTTAAAGATTGTGCAGCTGATGCTTTCCTTCACTGGTTTCTGCTTTTACTCTGCTGCTGCTGAAAATGGGCTTGAATCTGAAGCTATCTGCCCATCAGAGAAAACCCTRCACTCGTGAAGCTGGCACACTCGTGAGAAGAGGCAGTGAGAGGAAATACATTGAGGGATGAGTGCCTCTCTGCTGTACAGTCCCTTGGGATTAGCTGCATGGAGTAGCATTTTGATGTGAGATCTTTCCTTTAGCTCCAGTTTGCACTGTCACTGGCTTTTAAAGGACAGAGCTTGTTGATTTCAAGAGAGCTGTGGTTTAACTAGACAAGCGCTTTGGCCCCCTTCCCCTGTGGGAAGAGGATATGATAATGGAGGAGGCTTTTTTCAGGGACTAAGTATATATTAAGGAACAGACACTAGCTGCAGATGTAAGAGATGTATTTTTATGTTTGTGGGAGGAATTGGATGTAGTGAAAGTTGAACTGGAAGGGAAGTTGTTCAGTTGTGTTAACATCAAGGGTGGTACTGAAGGAGAGGGTAGGAGAGGAGCACCAACTCCTTCATTGAGCTTTTCCTCAAGTCATTGAAGTTTTAGGAAGTATCCTAAGCAAGCAATTATAAAACAAGCTTTTTCCATAATTATAACATATTSCTGGAGAAATTATTTTAAGCCCAGAAGCTAGAAGAATGCAGTGTTGGTTTTTCCTAAGTCTTTAGCACAAAACTCACATAAAACTCAAAGAGAAATGCAGATGATGTGCAGAGTCTGAGAGGTTTTTCAGTCTGTTTAAGCCCCTACTGTGATAATGACCTCCACGGGTGATCTCCTCAAAACCTGTGCTTTACTTGGGAATGGACAGGTGCTGATTTGCTGAGCCTGAAGTAACTTAACGTGAAATAGCGTGGGCTTAGTGCAGCCAAATCTAAGGCAGAATGCCCCTGCTGAGGTTGTCCTGGCCTGGGTTCCCATTGTTTCCAGTGCAGGCTGCCCTGGCACCAGCGCCCAGGAAGGATTGGGTCCTCCAGAGCAGCCAGCTGTGTCTGCAGTGGCCCTGCTGGGGAGAGGGAGCCTAAAACCCTGGAGAGTGTGGATTCTGCATAAGGACCCTGAAAAAGCTTAGCATGTCAGTTGGAGGCAAATCTCAGGCAGATTGCCTTGGCCGAGTGTGCGCAAGTTCGCAGAGCCCCATGGCTCAAGCCAGGTGTGTTCATATAGCCCATAGTGTGAGTAGTACCCCATGCCTGAGTGTTGCTGGCTGAGGAGCCAATCAGTCGCTCCAAACCAAAGCCAGTACAACAGCCAGAACATTGGGATTGAGGACAGTTGAGTCCTGAGCTTGTGTAGCTGCAAGCTTGTCAGAGATGCTCTTCCCCTTGCAGAGCTGCAGCTCAGGGTGAGAGATGATGAGGGAAAATGTAGGGGCTAAATCACATTTGGATTGATGGGAGGAAGGGGGGTAGAATTTCCTATGGCCCAGAAGCCTTGCTTCTCAACCAGATACAGTTTTATTGCCTTACTGATRCAGTACTTGCTAGAGCAGCAAACGCAGCTAGCAAAATTATTCATTAAGTTACCATGAGTGCCAATTATTGTACTGAACACAATCATTTCACATCTGATCTGACATCTGCCTGCTGGTTTTTCTTCCACCTTTCTGTCTCAATACATTTTTAGATGTAATTACCTAAAGGTAGGAAATGGACTATATTTGTTAGAGAGAGAAATTACTGTTCAGAGAACTGAGACTGAGTTTCTCTAATATGAATAATTAATGGTAGTGATGATAATGCTGTTTTGGTCACTTAGAGGAATAGATGGGAATAGATTATACAATCCAAGCAAATCAAAGTGAAGGAACAGATGAATCAAAATGAACCTGAAATAGCTGGAATTCCTCCACACCTCTCAAAAATCACGGTAGGACTGAGCCATGTGCTAGTCATTGACTTGATCATTCTGCTTATGTTGTGAAGCCTTTTGGCCTCTTTTTAGAACTGGTTTTATGCACAGCACGTCCTTCAGCTGAGAGGCTGTATATGCAGATATACCTCTATATAGCTGAAAAGATGCTGTCCTATGAAGTGATATAGATGGAGAAAGAAGCTCTCCTTAGGGAGACTCACCTTAGCTTGGACTCCACCTTGATGACAAGGCAGGTAAAAGTAATGTTCAGGAGAGAAGATTGAGGCTTATGAGAAGCAGAGGCAAGAAGAAAGGATCTCTGAGAAAAGCCAATGTGAAGAGAAAGACTTTGGCTGGGTGCTTGTAGGGATCTCTGGGCATGGAGAAAGGGAAACAAACGTAGAAGAAAGTCCAGACCAGTTCATGTTTAGTAACATGGAGAATGTTCATTAATAAAACTAAACCCCAGAGCAAGACATCTCAAAGTCTTTTTTTTTCTTCTCTTTAACAAGAAGTGCAAAGTTCCTTGGAAATCTTCATAGGATTTCTGTTAGATTACAGGCTTTTCCAGTTATGGCCATGTCCTAATAGCAATCTGTAGCAATAAAAGTAAATTCTGTCCAGTAGCCTATAAGCCTTCTGTAATTAAGCAGAATAGACAGGTTTTCTAGGGGTTGGGAACCACAATGCCCATGAATAACTCCTCTCTCTTTTAGGAGGTTTCTGTGACTAGCTACTACCATGATGTCTTCTCATGAAAAGCTATGCTAGTGGTGCCCCAATTAAGACCCTTCCCTGATATCTGCACAATGTATTTTGTCACATCCCTTTCTCTGCRATCCTTTTTTTCTTGCTTATGGTCTAACTAGTGATCAGTAGAGACTATTGCAACTAGAATATCACTTCACAAGCATAACAGAGCTGTAGATTTGCACCTACTTCCCAGTTCTCTGCCCATGGCATAGATGCAGTGCTCATTTTATAAGGAAATGAAAAGTTCAGATGTGATTTGTGTTCACACAATCTTAAGTAGGAAAGCACAGGTTATATGTAAAATTGTGCTGTCACATTTGGTTATATTTTGTCAGTTCTGCATGACTTAGCTGATGTGTTGAATCTGAGCTTCTTCCTCTGTTTGGACCAATCAGTAACTTGCCAGCTGAGTTGTGTTGAGGATGAACCACGATTACATTTTCCGAGACAGATATTTTCTCACCCAAGAGGCTACCAGAAGCATATTGACCAAATAAATTCTATTAATTAGCCAGTATTTTATTTTTTTTACATTGGTCAATAAACAGGAAAAGGACCCAACTTGTCAAAGTGATTGCTGCAAATAGTGTGCTGTTTGATTGTCTGGCTCATGCAATCCAAATATTTTGAAAATATATCAAGCTCTTTAAAATGCTATCAACACCATTTTTTTTCCATTTGCTAGATTCAAGTTATTGTCTTAAAATGATAATGAAGACCATACTGCATCTTTCTCAGTTCTTTCTTACATTTATTTTCTTCTTGACCTGGATTTGTGTTCCTTTGTGTGAGTAATTGCTTCACTTGTTTTAAAATGAATCCTGCTTACTGAAGTGTTCTTGGCAGCCCAGCTTACTTACTGGAGTTATGATTTGATCAGAGAAACGGGAACATAGGGCCTGCAGACATCTCAAAATGTATTTGTTGGCAACACATACTGTAGCAGCATTTGAAATGCTCTTAAAAGTTAGGCTGCTGCTGGAAAAGCAAATTTGATCAGGATGAAAACTCTTCAAAGCTGGATTTGAAAACAAAAAAAACCATCTTTGCTTCTAAGCCATGGACACTGCATATGTGCTTTACTGAAGATGAGAGAATTCTTGAGACTGTTCATAAAATCATTTAATTCTTTGAATAGAATGTTGTCATTAATTTTTATGCGTTTTGATCAAAGGATAATGTTCGTGTCAGAAGAAAATGAAAAGAAATAAACTGCCTTTTGCAGATAATTAAACATGGAAATGTGTTTGATAAATGCAAAAAAAGATTCAGAAAAAGTATTTTCTTAGCATTATGAAAATTAGCCCAATATTGCAGATAATATAAGAAGCTCTGACAAACTTCAGTAACTGAAGATATATAGAGGTTGATACAGACCCATCTTTGTCTCTGCTACTTTTTCTTACTTATTCCAATGGTGTCATTTCAAAGCATACTTTTAATTCAAAAATAAATATTCTGAGTGGATCTTTAAAACTGAAGACTTAACAGAGGGGATAGCTTTGCCTCTCAACTGATAATGTCCATGGCTTATAAAGAGTTGGCCTTATATAATGTAATTTGACAGGGGTCCGGATCATCTGCTGATAACTTTCCCAGGGTCATTGTCCAGTTAATAATTAAGTTATTTATATAAATATTTATTTACATATAATGTTTATCTATAAATATTCAGATACTATTTCTATTCATACTGAGGATTTTACAGTTTATTTCCACTGAAAAATATGGGGCATGAGTTGCACAATATGTCTGTGGGAACTTACTCTAAAAGGAGCAAATAATAATAAAATAAGTGATTATTTCTACACACAAAAGTTTAAATAAAAATGTGTATATATTTGCCCAGCTGCAAGAGTCCTTTCAAAATACTTGTACCTAGCTGCCTGGAAGAAAGAATGTGTTTGTAAATTACCTTAAATACAACTCCATATTCAGTGCTGACTTCTACTCTTTATGTAGCTTCTATGTATAAAATTAGAATTTCACCTAGTGAACTGCAGAAGTAAAAAGGAATGTAGAGATGGACTTGGTTTCTGAGAATCACAATCAGCAGGCTTACTGTAAGGAAATGCATATAAGATGTTTTCCCTGAAATACTAACAAATTTCAGTGTATGTATCACTGTTTTGAGTATGCATCAGAAAATTTATTTCCCTAAGAAAAAAAACAACAGGTCTTGTAATATCTTAAATGCTTGCAGTTGATTCATGATAGTGAAGTCTTCATTAGCTAATTGGAAAATGCTTTAGGTGAAGCAAGATAATAAATTATTCACTGCTGTAACAACACCTGGGGCCAAAACAAAAACAAATGTAGTTCTACTTTCCATTTTTGCAGAGGCAGGTTAATCAAGCACAGTTAGTGTGGTATAGCATATTGCTATGGTTTCTCCAGCTCTCTTTCTCTTCCCCTCAACCTCTCCTACTAGGGAGAGGGAAAAGAAGGAATGCTACCCAAGCCTCTAACAGAGTCAAAAGTAAAAAGTGGGCAACTGGAGTTACTGCTGCTTCAGCCTCTTGCTTTCTTTTGCTGCATTTACAACACCTGGAATACAAAACCGAAAGGAGTATTTTAAGCTTTTTTTTAATTGAATCAGATCAGCTACAGATCTGATCCGTGATAATTTATCACTTCCTACAGCCAGGTTCTTGTAGGGGAAGGATTGTTAGGTGGGATGGCTTGTGTGCCTGCAAAACCTTGGAAATGTGCTAACAGCAAATAGGAAAAATACATTTGTATGTGTAGTATTACATATGGTAGAGATAATTTTAAGAAAGTTTGATTGCTTACACAAGATGTTCAAGAATATCTCTTCCTATGGCATAGCTGGTCCCTGCAGTACTTTCTCAAGTACCTTGGCTGGTCTTACTTAAAATAAATTCAGTTGGCTGTCTAGGTGAGTTTGTTTGCAGCTGGACTGCCAGGAGCAAGGACTGAGGTCTTCCTTGTATGGTGGCAGGCAGCTTATCTGAAATGTGTGAGTGGGTTTGAGTGCTGATTCCACATCAGCAGGAAATGCAGGGCTTGTGTTGCAGGATCGCTTTGGTACCTTGCTGCTCAAACCAGAGCTCAGAGCTTGCAGCCAGGAAGTCGGCTTTAGAGAGGTCTCTATAGCCCCTGAGGTAATTTAGCTGTGGAATTTAGTAATCTCTTGTAGCATTTTGGGGTTTAGCAGTCGAGTACTTTTCCTACTGCAAAGTACATGAGAGTTGCTAGGATTCTGCAAAAGTGTGAACTGTGTCTTTATTGCTGACATAGAGGCAGAGCTGCAGCAAGACAGACTTGTTTTAGAGGGGAGAAAATGCCTCTATGTTTCAGGATTTTTGAGGCCCAGTGCTATAATGCCGAAACATGGGCCTCCGGAAATATTAAGCGTTGAAACTCTAGGTATAGCAAAGCCACCTCTTACCTGAAGGAATTAATTCTTCCATTAATGAAAATCTTTGAAGAGAGTAATCTTTCTAAGCTTAAAATGCAGGTTCTGCTTCAGTTTTATTTGACTCCCAATAATTTCTGATTGCCTCAGGGAATGGGGCTGCCTCCCATGCTACCATGGAAACAATTTGTCAGTGCCAGGGTGCAGTTCAAGCAAGATCTCTCTCATTCCTTTGGGAAACCACCATGTTTCTTTTGGTCCCAACCCCAGGTCCTTCCAACCCCCTTTCAGCTGAAGAGTCAGCAAAGAGCATTCCTGAGAGGAAGGGCTCATCTGGGGGATATTTATGCCTGGAGTGTCCAGCATATATCACCTGTGCTGGTGGTATACCACCTACCACTGCATAGTACCAGTTGGCCAATACTGCCTTTTAATTGCTAGCACTGTAGTTGGATATGCAAAAGTGCAGAGTTTCCTGATGAAAATAACTTTTTAAAACTTTCTGCTGTATTAATTCAAACTTTGTGTGGATCTACTGTAGCATTAGCTGATCAGAACCACTGGGAAAGTGCTTTTTGACTGATTCTGTAGAGCTAGACTCATGAGGAGACTGTCTCATATTTTTCATCCTGAAGATAAATACTATTCAAGTGACTTTTTTTTTTTTAACTCAAGCAGTCTTTTGCAATTGAAAATTCAGGTTTAATTACAGACTGCATTGAGCTATAGCTATGTTTTAATTTCTTCATTTTTACTTCTTGGAACTTCATTTAATAATGTGTTCTCTTGCGATCCTTTGTTATTCTTTTGTCAGCTATGAGTCATGTGTAGAGAGCCTTTCCAACAGATTTCAAAATAAAATGGAGTATACTCTAACATGTCTCATAAGGAGCTATGTATTAAATGTCTTCCACAAAATATTCCTGAATTTGGTAGCTGGCATAATTGTATTAGAGGTTTAATTCACAGCAAAAATTTGAAGGAAAAATAATTCCTCCAGGATTAAAAAGTAAACTTTAGGAACTCAAATATTGACAGACTTATTAGAGTAGTGCAAAACAGCACATCAACAAACACATTTTAGGATAGAGTTTGTTTTTTATTATTTCCGTACTTTATTACTTTCGTACCTGGTAAGATTGGGAACACCAGCTGTGTTTTATCAGATTTAGGTGTTCCTATAAAATTTGAACTCAGTGGGAGGTAGTTGTAAAAATGCCAACTTAATTTACTGAGTTTTTTACCATGCTAATATGGTAATAGCTCCTAATGGCAAAACCAAGATTACCTGTGCTAGAAGCAGAATGTATATAGAACAAGGGACAATTTCAACTCTTTAAAACTTACAGTCTGCACAGAGAAGCCAAGATAAAGCAATTTCCCTGAGAGAGATAACCAAGATATAGGGATTTAAGCAATTCACCCTAAGTCATGCTGAATGTATGTAGAAAAACTGGCAAAACACCATCTCTCTTGACTCTAAGTCTGTTGTCTTMGCTTAGCCCTATATTATTCATTAGGGAACGTAGCAAGCAGCAGAGTATCATTTAACGTTCAGCATAGCTGATTTTAATTTTTAAGCATATTTAGGCAACTGTCCATGAAGTTTTCATCAAAGTGTATGGAGTGCACAGAAGCTGGGGCAGAGTTTGGGAAGAACTGAGAATATGGTGAATATGGTGCGGCAAGAATGGGCTGGAAACAAAGCCTGGCCTGARAACTGCTGTGTGCTTTTTCTGTAGCTCTGTGCCTCTAGACCAAATTGTAGAGAAATGGTACKAAACTTCTCTCAGCTCCAAGTGGATCATGTCACCTGTTGTGGAGGCACTCAGTAGCCATGTCAGAAGCCACCTCACTCAACTTACTATGGGTGTGTCCAAAATGCAGGTATCACCTGTCATGTGCTGAGCTGCCCATTCATCACATGACAGAAATGTATGGGAATGTCAAGACACATGATCAGAGGTGGTTGTTCTTGCTCATAAGTTGACCACAATTTCGGTATGTCACACCAGGCCCCCTCTCCAGTGCTCACAGGAACCAGTGCCCACCAATGGTGTGATGGAGAATGCCCTGATTTTGCTCACCTGTGGGTGCTGATATAGTCAAGGAAAGGCTCACATGGTGCTCAGAAATCAGGACTGACATGGATGGCAACCAAAAGTGAATGCTGTAGTCTGACAGGTCAGAGCCCAAAAGCCAAAGGCTGGAGTTGGGAGCAGAGTTCCCCTCTTTTTGCATGATTGCAAAATCATGATTATGCTTGATACTATGTGCAGGTTCAGGAACAGGGTGACAAAAAGGACTTTTATGTGCCTTGCTGTGCTATGATATAAACTGCATGGGATTGCAAATACATATTTATAGAGCCAGATGCAAAAGGATGTGGACTTCTCCTAATTAGCTCTGCAGCACAACATCTATGCCGTAGATGCTTACTGTCATCAGGACTTTGCGTCCTTCATGAGTTAAATCAAGATACCTATATTAGTACAAGTCCAGTGCTAGTGAAAGGGGGACTTGTACCAGTGCCAGATCTACTCTAAACTGACAAGACTCTTG
Organism: Apteryx rowi; assembly: GCF_003343035.1. NCBI lineage: Eukaryota > Metazoa > Chordata > Aves > Apterygiformes > Apterygidae > Apteryx > Apteryx rowi. Next base: position 1,041,010 of record NW_020450772.1, read on the forward strand.
CACAGAGAATTCATAACTATACTGGTACAACACCTCTGCCCCCCAGTCTAGACAAGGCTTCTGTGTGCTTTCTTCTGGGAAACTATAACCGCTGGTATATGCACTACAAATGCCATGACGTTCTCCCTCCTTTGTCCACTKAAAAATGAGGAGGATGTCTATTTTTTAAACATGGCATAGGTGAATAGGAAAAAGATGAAACATGTAAAGAAAAAAAGATAAAAACATTAAAGAAAAGAGAAACAGGTCCTGAAAAGACATGCAAAAGAAAAAGTAAAATGTGAAGAAGGTGGCAGCACTATTGAAATAAAAAAGACAGAAGAGCAGTTGAGACAGGAGAGGATGTTTAGTCATGCCAGAAATTTTTGCTGACTGCAAAGGTGCTTCCTCTAAAAGACAGTAATTTGTAGCCTATTTAAGGGAAGGGATACTACATCAGGTATTCTTTCTCTGCCACCAAAGAGTGTGGTTTATGAAATATTCCCAAGTTGTCTGCTGATCGACAAAACAGAATATTAAAGCTTTCCCACAGTGATCCCTAAGTGGCCTTCCTTACACCATTTCCCAGTGCTGTACAGTTTCTCTTGCGCGATTGCTGACTGTAGTATCAGTTACACGGTCATCAGCCTTAACAGGACCTAGAGGAAGAAAACTACAGCTGCTCAAGTGCTGAAAAATAATTGGAGCAGCTGTTTGACCTGACCCTGCTTCAGCCTTGGGGAATGCTGGTTTTACAAGCGCTTGAGTGCATACACAGACAAGTGTATTTGGGAACATTTGTGTTTCGTGTTCACTAGTCATTACACTTGTTTCTGCAAAGTTATAGGGAGCACAAGCAGCAGCGTACAGCTTGGGTGAGTACGCCTGCATCACAAATGGCAAAAAGCATATTGTCCATCATAATATTAAAGCTCAAAGACTTTATTAGATGCTTAAAACTTTGAAACTCCTCAACAGAAGTTGAGATCAGTTAGCAAACAACTTATGGAAGTAATTCTACAATTATTAGATAATTGTGATAAATAATATTAGGTGGACTTTTACAAAGCCACTTAGCAGCCATCAAACACATGTTGCCAAGTATTACTAGAACTGAAGTACTGAACTAAACATTTTATAACCTTTAATAGCTTGTTGTGGAATTAATGTTGAGCAAAACTGACTCTTACACACCAAGAAGTTAAATGTGAATTGAATTAAGTTAAATAGATTTGAAAACTAAGAAAAATGAAAAAATAATGTGACATGTATTTTTAACTATCTATTGAATTAAAATATGTGCTTGAATCAGGCAAGTTCTTTGGAAAATCTACTAACTTGAGAATTCCAAGTACATTGAATTAGTCAATTTTATGCAATGCCACACATGGAGATTTGGCAAAGGACCTAAACCATCTTATTGCCTACAAAGAACTGCTGATTGCAAGCAGACTTAGAACATAAAGAGATTCCTTTCTAATAGGAAGATTTTTTTGAGCTGCATCCTCATAGACTCACGTAAATTATATTTACAGGATTTGTAGAAGTTCTCTATATAAGGGCCTGCATTAGGTAATAGGAATTGATCCAGATTAAAAAATAAAACCATGTTCTGTTTCTATACTGACAATTTGTGTGTATGGTTTTTAAGTATTTGCAGAAAATTCTTTGATGTGTAAATCAGTGCTTCTTAATTGATTGAATTGCTCACACTGTATTAGTAGATCTTTTTACAGCTTTTCTCTATGGCAGATCTAATTGCAATGAAGCATTAGTTGCTCCTCTAAATAATAGTATTTGTGTCAATAATGCTAGATATTAAATGCAAGTGAGCACATACTACTATTTTAGTATTCTGTGGCCTCAGTTGTGGAATTAAGCAACAGTGTTCCAGTGGCACAAGATAAAAGATTTAAGTAATTCAGGTGACTGATTATAAGACGGAGTGGGAGTGCAAAATTTGGTGGCTTTTAACAGTGAAAATAGAACTATTACGTAATGCTGATAATATCCTGCTATTGGAACTTAAGGATATGACTCTCTGTGAGTTACTTTCTTAATAGATACATGGTTATACGTTGCTGCAGCAAACATTGTGTCCATTACTTGAACATTGACTTAGCTGATAATGGCACTTTAGGTTCCAGCTCAGCATGACTAGCTGACTCCAAAATAAAGTAGCTAGTAGTTGTTAATACAAATCTATCTACTGGTCTGAGAGTGCAGTTTGACATAACAGCTATGCTGATCTAATAGCTACCTGCCACCAAAATAAGGGTGGTATTACACCCTCGGTGCACTTGCCTATAGGTTCCTACCCACTTCCACTCATTTCAGCTTTATTAGTTTCACAGTTGCACAATAAGTTGATTCAGATCAGGTGGAAAATTAGGGAAGCAGGAGAGGCAGTGAGAGTGCATGCAGGAGGCGGAAGGGAAGGACCAYGCTTTCTGGCTGCAAGCAGGTGTCAGATAAGCTCAGTTATAATGTCAAAGCACACTTTAACGTATAACATGGCCCTGCAAGTAGTTGTGTTGATGCAACTGGGGGAAACGTAGGCAAGAACAAATAATTTGGAAAAGGAAAAGGATGGACAATAACGCCTTAAGCTGACGCTGTTGCCAGAAAAAAAAGATGCATGGAAGTGCAGTCTATTTTAGAACTTCTGAGGAGCCTGCAGAAGCTAATGGGTTAATCAGGTACATAAAGATAGACTTGCTTTTAAGTTTTCTTTTTAAATGATTGCCTAAGGGACGTGTAATGTCTCAGGAAATGACAGTTTATGTAACACTAGAAAACTAGCTGGTTAGAATTTGCCAAGAGTTTTCTAGCGGCTGGTCAGTGTGTGGATTTATTTGGGAGCAACCGTTTTCTTCAGTTCATGCACTTTTTGGTGCAGCTTTTAGTTGTAGAGGAAGATCTAAGTGTTTCAAACTGTGGCATGAAGTATCTTTCCATCAGCCCAACTAATTTCTGTTATGCTATTCTACTGGTATTGAAATGGCTTTCTTTAAATCACAGAGGATGAAACTTTTGTTTTTTGAGTATCGAACAGGTTTTTAAGACCTCTTTAGCAGCCACATATTAAAACACATCTTAATTTTACCAACTAAATGCCCTGAATAAAAACAAAATATATGATTACTGGCCATATGATATGAATCTGCAGGCTCTTTTTAGCTGACCACTGGTTCCCAACATTTGCTGTAAATCATATTGTTGGATTTAAAGGATGCTCTTTTAGTTTCACACAGATCGATCAGTGTGCCAGAGCAAAAAAAATAAAACGATCACTTAGTAAAAAAGTGAAGGGTATTGCTGCTCTTCTCAGTAATTCACACTAAATTAAATTTACATTCCAAAAGTTGGTGAAAAAATATTTGGCATACCGGTATCTCTGGCAGACTTTCATCTTGTATGTTTTATTACAGAAGGTTTGAAGGCATATCTTTGATAGCTTTATTTTATATAGTGAAGCATATTCCCAGAGCAGAGAAACTCTGTTCAATAATGTTAGTGAATGCATCTCCATTTGGGGCCTGGGGGAAGGGGGACATAAGGCTGCTAAGGTTATTTTGATGATTATAGCAACACGTAAGCAGAAGCTTTGCCTTGTTCTTCTTAGGTTAYATGTATGTGCCCTGTAGTAGGTCCAGGGTATGATGGACCTAATGTATATTTGCTCTGCTGATGGCCTATTCACGCATAATAAATACAGCACACTGTACAGATCTGCGCCTGCAGAGCATGTGCCTAGGCTGTGTGTTTGATATGCAAGTGTATATGCGAATTCATTTGTGCTTGTTCACTGAACATTTTTCTGAGACTTACAAGCATCCATCAGCCAAGTGGGAAGATGTTCCTCTACTCATGATATCAGGCATCTGGGCAGAAAAAGAAGATATAGTCAAGAAGGCCTGAAACATAGAGTAGCTTTACGTAAGCATCACAAACCCATTATCCAGAGTGTAAATCTTCAGTTTGTCAGACAACTTCATTGGAATTTACTTTTAGTTCCCTTAATAAGGTCTGTTAAGTTGCAGTAAATTTTCAAGAGAAGCRTGATCTGGTGTAAATTATACAAGTATAAACTTAAGTATTGTCCCATTTCTTTTCTTATTCATCTTCATGTAACTTTACAGGAATTATTGCTCTCATCTGCATTATTCTCCCTGTCTCTGAAACCTGCAAATGCACGTTAATTTTGGATTCCTTCTCTATTTCAGGTTTTGTAGAAGTGTTTCTGTAGTGATTCTGATTTTCAGGTGTAACTATCCATGATGGTCTCTGTCACTTGTACTATTGCAGTATTCACTTCAAAGGAACTCACCATCTTATACCAGCAGAAAATCTGCTTGTTTTTAATATGTGATTGCTGTTGTCTAGTAGCTGTTTGTTTTGGCAAATGGTAAGTTTTATTTTCCAACCTGCCTAGTAATCAAAGATTTGTACTTCATTACAAACTAATACTATAGAATGCTTTATTTCAAAAACCAGACATGGAAAGTGGTTCAGAAATTAGACTCTGAATTTTTGTTTTAGTTTATTTTGGCATTCTCTACAATTCAGAAATGGTAAAATCAGAGTTTTTTCTTCCTTTGCAACTCATTCTTCATATGCCTTTGAATCAGAGTTCTAAATCTTTGCGGAATACTGTTTTGACTTTGGTCCCATAATGGCAGTTTCCAGATTGCCTGCCTCTTCTGTACATAAACGTTGCAATAATCCTGTGAGAAGTCTCAATCTGGTGAATGCATTTTATTATCTTGGCCATGGATACACCAAATTTTATGCAATAAGCTGCAAGATATTGTTGCTCAGGTCTCAAACAAAAGAAATGGAAAGATCTGTAGAACAGCCTATTGGGGAGAACAAACATAGCTGAATGTATTCATGCTGCCCTACTCTTAACAGCAATGTATGAGTTAAACATGCCAAATCATTTTTAGAAGAAAGAAACAAAGTCATAGTTTTGATGAATTAAAAAGAAAAAAGATGCAGAGTACAATGGAAAAAGCAAATGATTCAGTAAAAAGGGCCATAGTTTTGGGTTTTTTTGTTTTTTTTTTTTTAGGTCAAAATTATACCTCTGTCCTGCTATGCTGAACAGAATAGTAATCTATGTGTTGTCTTCCCTTTCCCAGCCTTCCCAACATGCACCCGAGTCGGAACAGTTAGTAGAAAAGTTTTTACTGCACCATAATTAATTGAAAAATTCATCAACACTCTTGTGAACATCTACTGGTTAACAGTGCCATGATTGTCTGGAGTTCAGAAAGGCTGTGTAAGGTCTTCGATTTAGTCCAATTGTGAGCTTTGCTGGAGAAGGTTAATACGTGTTCTAAAGAGCAGCAACTCCTTCTTTGTGCTACTTACAGCTTATGTGAATGGTGTTGAATTGCTCAGTACTTTTTCCAGATCTGAGGCCAAGATTGCACAGGTTGGTACTAGAGCTTCCAGATGAACTTCCTTTCCACAGTTGAAGCATTAGGGTTTTGAAACACCAGCTGGAATCAGTAACTAGGTTTCAGCTGCTGAGAACTCCTCTGTTAGAATAATACAGTCTTTTGAAAGAAAGCATATGGCTGACATAATATCAGTATTTACTGGGCTGACTTCTGAAAGTCCAATCTTAAAAGTCTGTATTCTCAACAGTTCATTTCGCTGGGTTTTTAGGGGTTTTTAAACTGCATTGAGTTATGCATCTACCACATAGTCTGGCTTTTTCATTTTCCTCACTCTTTTGTTGCCAGATTTATTTTGTGAAATATGATGAAGATGATCTGTAATCTTTCTCCAAAGGTAACTTGGTTGCTAAAAACAAAACCCCATAAGCTGTATTGGTAGGTCAATAATGTGTCAGTACTAATCTTTTACTTTTTCCAAATCAGTCTGTTTCATTTAATGAAACAAACTAAGAAGGGCAGGACTGGCATGCCAGTTTGAATTGTATTTTTAGAAGATACATGTTTCTAACATCCCTTTCATATGCATGTGTAGTAAACAATTGTGTGTCTCTAATTTATTAGCTGTAGTCCATGCACACATATAAATGTATGCACATGTGAATACACATACCTGATCCTAACACTGTTGAATGTGATAGATAGGGAGGTGATGTAACTAATGGAAGGACAATGCTTAACCCAGTTAAGGAAAGGGATGTGTTCAGTAAAAAGCAAACAGACTGGGTAACAGAACAGAGGGAGCTGAACAACTGGTGTTACATGAACCTGGATGTAATAGAGATGGCAGAAACAAGACAGAGCAGCTATCATGACAGAAATGCAGGCACCACTCAGGAAAGTAAAACAGAGGTAAGGCTGGTGGGAAGGCATTGCACATTAGAGCTAAAATACTTCTTTAAAGAAGCTTGGAGTCTTGCAGATAAACTTGTCAATGTTTCTCAGTGCAGGGGAAGCAACAGAAGAAAGTACAGAGAAGTGTTTGTAAGATACAGACCCCAAGACGGTGCAAAAATCAATGTCTGAGAAAGTCAGCAGTTCAGTTCTGGCTGAGCTAAGGATGAGAGTTGAAGACATCCAGGATGATAGAATGGGAGAGCCGGCCTCAGGAAAGGAAACTGAAAGAGCGTGATTTAGCTTAATAGAAAGAAAGGCACAGAGGGGAGGTGATTGCTCTCTATAAATAATTTGCCATAGAGGGAGAAGAGCTATTTAAATGGAAAAGATTGTTGGCAAGAGCATGCATGTGGGTGTAAACTGAGCAGTGTTAAATTTAGTCTGGGAATTAGATGTCTATCCATCAGAAAACTGAGCTGCTGGAACAGTATATCAATAGAAGTAGTGAGGGACAAATTATGAACCATTATAAGTGTGAATAAAAAGTAGACCTTATGGCTCAGAATTTCTATTCCAATCCTATGTCCTAGAAGAAACTTTGATGTTTCAGAGACCAGCTGCATTATAAGGCTGGATATAGGAAGGCAGAGATTTCTAAGTTACTGTGGCAGAACTGAAGTGCTGATCTCATCCACTCTGCTGGTTTCATGTACAGGGAAGGTTTAGATCCAGGGAGGATGGAAGGATATATAAGGCAGAACCCACCAGGATCTCACTAGCTGTCACCCTAAAGCCAGGATTGTTAGACTCCCTCTCTCAATGCACTCATCTTACTTCCTGGTCATTTGTGTCCCAGCAGTTGCAATGAGATAAAGTTTTGTTCTGTTAACAGTGTCATGACAATTAATGTTATTTTTAATGAGACTTGCAAATATTTTTTTTCCTTCATAGTAGGTCTGATAACCAAGCAATTGTCACAGTARGACTTTTAGCAATGACTCTACTGTGCTCAAGTTTATTCTCTGTTTATTACTACTTCAGTAACTGTGTAGTTAATTGGCCTCCATGGTCTTTGATTTTCACTTGTTCAAAGGACGATAAAGCCCAACATTTGTTGATTCTTGCACGACAAGAAATCTAGCTGCTTCTATCCAGTGTTTCCTATCCCAGCAAGGGCCCCTAAATCTCACTCTTTGCTGGCAACCCTTGCCCTGTGCTACTAGAAAAGAGACCACTGAAAAAGATGCATTTCTCCCTCTTTCCCCCTAGCACAGATTTACTTCCTATGGGAACTGCTGACTGTAGATCACAAATAGCCCGGTAAAATGATCAATGGTTTCCTTCATTGAAATGAAAATCTAGTTATAGGATGAAGTGTGTTATTGTTAGATTTACTATGGTGATAACCCACAGAAATGTTTGAGATTGTTGCACCAATTCATTTTCCTTTATAGCACAACCTTGTGGAAGTTGACGGTTACTATGGTTTCACATTGTTCAACATTAATTCCCCTGGAAAAAACAAAAACAAAAACTTGTCTTGTTTTTTTTCACAGTGAATGAAGTGTTACTGTGTAAATTGAAATCCAGAAAGACAAAGGAATTTGAATTTAAAAGGAATTTCAATAAAAGTGTTAAAGGGAAGGAAGAAAACATGGCAGTTTGTCGAAACAAACTAACTTAGAGGTCACTGAGAAATCTGAACTTCAGTAAATTTCTTGGAGCAGGACAGATGTGTTTACAATGCGAGGGCTTTTCCAGCCTCTAGCTCGCAGGTAAGTTTCACTGCTGGAGAGGGCTTCTGCCAGAGGTATGATGAAAGAGGGGAAATTGCTGCTGAGATAGATTACTCAATTGCAAAGGCTTCGTTGTGTTTAATGTCTTCACTGGAAATTTTTCCCATTAAGAAAAAGCTGTTCTATCTCATGCAGAAAAATATTATTAAAAAGAAAAAAAAGACAAGAGGAACACTTTATCTAGAAAGGAAACATTGCACTATTGCATGGTATTTGCACTGTGGTTTGATAACATTTTTGCACCTTGTATTTGTGGTGTTTGGTAAATCTCCCCTTTTCTTTCATAGATACCTGTGGGTGTCTAAGCTTCTTGAGCTCGTCAGCCCACCACCTACCTTGTGCTGAACACACTGTTGCCCATGTTAGTTGACAAAGAGTGGCCAGGGCCTTTGCCTCACCTGTAAAATGGAACAGAGGTTTTAGTGGTCTAGTTATGTATAATGTATCATTTCTGACAAAAAGTAGCTCCCCTGATACTGCCCCTGAGGGCTGTGTGCGGAAGAGGTGTAATGTCTATGAGGCTCTGGTGAGGTCAGGCACTCAGCATTAAGGCAAGGGGATGGGAAGATCCACGTTGCTTTTTTCCATTTCTGCCTTTTTGCAATTAGACATTCTTGTCTCTGTAGATAGGGCTGTGCAGGAAGGGGCCTTATCTAATGAGCAATGTTTGCCAACCAGTTAGAACTGAGCTGATAGGATGCCTTCTAGTTTATCTACTGTTGTCAAAAGATAATTCACCTACCCAGCCATGTTTGAAATAATACACATATGTGCATGTAAGCTGCTTTCATGTAGATTAGATTTTGATGATCAGTAAGATGAAAAGCCTGACTTTTTTTGTATGGAAAATTGGTATGGGCATGGTATCTTTAGATATAACAGGACCTGCAAATTAGACAGTTAAATGCCTGAATGACATCAGATAGGCTTCTAATTATGGGAGGATATTTAAAGTCCTTTCCAAAGTCAAGCTTCTAATCTATTTAGAGTCATTAATTCTGTTTTTTGGGKTTTTTTTATGGTACATCACTGTAACATACATTACTAATTCAAGTTAAAGATTTACCTAAAATGCTTTAGAAATTATGATGTTCTGTTTATGTGTAGTTGTTTTCCGCAGGCATTTTTTAAAAGTGAAAGTACAAGGAGCTATGGTGCTTGATGAAAAAAGTACATACACAGAATGTGGATAGAGATCTGTTAAATATCAGTTTATTCGTAACTATAGCAGTAGGTAGTAAAATTCAGTGCTATTATTAGCAAACATACACACAAATACTTGTGTATAATAATTGCTGGCTGTGTCTCTTGGGAGATGATGTGTGTTTGATATAATCACACAGGAGTCCACTAGAGCTCTGTTCCATTTGCTGGTGAGCCCCCACCTGGCTAAAAACACCAGCAGGAGAGTTTGGCCAACTTCCACATATCATTTGTGTCCTAGGGCCCCTATTCCACTCTTCAGGAAGCAGTTTTTGAGACTGAAGCTATACAGACTTTTAATTTCTGGAGATCAGAAATGTCACTGAAAGACCAGTTCTTATTTTGTTTTAGCCACAGGAATRGCTCCTGAAGGCAAAACCCTGTAAGAAAGAAAAATACATTACAGACATGTATACTGGCATATCTGGATTTCCTTGAATACTGCAATACCTCAGGTTATKGAGCAAGTTCTTTAGCACAGTGTACGGCTAGTTTAAAGACTCGGTAATTTGTCCTCATAATCTTYAGAAATGTGTCGACTTTAATGTTTACTTTGCCTATTATTGCTTATATCATCTCAAGGCAACAATTGAACAAATAATGTGTTGCCTGTGTTGTGAATGACTCGGGTCATTTACTGGTTTTGTGCCATCTTAAAATCCTCCAAAAGGGAATCAAACCTTTTCTTGGTTTCATAGGTCCTGGACAGCTTGGAGTTACGGCAAGCATGGAGTCAAGATGCTGTTGCTAAGGTCTCTTAATGATTCCTCCATCTGAGTAGCAGGCTTGACTTTTTCTTATATTAGCACATAAAAACCTGTAAACTGCAATTTAAAGAACATTCTTACTAGAAAATATTCTGTACAAGTGCTGATATTTAGATTAGATGCTTTCAGGACATTCTCCCCTCTCTCTGATAGTAACCAGGGTCTGCAATTCTCTGGGAGGAGAAACTGGCAGTATCAGCCCAAGAGGGACTGAATGCAAATGGTATCTGCTTATGTGCTGCACACACAGTGCTAGTCTTTGGTGTAACTTCAATCTGAGAGCTCAGATTATTTTTCATATATATTGTCCCAGCCTGCAGCAGGGCTGAGGTATTTTCTGAGTCTTTGGCTTTTAATAGCTCATAGTGGACTTGCGTGCATTTGTTTGTGTTTGAAATGCTTTATTCTTTTGGCCTCTGCAAGTCCTGTGGTACTAGTGGTACCAATATATGTGATATGACAATGTATTTTCCTTTCTTTTAACCCTGCTCCCAAATCATTTGATTTCATGTCCTGTTTCCTCACACCCACCCTGATATTGTTGTGAAAGGCAAATAATTTTTCTCCAGGCTATTTGTGATTTTATTGACCTTTATATTACCACCCACAGTTATTTATTTCCCACATTAAAGAACCTTACTCTGCTTACTCTGTCTTGGTATTCCAGCTATTCTGTATCATTAACATCCCTATTGCCATTTTCTATACCTTTTTTGTATTCTAGCTGTATCCTTTTTGAGATGAGGTAACCAGAACTACAGAGTATTTAAGACACAGGCTTATTATGCATCTGTAGTGATGAAAAATTATTTTTACATGGAAAGAAAAATGGAAAAAAAAATTCTAACACTGTTTGCCCTTTTTGGCAACTGCTGAGCACTGAGCTGACATTCTCAAATTGACTGTCTATAACGATTCTCAGATCTGATTCCTGAGCAGCACTAGCTAATTGTGTGCCCCCGCACTGTGTAGGTACTTAGCATAGCTTTTCTCTGGTTGTGTTTGTTGATGGTGAATTTAATCCATCAATTTGTTGCCCAGTCACTCAATATTGTGAGATCCTCTGTACAACTCTTCTAGGTCAGTTGTGATTTTTACTGTGCTGAAATAATTTTACATCATCAGTAAATTCTATTACTTCAGTGACAGTTCAAGTTGCCATTTTCTATGATTACAAAATGGTTCCACTACCGGTGTCTCAAATCTGAAGTGACAACTGAGTGTGAGTGGCCAGGTGCCTGTTTTCAGCCTGGGGATGGATAACCAAAGAAATTCTGTTATGTGGCTCAAAAAAACTTGCACGCACATTTTTCATGATTGGCTTAAGTAAAAGTCAGAAGAGCAGCTAAATAAGCTTTCTTCTGAGTTCAGATGCTCTCTAGAAGATACTTTTAATAGAATTTTGCACCAAAGGTCTGCTTTTTCCTTCATTCTTTTAATCCTTGTTTTAGTGGTTCAGGCTCTTCAGGGGACTCTCTATTGACTTACTTTTTAAATCTATTTGACATTATATAGATCCAAATTTCCACTCTATCATTGTATGTTTGTGTACTGGCACGTGAATACATGTACATACCCACAAACTTCTGCCCGAAAAAGTTCCCATAGTTCCTTTGCCTTTGGGAAAACCAGCAAGTTCTCTCACATGAATGCTGGCTCTTACCACAGAGAGCAGAAAGCCGAGCACGGTACTTGCAAAACGAACTTGATTCATTTAGTCTGCCATGCAGTTAGAGTCATCACAAGCTTGCTGGACTCGCACTTCCTTCTTGTAGAGGTTTTATGATCTCTGCAGCAGGGCAGCTTCAGTGCTGGGGGTGCCTGGCATCTACCAGTGTCATTTTGAGTTGTTTGGTAGGGTAGTAGCAGTGGTAATTGTCCGTGGCAGGCAGCAAGTGAGCTGTATTTCTTTCTGCCTTTGTTAGATTACAGGCTGTCTTAATCTTTTTAGTAGTGCAGTATAACAGTACTAACCATTTAAAGTGTATTATAAACCACAACCTATTTACTCACAGGCATTTAAGCAGACCTCAACAACTGAGTTTAAAATCAGAGAATTTAAAGTAATGCTTTAGTAACTCTCTGTACTTTGAAAGTAGGCATACATCCTCTCCCCTCACTTTTTTTGCCCCACAGAGAACTGTAAAATACAGCACTCAGTGTTTCCAAAGCTGAATTCTTTTAAAATTTAATTGAGGAAACTGATCCCATAAAAAAAATTCCCGCCTAACTTGGTCATTAAAACCAAATCTCATACATCTGGAAAGCACTGTTCATTTCTTGTGTTACACAAAATTAGCACATCAGCTGAATGGAAAAGAAAACAAGGGATGACACATTCAGCCAGTTATATTTATACTATACTGTTTGTATCAAATATAAAGCAAAAAATGTGTAGGAACATGACAAATGCAAAAGTAATAGACTGTTAAATTTACCCTAACTCCATTCATTACTGGAATCCGCTCTGGTAAAGATCAGATTTCCTAGCAAAGAGATATTCTCTTTCTGCATCTCATTCCCCAGAAGTTATGGCTATTTGGACATAAATCTTTTCTCGTGACCCACCCAACAGGTGGATGTTGGAGTTGAGGCATTTATAAAAGATTGTCATTAGGTGTGAATTATTTGCTTATGCTTTGTGCCACCTTTTTGTTGTTGCTTGTAGGATTTGTTTGTAATGTTAATTGCAGTTAAGCTGAATGAAATGAAGATGTGAAAGTGTCTGCACAAAGGTTATGTGGCATTGCTCCAATCTGGGTGATGCCTTTTCACTAACAGAAATTCTGGCAAAAGTGGCAATAAACTTTCTAAAAGAAAAGCCACGTGTCACAGAAAGGATAAATTGTGAGAGGAAAATAAACAGCAGGTAGGGCTCTCAAATTTGTGCCTCTCTGCTGGGGCTGGATTAGCTTTCCGTAAGCTTTTTGGACCATTCAAAGCATAACAGCAGTGCTAGATCCTTCAGGTAGAAGATGCAATGCCACCATAGATAGCTCCCAGTATTCACTGGTTACAGAGACACGCTGCCTCCTGACCCAAACCAGAAATGGAACGGTGGCCCAGTGAAGCATTATCATTTGAGGCAAGATTTAAACTAATGTGGTTTCTCCACAAAAAATAAGCAAACAGAAAAAAGAAAATGATGGAATGACTGGTTCTGCTGTCTGTGGTTCCAAATGTAGTTGTATGTGGAGCAATAAGGAAGTCAGAGTCAGTAAATTCTGGTCTAGCATGATTCATGATATAAAACTGCGAAAATGCTCTTTATGCTTCTGTCCTGTCAATGATAACACATTTGGGAGTGAAAAGATCTGGTTTGTGTTCCTGGCTCTGCCACTGACTTAATTTCCGTACCTCTCTTTCATTGCCCAAGCTTTGTCTGCGTGAACTTTTTTGCGCTACGTATTTATACTATGCTGTATGAAGTAGAGGCATGATCTCTGCTGATAACTTCTGTTCATTGCAGAATTGATACATTACTGCTATTAAGACCGGCAGTAAAACCTGCAGTGGAGCATTGTCTAAAAATCTGACCTTCCAAACTAGAGCAATGTCATTCAGCTGTTTAGATGACTGTTGATTACTCTAGTTACTTCTAGTAGTTTCAAAGTCAACAATTCATAAGGCTTCAATGTACATCTCTTAAAATGCATTTGCTGTGATATTATGGCAGTCTTGTGAGGCCCACAAAAATTTATGTGAATAAAAATGTTTAATTTTCTGTTAAAGGTGTTGAATTTTAAATAAATCGAATAGAAGCTTTAGGAACTTGTGATGGCACTCTTTATTTTCTTTTTTTTTTTTTTTTTGCTGTAGGATCAGGGAATGTGTGAGCTTGTTAATAAAACCTCCTTAGTATCAGTCTCTCTTATTCTAGCCTATGATTGTTCTGTAGAAATGTACACTGCTTTGTAACACTTCATACTACATCTGAAAATACCCTTTCTGTCAACACAAGAAAATATATAATTTTATTGGCAGAACTGTGGGACAGCAAAATAGGTCTAGCAAAAATGGGGTGTCTTGATTTCCAGGTGGGACTCCGTTGAGTAATTTTTAGGAACCCTGTTGCTCCTTTGCTCCTTTGCAAATGCTGACTGTACAAAGGGAGCCAGCATGGGGTAACTAAGACTTCTCAGAGTGCTTTAGGAAAAGCTCTGAGTCCTGGATATACTGTAACACAAGAACAGCACAGAAAGATATTTGCCATTCTGTTCTACTTCAGCTGCGTCAATTTGTAGAAGATTAACAAAAAAGAGGATTCATTCATGTTTCTATTATTTTTCGTTTGATAGGAGGACCTGCAAGGTGCTCTAAAGTTTTAAACATACAGTTTAGAACTCAATCAATTATGAAACATAAGAAATTTCTGGCAGAAATTACTTGAACCAATATCTGATGACATTCATTGTGTAAAAAGTTTTCCTCAGAAGAAACAACCAGTACCAAGAATGCACACACATTCCTCTCTCATTTTTCCTTGTTACCACTGTAGGGGTTTTTTTCTTTTCCCAGTGCAATTGATGCATGAGAAATTGAATTTTGTCTGTCATTTCAGTATGATCCTCTATTGTCCACGTAGGAATGTTTCAGCAAAAGAAAAGTTGTTTTTATTCTTCTTCCCATGTTAGTCAGACATGTATTTATGTAAAGCATGGTTTTAGTCTGAAAGACTAGGCAAAATGCTTCATATGGCATTAAATGTACAAAAAAGTTGAATCTGACAATATCGTCTAATAGTGCTTATGAGGGACCAAATGTTAGAACTGAGTGACATTCTCCTGCAAAAGATATTGAAAAAAGTTTGACTACTTTTGCATCTGTGGAAAGTTATGGAGAATTAGATGTCTTTGTAAAATAATGTGAACCTTTTCTTCCATAAATTATTTTCCCAATATTGGATGTTTCTCAGTACAGAAAACATGCTAGGCTAACAACATCCATGCCCACTAAGATTGGTGCTTCATGTGCTTTGGGTTCATGCTCTGCAGCAACATGTTTGAAAAAGTGCTCCTACCCTTGACAAGACTTGTTCTTAGTCAGGCATGTAAAAACATCATTTAAAGACCATGAGAGTCCTTAGAGATATGTAATTATGTTTCATCCCTTTTTTATGAAGAATGAACCTTAAGCTTTCAAAGAAATACAGTGTTAAGAATTTGCTCTGGCAGAAATGGCTGATTCTAATCCTAGTTTTGGCAATAATTGTTGTGTAACCTTGGGCAAGTTACTTAAGCTCTGAGAATATCAGTTTCCCAATTAAGTTTTATCATATTTTATGAAAAATCTTTTATGCATGATATTGGGCACTAATATGCCAGATCCAAAAAAGAAAATAAATGTATTGTAGGAGTAAATTGAGATCAGACAGGGGAAAACGCCTTACAGATTTCTTGCTGCTAATAAGAATTTCTATGGGATATATCAACCAAAAGAGCAGATTGGAGTTTTAAAACAGTAGATGTACAAACTTTGCACCTAATTACCAATCTGAAGCGCAATTGCTGAGGCTCATTTAGTGTGCAGAAGAGTTGGCGAGCCCAGTAACAGTCCTCCCACAGCTCGTCACCTCCTTGCCGTGACGGAGGATTCCTCGGTGGCTGGAGCGGCTGAAGCTCTGCCGGGAAGCCCTGGCCTGGCCCTCCCTGCCGTGCCCTTAGCCTCTGCTCAGCAAACGCTCTGACAGCCTCCTCCATCTCAATTGCTCCTTCCCATGGTTGAGGCTTGCACTGAGGAAAAAAAAGCAGTGTTACTATAGCAACTGGGCGCTAACTAATCCCTTTCACTTGTTAGCACCATTGTCTCCTGTTTTCATTCTCGCTTAAACAAACTTTTTCATTTTGAAGGACTTGTACTACATGTTCCATTGCTCAGTCTCTGGAAGAGAAATCCCTTTGCTGTCTGAGCTCATCTTTTTTGAGCAACAGGCCCCAATTCTGCCCTCACATAGGCTGTTGTAAATGCCAAGAAACCGGCAGCTCCTGGCATGTGGATTGATATTGATAATGTTGATATAGATGTTATCTGTACGTAGCCATCAGGAGGAGCAGGATTTGAACATTGGAGGTATTAATCCTTGATTTGTTTGACTGTCTCCTTGGTTTCTTCAGCAAAGATTTTTTTTTTCCAGCAGCTACAATATTTGTGCTGAGTGAAGGAATGGACATAGCTATCAAATGCGTTTGTCTGGTGCTTCGAGCTGTTCCCTTCTCTTGAAGAGATTTAAGACTTCATGCATGTGGAATTTTTCAGCAATAGGGAAAGGATTAACGTTATCATTTTGTGTCACCCAAGGGAGAGTTTCCTGCACAAAAGGCTCTAGCAGTGTTCTTTCATCCTGGATGTAGCCTGGGTTGCTTTCCCCTAATTTTAACTGCTTAACTGAGGCATGTAATTTAGGAGCCTTATTGGCCTTAGGCTTGGTTCGTTGTCAGCAGAGGGAGTCAAATTTTCATTTGGCTCACCCCACCCTGCCATAGGATTGCTGTTCTTACAGTATGAGAGGGGCCCTCTGCTCCTGGATAACTAATAAGTGAAGAATTATTTTTCTTTTGTATGTCTAAGTCTTTATTTTTGCCCTTTTTGCTATATGGAAAAGGGAATGTTTAAATCCCAGGCCTGTGAGGCCATAAGACATTAAGAAAATAGAACAAATCCTTCATTTCTTTTCTGCTTGTACCTGCTCTTGACTCTCTTCTCAAAGCCATGAAATATTTAAAATAGAACAAATAGAACAAATGAAATAGTTAAAGGTCCTCAAACATATTCCCAAACTTACTGGGTATTTTTCTCTAAAAGCTGGATTGTTCTTAGATTCCATATATTAGCTCCCTGGCTTTCAGGTGAGCAAATAAAAATACTGCTGGCATAAGTTGACTGACATCGGCAGTTCCAACAGGATTTCCAGAACATAAAATGTGCCTAAATGGGGTATTTTATCCTGACACTTTCGTGTGTTTTCAAGCATGTTTTTAATGTGCCATGCAATTGGACTGCGTCTTATTACCATTTACCATTCTCTTGTGTATTTAGGAAAAAAATGTCTGTTTAAAGGTTTCCTAGTTCTTAAAACCTTTACCCATACTACTTCTGTATTTTCTTTGTTTCCTTTTTCTTCTTCCTCTTTTCTTAATTTCCTTTCTTTCATCAGAATCCATTATGCTCTTTGCTTCCAGTCCATGTAGAAGCTGTGTCATCTGGTTTCAGAACACAGGCTTTCGGCATGTGTTGTCAGTATTGTTTCAACAGTGTTGTTATTGTCAGCAACATCTTAGGGCTGTTTACAACAAAATCATATATGCTTTCAGTAAACTTTGAACTAATTTACATTTTCTAGCTCACTTACACTAGCAAATGAAAAGTTAGGGCAGAGAGAAGTTAGTAAAATACTACTGTAAATGTTTTGGCTAATGCAATTGCTTTTTTGTGATTTTTTTTTTATTTTACATTCTGTTTCTCATGTTTTTCTAAGGTCTGGTGCACTTGTGGAACACTGCTTTAGAGTCACTATTTAAAACTATCCGCTCAGGGAACAGAGGGCATCGCCTCACATCAGCAGGCCCTTTCACAAGTAACCTGCAGGGCTTGAAGAGAAATACTTGTAGAAAATTGCCATTTACATTTAATCTGTGCAGTTTTACATATATTGTTGAACAGTGCTTTCAAGCAGTGAGTAAATTTAAGATGAACTGTGATGTTTTCACAGATATTCCATGAGCAGGAGAATCAGTTCAGTTTATTAAGTTATCAGTAAAGAGTTACTTGATCCACTCTGATGAAAACAGTTTCTCATTATAGCCAATTTTACCTGAACGCTTATATGAACAAGCAAAGTAGTGCAATACTGGGTGGCAAACCATATAGTAATACTAAATTCCAGACCAAAAAATGTATTCAGTTATCCTTTAATTAAAATTTCTGGCATTTTCTATTGACTGTTAATGTTGTAGGTTTCAGAGACAAAACAGAAACATGTCCTTCACGCTCCAAGACTTTTGCATTAGATTGATAAAAAGACAACTGAGCACCCCCAGTAAAGAACAGGAGATCACGCGTGCTCCTCTGCAGTAGGGTGGAATCAYGTCTACTTCACAAAATGGCAGCTGCACATGCAGGTAGGATCCCTAGATGTGCAAGGATACAGTGCACTGAAAAGTTACGAGCTACATGCTCCACGCTATAAGCTTTGTTTAAAATTTTCAGCTCTGCTTTGATGCCAGAAGGCAAATATGAAACAATGTCTGATCTGTTAATGTGTTCCCTGCACAGCCATGCACTTATTCTGCACAGCTAAATTGAGGTACCATTTATTTCTTTAAAGGACAATTGCTTGTGTTCTTACTGCTTCCGCAAAAGGACAAGGTCGTGTGTGGCACTTCTTGTGAGGCTTGTGTGAAAGACAGGGAATTGAGGAGGGATTGAGGGCAATGGTCCTGAGCAGGGGAAATATTAGTGTCCCCAGTAAACTGTAACAAAAGATTCATGTTAAAGCTTTGCTTTATTATAGACGCTAACTAGCATAGCATCTTTCTCAGTCTCAGAAATAGGTCACAAATTCAGAAAGACCAAATGAAAGCATTACATTCTCTTGTGTTTAAAAGTTTGGGTGTTTCTTTTTCATTTTCAGTGTTTAGTTCAGTTCCCATGAGGGAGGAAAACAGAGAAATACGCAATTCTTTAAAGTGTCAAATTCATAGGGTTCTGAAGAAAAAAGTTCCAAAGAATAAACTATTCAGACTTTATTGGATGAGTTTTTAAAAGTTATAAATGTTATGCAGTCATTCATTCTGTTTTGCTGATTTTTATGCTGGAAATATGTCTTATCTAAAAATGTGAAAGAGAGAAGCAAAGACCTTTAGAGCAAGAAATATCAAAGTGGATTTTTGCTTTAGGTTACTCAGTGTGTACTATTCTTTTTTTTTTTTTTAAGTTCTCAAAACATGGCTTTGTCCATGTGCCTGTCTGTGTGTTGAATACTGTCACCTGGTTTAAATATTTTATAAGCCAAGTTTGAAATGATCATATTATTTGTGAACTAGAAAGCAATGCGCAAATCTTTCATTTTCGTTCACTTTCAGTTCATTTTCTATAGTCCAAAACAAGAGTAGGTGTAAATCAACGTGCTGCTCACTTCAGATCAGCTGTGTTGATTTATTTGTTTGGGAACCTGACCTCCTTAGCTGAAACGGACAGAAGTCAGATGCAACAAAGATTGTAAATCAAGCGTAGTATTTTTCAATAGCAACCTGAAGTAACCTTCCTTTCTTTGAAAATGCCTTAACTTTAAAGCCTGATCGTATGGGCTCTTTTGAAGTAGGCAGTGTAGTCTGGGCTCTGCTTGGGAAGCCAGAAAATCTCTCTGGTGGTATCGGGTTTGTATTCTTTATGCCTTTTAGTGACCTTGGACTTTAAGGTCAAAGATGTTTTTCTAGAAAATCTGGCAGGGGAACTGTACTAATGCTTGTCTATTTTGGGCCACAGTCAAGGGTAACCTGGAGCAAAAAATTAATGTTTTTGGTGGGGAAGGGCCAAAATTCATTTGAAAAGTCATTTACTGTTTATTTACTTTTCTTAAAAAAAAAATCAGCTAAGACTTGTGATGTTAGAACGAGTTATTCAGAGGTGGATTGCTCAGGACCTAGTGTTCTTGCAGTTTGTTACATTTATCTTTAGATGCAAAGCGTCTATAAACATGTTTACTGTAGCACTGGCAGGTGCCTGGTAATGTGGGCCTACATTAAGAATTCCACTTAAAGAAGGAATCCTTGTCCACCACTTAATTTAGTGTCGAGACCTGACTCTGTGGAAGGCAAGCGGGGGAGAAGGGAGGGTAAAGTTGGAGCACAGCAGAGGAGAAGCAGCAACCTGGTGTGAGACAGGCCCAGCAAAGCTCAGGTGCGGAGGAGCGAGGTGGAAGGCTGCGCTCTCAAAGACTGCCCCAGCGCTGCCGTCCTCCTCCCTTGCACAGCCGTGCTGCGCAGCCAYGTGACCTTCATGTAAGGGCTTGGGTGTTATATAACCTGTGGGAGCTTGACAATATGAGATGCAACATGAGATTTCAGTGTACGTTTATAGGTTGTGGGTAGCTAGTCTGGAAAGTGAACTCTCAGCATATTTTGATGCATCTGACTTTGTAGTTGTTAAAAGATGGGCTTTTATGCTGTTTGCGAGCTCCTTACACTGCACGTTAAGACCACCTAGTGCTGAAACCATAATGACTGTTCGCATTGGTTTATCGGCTTTCTTATTGTTAAAGTACATGATAAAAATAAGAAATCATAGGGCAATATGATTTACTTAACTGAACAAAATATATTGAAATTAGTAAATGGCAAATTCAATTCTCACCTCATCCCCAAAGTTGCCATCAGAGTGCAGTTAAGCCATCAGTGGAGTAGCTCATCCCCTGTCAGTGCCTCATGGCTGGGTGTTTTAGCAGGGCCACCGATCCGTTGCTTGAGATAGGCTTTGCAGTAGAGAACTTGTAATGCTCAAAGCTCACATCGTTAGTGGTGAAGAAACCTTTCATGTTGGTAAAAATAGATGGTTATAGACTGTTAAAATTTAACATAACAGTATTGGTCTGTACAGCCCCTGCTTTTCTGGAGTTAATGAGTGCTTCAACAGAAAAGGCAAACTGAGTAACTAGGCTGATACGTTGAATAGCTTTTTCTAAGCTGATATACGTATTTTTTGTGTCAGTGGTGGCAGCGGCAGCTGCAGTGTGAAGCTGGAGGAGGAAGAGAAGCACACAGTCAAGTCCTTCCTCCCCTGCTGAGGGCATGCAGTAGTCTGGAACCCTGCCCCACAGGGAAACCAGGCCCCGCGACAAAGCCCAGCTTCAGTAAGCCACCACACTTCTGCAGTGCAGCCACGGCTGCAGCAGACCTGCTGTCCCTGGTGTGGCAGGACATAACCTGCCTGGGCAGGCCCCACTCTCCTCCTTGGGCAGCACCTCAGCTTCTTGCTGGCAGCAGTCTTGTCCTTGCGGTTCAGCTCTGCGACAGGAGTCCCAGTGGTACAGCATCAGGCTGGGCAGCTAGAGAGCGGCCTGTGGGCAGTGCTAAAGCACCCCTTGTTTCCTGAGTACGTCTGCCCTGATGGAGCCGACACCACTGTTGCCACTTCAAAGAACATTCATTTCACATGCGGAAAGTGTCTTGGCAAAGCGTGTCTGGTAGTGCTGTGCTCTCCCTAATCAGATTCTTTTGTTCTGTTGAACCCACTCAGTGCATAAAAAGTCTCTCAGCTTTTAGGTGGAATATCTGATGCATAGCTATGGAGAGTGAGTTACTGGTGTGACATCAAAGAAGCTAGAGGTGGCATCGGTCTTAATGCAGAAAGGACTGAACTCACACTTTCCTTTCCCTACAATGTTGCATCAGTTCAGGAAATGTGGTAATCGGGAATTTGCAGTAAGGCAGTTTGGTAATATAGAACGAAACACCTCCTACCACAACCACCAACAACCAGTTGCTCTTTGCCCACCTGATTCTAAAATCCACAGGGCTTGAGGCCTTCTCCATCAGAGCTCCTAAACACACAAGCTTTCACTGCAACTGAGCAGGTTTGAAACGTTCTTTCTGCTCATTATTTGCCCAATCTACCAACCTTGTTCAAGCCTTTTAACAGGCTTTCTGCTTTGCACTGTACTCCTGTCATGACCCTTCCACGAGGTGCTTCAGAGAGACCTGCCATCCCTTTTACCTAACAGTCCGTAAGTAATTGTTGGTTAACCAGGAATTCTACTCCACACTTCATATTCGTGAGCAGATTGGAAACTGTTACATCCATAATAGGAGGGAGAGTCTCAGAATTTTATGGTATGCGTGGCAATAAAAGCAAAGCAATTGTCACATGCGTTTTGCCTTGAAGGATGACAAGAAGCAGATGTGTGGCATGCTTTCTTCCTTCACTTGCATGCATGCCAAATGACGCAAAATTCTTAAATGTTTTCTGCTTTTTGTTGCAATTTAATCTTCTCCTGAATAAACTGAACATGACAGTGAGTCCATCCAGAGCAGTTGTATGGTTTGACATTTCTGTGACTTTTCAGAAAGTGCTTGATTTACACTAGTTTTAAAGAAAAGTGGGGGAAGGATTATATTTATCCTGTGGTGAAAAGATTATGTATGTATTCAGGTTAGAAAACCATAAAAAGCATACTCTCCATTTACAAATAATGATTGTGTTTTAACAGCACAGAGGCCAGCGAACTCTCTTGTACAATTTAGAGCTTTATTTTTTGTGTTTAGATGCACATACGTCTGCTCAAAAAAGAGATTAGTCCAGTGATCCAATGAATCCAACATCAAGGTTGTGACATATACCTGATACTTCTGAAGGTATCAGAGAGCTGTCTGTAGGAGATCCTTCCTGATCACTGATAGGCATAGCACCAGAGTGCCTGTACCATCCCTGTTAGCTTTTCAAATATATTGTTATGACTTCAGATTTCCTTGCGATCTGTATAAATGCATTATTCTACTCTGCATCTTCCTAAGCTCTTGTCGTCAATGATATTCTGTGGCAATGATTTCTACAGGCTATCTGTGTATGGTAAAGAAGTGATTTTCTCTTCCAATATTAATTCCATGCCAGAGAAATATAGATTTAGGGGGTCTTCTCATGTCAAGACCTACATAGGTAGGTCTGGCACATTTGCAAAGAGTCAATCATGAGGTCAGCCCTCAATTCTTTAGCGATCTAGCAGATAATCTACAATTTAGACAATTGAATCCATTAAATGAGAGAACTTCATTTTAACCATATAAAGCTGGGTAATAAACTAGCTCATAATCTTCTTCAGTCTTATAAAAGGTGTCTCTTTTGGGCTAGCTGTATGAAAGACACTCAATTTTAAATATCCAAAATGGACTTGTAAAATGTTTATAAAGTTGCAAAGCATTTTCTAAGCTTGAACCACATCCCAAATTAAAGCAGTCTTTTTCTGCAAATACAACACGTGTAACTGCAACTCCCTGAAATGTTCATCTTATTTTCCTAGGCAATAAAACTAAACTTCAGTACTCACTATCTTCTTGCTTCCATGATTGCTTTCTACTTCGAAAGCAGTGGAAAAATGGATCAGTTTAACTTCTTGCACAAGGGTTTATGATTTTTATTTTTACAAGAAAGTATTTGTGTAAATGTAGTAAAAAAAGTGAAGAATATAAAACCAGGAGGAAAAGAAATGTTGCTAAGTATTATAATGCTAGATTGTGACAGTACCAATTAAAACACAAGGATGAAGAAAGGGCACCACAATTCTTCCTCCCTCTAACCTTTCTCCCTGTGAACCTTTACTACTAATAGTGATAATACAGCAACATGGATTTAACCTAGATGAGAAGGGCTCCTTTTGCATTTTGTGAAGCCCCAGATGGGGTATATCTGATACAACAAACAGAAGCAAACAAAATTAACATATTTTCTAATGTTATTATAAGACAGTTGAAGATGTTGTTCATCCCAGCGCACCTGGAAACATTATGTCTGTTCTTGGTCTTTAGCCATTGCTATGTACATGGCTCTCATTCTCTAGCATAACTCTGGCTCTGAGAGCTGTGGAAGAGTACTTAACATATGTTAAATGTTCTTAATGTTCATTTTTAGTAAGATTAGTGATCTGAGGCTTTTCTACTGAAAAGCATAAAATAGGATTTCAAGTAGAAGTCTTGCTTTAATCAAATTACCAAGCAAAAACAGAAACTTCAGAGACTCCTGTAATGTTGAGTTGTCTCTTTCTGTGGAATTTAGCTATTTTGTAACTGTACCACATTGAGACCAAAGCTAGTCTCCTCATTTAAGTTCATCAATACCTATTATAACCGCAGTTCTTCCTTGTCTGGTCTAAGCAAGCTAATTCTTCAAACAATTCAGGAGAGGAAAGAAAAAAAAATTAAGACATTTTATGTTTTGAAATATTGTCTTGTTCTTGTCATATGATTTTTTTCCATTTTGCTTCTGTACATTAAAAAGTATCTTAGCCTCCACCAATAATTTCACATTCCAAGAAAATATTGGACCATGAGCAGAATTTAATGGATCCTAGCAGTATATTCCTTTGAAACCTTTACTGCACACTGAATAATCAGCTATATCATCAGTTACATCMAGCAATATATTTTTGTTACTGAGGAGAGCAAAGATGCTAATTTAAGGTTGGCTGAATGGTATAATTTGATCAATGTGATGGTGAGTGATGAGACATTGTTCAGCAGTGGGGAATTGGCTGAGTCTCTTAATTGCTCGTGGCCAAGCTTTTAAACAGGACTGTTTTGCTTGGGCAAATCTATAGACTTTTTACTTTTAAAGGTAATTTTTGTAGATGTAACTGAATTCTACTGAAATTCCTAATGTTTTGCTCTCAAGCATGATCTCTTTGTTAGGGAGAAAATTGTGTAGGAATAACAGGTTGAAATTGGTATATTAAGCAGTTACTTAAAATGAGCACAAACTTGGATTTTAACTGCATTCCCTGCAGAAATAGTGATAAGGATTTCTTATTCATTTTTCACAGAAATAGTGAAAGTATCACTTTTTTTTTCCTTTTTTTTGTGAGGGCCCGTAGGAAGTTCAACGATCCCACCAGAGTCACTAGCTGTGAAAAWGATGTGGAAATCAGACAGCCGGCAGTATTTCATACTGATGCTCTTTTAGTATTCAAACCTGAACTGTGTGAATGTGCTGCTTTAGAACAAGAAGCCTACTGCTGGTGGCAAATGTTTGGAAGGCCAGTTAAGCAGTTTAGATCACTTCTCTCTTTATTCCCACCGCAGATCTTGCACTTTCATGTTATCGGGGTTGGGTTTTGTTCAGGGTGTGCACAATTGCAATAGTCTTTTAGGGGCTTAAAGGTTCTAGTTTTGAAAAAATATATGTATCCCAATGGCATTGATGAAGAAGAGCAATCTGTAACAATATAAAGTCCTGGGTAATTTTGCAGATAGGGCATGTGTTGACCTTTCCTCTTAACTGTCACATGCTTTACCCTCTTTCTTCCACTGACTGCTGTATGAGATGAGTTTCTGTCCTGGAGCCAGGGAAAGTGTTCTGCCAGTTAGCCATCACCCTCAAATCCATTTCAAAAGGGAGAAGACAGTGCTAAGTACCTCACAGAAATCCTTTTATTCCAAATGCCTTTAATTCTTCACCTGGGAAGCTGCTTCCAAAAATTTATTACCTATATAAGGAACARCATTTCCATCTTTGAGTAGATAACCATTGTATATGAAAATAAAGGGCAGATGTCATACACCAAGTGTTTTTTTGACAAGCAGTCAAGCTAGGTAAATACACAGTGTGCAGTGGTGGCAACTAAATACATTTCACAGAAAAATCATTCCTGAAGCTGATGCGTACGGGCATGTGGTAATTATTTYTTAACAGTTTGTATTCATTTGTCATATCTGCAATGTAAATTGTTTCAGACTTGTAGAATTTCTCTGTCTGAAGACTTCAGCATTTTTTAAGAYTCTGGCTGCTTAAAAATGATCACTAATTAAATGAAGACATTTGCCTGTCTTTTATGTGAAAAATTTGTGTCCTGCATTTTTGGTTGTTGCCTGATGTTATCAGTGCTTTGTTTCCCTCCTTATACATAGTCTTCTCCACTCACCTCCCTTCATATTCCCTGCAAAAAAGGGTGCAGTCTAAGGTGTTTTCTATGAGCAATACTTACTGAATTACATTTGTAAAGTATTCTAAAAGAGTAGCTCACTTCAAGTGCAGTCTATGGATTGTGAACCTAGGTCATCCAGTTCATTAGCTTAATGCTGAATCAGAAATTCCGTATTGCTGTTGCAGTAGAAAATACAGAGCTCCCTTAACACAGCTTCCATCTGACATATTGGCAAGCAGGCTCTTATTTTTGCTTCATGATATACATTCCACTTCTCTCTCAAAGGAATAGGAGCCCAATATCTTGTCAGTGTTTTGATTTATGATTAATTGTTAAAGGACCACATTTTCTGCAGTAACATAAAACTTGGGAGTGGAAATATAAATTGCTGTATTGTTTTCTTTGACACAAATAGCTGCTTTGACTTCAGGGAGTTTTATCTTGCCATGTTTAAGTCTCTTAATGATACCAGCAGGTGCTTTTTTTCCTTCAGAAGATTTATTACTTTTCAGTGAGGTAAAGGATGACAAAAGTATTAAAGAAAAAAAGAATCTGTCCTGTCTTGCTCTGGGACTTTCTACCTTATTTCCTGCATAAATATGGAGATCTGTGTGAAGCTGTTGTTCAAGCAGCAGTGCTCTGTTGCAGTTCTACGCACAAACTGCCATGATAACCATTTATGATCCCCCCCCTTTTTTTTTTTAATTAGCATCCTTTTATTGCAAGAACTTTCTTTTTTCATTTTCATGTATATGTGAAGAGGAATGAACAATGAAGTTATGCATTGGGTAGGAGAAATGCCCTAAAACTACTGGACAAAAACTTCATATTCTTATACCGTCACTTCTGTTAAGGAGCATGTTCCTCTGTTTTCAGACCTGACAGTGGGAACTGCTCCTGTTGCAGCTTCGTAGCCTTAGAAACAATAAAAGGCAGCCCAGAAAGGCACATCCAGGTAGATAACAGAAGGTGGCATTGATAGAGGTGACAAGTTAGCATTTGTGTCAGCTTCTGGTGCCTATTGATTTGTCACAGGGCCACAAGGAGTAGTGGCAATTAGGAATTAAGAACGACATTGAAGGATTAAGACTCATCCTATGTGAAGGCTCTCAGAAGGTACAAATGTACGTGGCATGCCATGGTGAAAAATGTAAGGGGGAACGTTTACTAAGTATAAAGGTTAATCCAATTTGTTCTACCCAATGAAACAGGATCRTTTTGATAAGGTAATCAGCAGTGACAGACTCCTTCCTTGGGGAGACTCTTAATCAAGTCCTGTATGATTTTGTTGAAACAGCCCAGAAAATGTTTGGCTCTTGACCACATCCTGTTTGCTGCCAATCAGCAGATTTCCTTCCAATGCATTAATTCCAGGCACACCCCATTGGTTTGGCTGTTCTCTTTAAAGCACAATGCTAACATCAGAATTTGAATTAAATGATGCTCACAACTGTCCATGGGCAAACTTGCTAGATTTTAAGTCAACTGCATCATTGTTTGAGATCATATGCGGTACAGTCTGTAAGAGATTTTTTCACATACTTGGAAACTCTTGGGCATTTTAGCACTCCTGCAGGGTACTTAATTAACTGCTCTTTCATGAGGAAAAATTATTTCACTCTAATGTGTAAAATGTGTTTCTTAGAAAAGAAAAAAAAGAAAAGGAAAAAACGACTCCAAGGAAACTAAAATGTCCTCAAAATGTTAAAGATTTAAAGAGTTATTTATCTGTTCTGTTGAATATTTAGTTACTTTCTTATGTAATTCTCAATTTTATATATGGTTTGAAACATGATTCATTTAGAATTCTGCACTCAAAAAGATGGAGGTTAGCCTTATATGTGGCCAGGAGTGATTATGATTTATATGCTTCACTCAGAACCTTAAATAGTTTAGAGTTGTGCAGAGGCGTGGATGGGGGGTATTCATTGCACTGATGATATGGAAACATTGAGTTCTTACTCTTTGTGTTTCAGCCTTCAAAAAACTGTTGTGATCTTACTTTAAAGCAGTATGAATTAGAGGTATATGGATATAATGAGGTGATTAGATGCTCAATACTAGTCATGTATGGGATAATGTAGTTTCTCATAAGTATCCTTCAGATTTTGAAGGTAAGAGTGCCTTGGGCAGAACCCAAGATTTTATCGGGATGAGGTCAAGTGGAGACCACTTGGCCAGTTTCAGGAGTCCTAGTAGGGCTCAGTGAGGCCTAGGACTCCTTTTTTTGTTTTATAAGTTCTTTCTCAACTTGTTAATCCAGTTCATGGTGTGGCTAACTCCTTGTGGAAGTTCRGAGACTGTCTATTGGAAACCAACTGGAAGATATGTATTTCAGGAAATTTTATCACACCAGTGCTCCCTGAATGTGCTGGCTTCCTTGGGTGTGATCCAAACTGAACTTCCTCATGTCAAAGTGTGTGTGTGTATCTCAGTTTCTTCTGAAAACAGTGTCCATTGCTTTATGGATTTGCAGTGTAGGCAGGCTTCTTTAATGCAGCATTTCCAAACTGGTGAATTGGCATATTTAGGCAATTGGACAGTTATTGACCTAGTGAAACTATTAGTCTATTTACACGTAGGTTTCTCCCCAGTCACTATATATCATATAATCCACGGTTGAGTGCTTGTCTCAACCTCTCAAATCTCATACATATACCTTCACTTCTTTCTTTCTTTCTTTCTTTCTTTCTTTCTTTCTTTCTTTCTTTCTTTCAAAATGTTTTTAAAGTAAATGCAAGGAATGTCTTGCAAATAAGGATTGCCAGCCTGAAAAGATCGAGAAATACTGGTGTAGAATATAGGACTTTGGGTGAACATTCAGGAGAAGTGTGTTCAGTCTTGTTTCAACCTGCTCCTGTCACCATATCAAGTCATTTGCCGAGAAGGTTACAGAGCCCATTATTCCCCCTTTTGAAAATGGGATCAATGTTCCCTGTATCATAGTGTTACTGAGAAACTAAAATCCATTCAGGATTGAGAGTTGCTTACCTAGTACATCAGGCCTCACTTGTTTAGCCATTTTTAGCATCTTTCTTCCAAACTATCTGTTAATCTAACATTTAAATGTAGTTACATTATGTTTTTCCTTTGGAAAGACAGTAGTTTACTCAACCCCATAAATTCTAGGGGTATTTCTAGATCGAAGTGTGGCCATTAAAATTTCTTCAGTGAGATAATATTCAGGATGTTATAAGTGTTAGTATTAAAGGGAAATGGGTCAGAAAAGGCATGCTGTGATCTCTCTAGTTTATAGCACTAATTTTATTCTCATGTACAATCCTGTTGTTCAGCATATAAGGGTAGGACCTGCTCCTGTTGACTACAGTGCTACAGAATCAAGTCCTAAATCAGGAATGACATGACACTGAAGTCAATAATGTAAATCAGAGTGCTGCAGCTGGCCAACTGCCCTAAGTCTGTCTTGGAGGAGGAAGAGTGGCAATAAACCCAGCTGCTGAGCACCTCTCCCTGTGCCTGCACACAGCTAGCTGCTTAGAGGGGAATATCGCTGTGTACAGGAGAAAGAGGAAAAGTGCCAGTCAATGGCTGTTCTGTTACTGACCTTAACTTTCTCTCTTGTTCTCCTTCCTCTGACACTGCCAGTTGCCAGTGCTTTCCATGCTGACTGGGGCAGCTCATGGCTCCTTGCAAGCACCCATATGCAAGCAAAGTCAAGATTCCTAGGGCAGTGTAAAGAAGCTGAAAGTCTTGGCCAAGGCCAGGCAACCAGGTGACAATTTATGTCTTTTCCTAAGACCGATGAAGAAATGATGGTAAGGCTGAAATAAGCAGTAGAATGGCTGTCTGTATTTGACCCCCTGAAAATACCCATAAGGCAAAGGAAAGAGGAAAGACAAACTGTTCAGAGGCTACCTTGACCCATAGCATTAGAAACTTCTGGGAATCCATGGCAAAAATAGCCATGGTACTACCCAAGAGGTAGAGCTCTTGAGATATTGCTTCCATCCTACTTCAGTTTGTATGCTCCAACACAGCCAGAAAAGAGGAGAAAGGCTCAAATTGCTAGAGATCTTCAAGCTGTATTTGCTGTAGGACTGCCCTTAATTGGGAGTCTCTCCAAGATGAAAGAGAGCATTTTCACAAGAAGAAATACACTGTAAAATAGTTTGGGGCCCCAGTCATGAGATTTGAGGGGGAAGTGAGAAGATGGGTGTCCACAGTCACCACTACAGCTGTATCTTTTTGTGTGCAAACAAAGACTTCCGTAGCTGAAGGAGCACTGCTGAGAGGTAGCTCTCAGCCCCACTGTCAGTGGGCCAGTCTGACCCACTGACACAGCTTGCTTTGGGGTAACAGCCTGTACTAAGTGCTCTGTGTTTGTTAGGAGAGGACGTGTGGTTTTTTAGAGAGCTTGTAAAAAGAAGTAATGGAAAGATTGCCCTCCCTTAAGCCCTGCAAGACCAGTACAGCCCCTGTGAAGCATGCATGGGAATTTCAGCTACACACATAGAAAATGGTTTTCATATGATGTTGAGAAAATATGAAAATAATTGATTGGTCTTGCAGAATCAGCTAAAGTGCTCTAGTTATACTGTCCCATCCTCCTAGGCTGTTAGATGATTCTCTTTCATTAAGCAATATAAAATATTGCCCTTCAATCAGATCTACCAAGTGAAAGCAATAATGCATTAACAACCACCGTTTATCAGTAAAATAAAATGACTGCATTCCAGCATTTCTCAGCCCCATATATACTGTCCTGCTGAACCTTTAGTTTGAAATGACTGCTTCCCTCACCCAGCACACAATACAAGCTCTCCACAGCCCCTTGAAAACGGATATGAGAACATTTCCCAAAGCTCCACTTAATGAGCTGTAAAAATGTTTCTTATTTACCAAATCCCAGCAACTTAACCACAGCCTGAAGAATATAACCAACTCCCTTCTCCCTAGAGCTTTAACATTTATACTGTACATAGGAAAAAAGTTTTTTAACTGAGAACTCTTCGCCCTCTGCTCTCTCAGGGCTATATCTTCCCTTTCCCTTTTCCATACAAGCCAACATAGCTGTGTTATTGTGCATGAAGCCCTGTCATGTTAGCGAGAGAAGCAGTCTTTTCCTCCCTAAGCCATGATCAGCAGTGGGACTGCTGTGTGATTACTACTATGATCCTTAGTCTTCAGTAGTCCTTATTCCTGAAGGACATTAATGAGAAAGATTTATGTTACGTGCATATTTCATCTGTGCCAGATATAACAATGATGAGGGAGGAACACCAGACGTTTTTGGATCACTGCAATSATTTGTGGGTTTCTGTGCTCAAAGGACTCGGTTCTTGTTCCAGTTGCACTAGTAGCAATTAAGAGTAGCTGCACAGAAGTCATGAGCCACATTTTTAACTGGTATATATTAATATAACTCCACTGGCAGGCAGAGATTTGTGCCACTTTATACCCACTAAGGATTTAGCAGAAAGACTAAGTTTCTTTAGATGAGAATTGAGTCAGGTCCTGAAGTTCTGATTTGGATCATCCTGTTCCATATAGGCAAGCTTTGACCTCGAATCTGTGCAAGGCCTCTGAAGAGTGCTTCCATGAAGAGAATTAGTAGAAAAGCAAAGATTGTGTCTCAGAATACTGTCTCAGACAGTTACTTCTTTGGAGAGTAGTGTTGCTGCCTGCAAACACAGCAGAGATGAGAATCTTAAAATATGCAAGGATGCCGTGATATTTTCTGGTTGTAATGTAAGTTGGAAAAGCAATGTTAATCATTCTGAAGGTTGCTTGCGACAGAGAGTCAAAGAAAATAGGGTTGGTAGAGGAGCCCAGGAAACTGGCTCATTTTCTCCCCGGTCACAAGTTTGTAAGGCTACTAAGTACAGGTATTTGTGGTCAAATTCAGCCATTTAAGTGTTCCAGGACTTTTCTGATCTATACTTCCAGCTCCTGCAAGCATCTGGAAGAAGGAATTTGACACTTTTTTGCCTACTTCACCTACTTTACGGCGTGTATCGCTTTTCTGTCTGCCATGTATTCCATCAGGAACATCAAAGCAGGAAAAACGATGTAGTATATGCCCTAGAGTTGCATTAGTGTAAGTCAGGATGGAATTAGTCTATATTTCATGTGTCTGACCTTTTGCTTGTGTCACAGTTTTGTTGCATAGGTAGTGGGGCCCAGCTGTCCCTAGCTCCCACTGTTATCACTTACCACAGTTATCGTCCTGTCAGTAAATGGCCACAGAACAATGTAGAAACTACAGTGATATCATACTGTTCAGCATTTTACTTCTCTCTCTCTCTTTCTCTCTCTCTCCTTTTCTATAGATATTTATGCCTTAACTGTCTCTCTACAGCGTTTTGGTACTCTGGTCCTTTGGGGCAAAAATGTACAAATGCATGGTCTGATTTCAGTAAAATGAAAGTTGTAGCACTGATGCAATATGTATGCCAGATTCAAATATTCTTTTTGTTCTAAAATATAAGTAACCTTCTAGTTCATATTTGAAATTCAAGATACTTTTCTGCCCTGCAACTTCTCTTGAAGTGAAGGGGCTGAGCTGAACTGTGCTTATTTCATACAACCACTGTATTAGATAGCTTGAAAATAAATTATTTTTCAGTGAAGCAATAATTGTGAGCAAGCTCACAGCACCTTTGGCTAAAATCATCTTGGGAAGAAAAAAAAGCGTCTTTGTTAAGCTGGAAGGAGTTCAATTTATAATGAAGTATAAAATGATTAAGGCTGAAATTACTTTTCAATATAGTCTTCCTTGGGATGTTTGCAGTTGCTCACTCACTTCTTGGCTTTATTTTTACAATGTGCAGCTGAATCTGAACTGCTAAAGTTCTAATTGCCCAAGTTTAATTTCTGTACATTGCAGCTCTCCTCCTTGCAGACTCTGCCGCGGTGATCGGTTCACAACGATTAGGAAAATTTGTCACTGAGGGACTGATGCTAGCACTCGACAGGATGTGTAAGCCCAAAGCTGAGCGTGGCTGGGAGAGAAAGCTCCTTTGCATGTGGAGCTTGGCTTGTGTACAGAAAAGGGGTGAAGAGGAGGGTGGAGAAGCAGTGGTGTAGGGTTATAGTTCCTGTGTCTGGTCACTTCCCCTGAGTCAYAGAGTAACAGAAAAAGGATCGAGGATTGTGTTTTTCTGTCTTATGTGAATAAGGGTTTGACAATAAGGTTTAGGAAAATCTGGTGGTTAAAGTACAGTCTGAGGATATGAAAGCCCAACTCCACGTTCAGCTAAATTCCTGCTCACAGAGGTTGTTTAATCTCCCTTTGCCTCAATTTTCTATCAGCAGAATGAGGATACTAATCCTGCCTTTCTCCCACCTTTGGACTCTGTTGCCTCCTAAACCACTTCAGGCAAAATGATCCAAGTGAGGATAAACAGTTTCAGTAGGAGCCTCCACTGCACCCAGTGGATTCCTCTTGATTGAACAGGTCAGGGAGGGAAGGCACCAGTGGCCCTGCCGCTGCGTCGGTGGGAGCAACCACCTCTGGCAGGAGAGGTGCAGGTAGGCAGGCTGGGGGCAGGGGCGAGTGGCAGCAAGCACAGACAAAGCTGGAACCAGAGTAGACGTTCCCTTGCTGGTTTACTTTGCTCAGAGGCTTCCAGTCTCCCAGTGCTGGAGGACTTTGCTGCTGCCAGTATGGAGTARTATGGAATATTTTTTCCATCTTGGAGGTGTCTTTCTGTGGTATATACTTCTCCATGTCATCTGAGCCAGCACACAGTATGCATATTAGACCATGAACTTGCTCCAGTTCACACTTCTTTTCAATAATGCTAAATGTAAGTTTTTGTTCCCTGTTCAGGGGACTTTTTCTCAGAACAAACAGGTGGGTTTTTCCTATTTCAGTAAAGGGTTGAATTAGCAGCTCTGTGCCTTGCTGGATTTGTGTGGGTTTTTCCCCTTTCTTTCTCTGAGTCTTGCCATAAGTTAATTTTTCTCATGTGCATTTCAGTAGTTTAGCTTGCTCCTGCTGTCTGGGGTGCTCCTGCTGTCTGGTGTATGCTGCCAACACAATCAGTGTGTGTTTGCGAACACTCTCTAGCACCTTCACTTCGGAAAGGGCTGTAGTGTGACCACTTACGAGTGCTGAGTACGCAGTGTCTCACATCTCACGGAGAGCTTCCCCTCTTTCCAGCCATTCATCTGGGCTTGAGCCTGTGAGCTGTTTGCTTTTGCATCACTGGTCTTGTCCATCTCTGAAGTATGGGCTAGTTTCTCATTTCAGGGCTTAAAAAGTTAAAATTCTGAGTTCTGATCATTTTCTAAAGTCTAACAATGACTTCCCTTCTGTGGCTTCAGTGCAACTTCCAAATAATATCATTAACTCTTGGGGGAAATGAAGGGAAAGGCAAACTCTGTCACTTACACCAGCAGAAAGTCTGCACAAGGTACAACCACTGATTTTACTTGCATGTTCTCCTCAGTTTGGACAAGCATAAATGGTTACACATGGTACAAGGTGAGGGAATGGGGCCTTCAATATGTGCTGGGATAACTGAGGTAAAAATAAGCTTCATGACTTCATCTGCTATGTAAAGCCTCATGGAATTCACCGGTGTCAGTTCAGAAGTTCATAACTTGGGTGGCTGGGAAAGATGGGGTGTTTTAGTATTGTGATGAGGGCAGATTGAGACTCCACTTGGCCTAGATCACTCTTTGAAATCTGCCACCTTTTCAAACAAACATGTTGTCCCAGACCAGCTCGCTTTGCCTTCCCACAAACAGGCCAGTTCCCCAGCTGGTGGAAAGCTGATAAACTCTTAAAGTCAATAGCACTATGGTTCAGCAGTTGGTCCACCATTTTCCCTCCCAAGTCCATAAATCCTTTCTCACCATCATCCTGATTTTCTCCCCTTCTTTAATAAATATGCTCTTCTCACCCAAGGTCAACACTAGTCTTTAATCCTTCAAGGGAAAGGGAACAAAAGCTTTAGTGGAAACTTGCTGCCAGCTTTTTGTTCTGCCTCTTGCTCACATCAAATATGCAAGGGGCTTGTATGGGAGGAAGAACTTGTAGCTCAGCACCTGCACATAGTCAGAAAATGACTTTGTGTGAAAGGACTTTAGGGTGTGTAAAGGGAGGGAGGAGGAGTGGAGAGCTTCAGGGATAAGAGAAAATTGTACTCCAGGAGAGCAGCAGTCTGGAGGGAGGAGCTGTCTTGTGCCCAATATTTTCTGTAATTGCTTCTCTCTTCTCAGTGCCTCTGTCTTTCCTTAACAACTAAAATAGTAGTGATTGATGGTTATGTTCAGTGTAATAGGCACATTAGCAGCACCTAAATGAATTATGCTACAGCACCACTGTGCTGTCTCATCCAGATGCCCCTTTTCCTCCTGCCCCCAGCTCTGAGAATTCTGTACCTCCCAACTAAATGAATTGAGCCTTCATGTTGAAAGCAGTCAAGTGACAGAGCTTTTACAATACGTATAAAAGGGCTAAGCCATCTATTTTCATAATAAACCCTAATATATGCAATATTTGAGGTCTGGTTCTGTCTCTTAGTTATTGATATGTGGCATGTGCTTTGCTGAAAAACATTTACCTCCCTTCTTTTCTTCATTCAGAATCCTCTCAGTATCAGTACCCCCTAAGTAAGATACTTTGGTAATCCCTCCTTCTTATTAGTTTTCTTGTATCAAAGCCCCATTCACTGATAAATGTGTAAGCAACTTCTCTTTTTAAAATCGTTTGCCAAAAATGAAAAGTGCTAAAAATGTCCAGGTCTTGATGCAGCTTTAACCACCAAGGTATCATCTCTGCTGAGAGAATAAATCTGATTTGGGGGTTTCACACAGTATTTCTTGACCTGGCTTGAAGCTACTAAAATCTTTAATCAAATGTTTCAGAGGATTGGAAATTCTAATATAGTCTTGCTGTTATTAAAAGCTTGAAACAAATGTGCTTAAAAGTATGAGCAGAAGTAGCCAGGCATGTACAAGGTTGCTAGGCTGAGTTAGGTTTTTCCCTACTTTTAAACATTGCTGTAAAAAGGTGGGGGGCTTGGGGTTTTTTGCGGGGGAAGAGGGGGGGGCTTGGTTTCCTACAGAAGCAAGGTATCTACAGTCACACTGCATACTTCTGTCTGTGTGTCTACTCTTACTTTTGTCATTCCTTGGCCAATTTCATTCAAATTTGACCCAATCTCAACCAATTTAAGGGAAAGGAAGAGGTCTCAACAGTATAAGCTCTACAACTCCTGTGAGAATAGGAAGCAGAGAGAAATTGTATTAACRTTTCCAGTCAGTAAAAAGCTGCAAGGTGTGTACAGCTTTGTTAGACATGAAAAAATCCACAAAGGAAAGGCTTCATTAGCTCTGTTGCTCTCACAGCTACCTGTGTGTATAGCCAAGCCCCTTTCTGAGCGATTCAGAATCGTAATGTTTGTGCCTGCAGTGCGAGGCAGCGGGAGGGGGCACGGCCGTGATGGTAAGCCTCTCTGGGTCAGGAAGCTCCCGAACGGCCCTGTGGATCTGGTGATCCCCTTCCAGCCCCAGAAGGGGCGAGGGGGCATGAGCAGACCTCGAGCTCCCCTGGCCCTGTGTGCCAACAGAAGGGTTGGGGAGGCGATAAAGTCGCAGGCTAGACCATGTCAAGGGATAGTGGAGATGATAGTCTCTTTCCCCTCAGAGCAGAGGAATTTTGGGAGGCAATTTGGTTTCTGAATCATAAACACTTGACTGGAAGGAGAGGCTATTTAGTGCTGGCTACAGGGGCTATGGCATCACTGGACATTCTACTTTGAGGAGGTTCTGCTGCTTTTAGTCACAGTGGGACACCCCTTGCTATGCCACAGGCCTGTGGAGAGTACAGTACTGTTGAAGGTGTCAGGATTGCTAGCAGAGATAAAAACAATACGCTTCTTCATTGATTTAACATTACATGAAAGCCATATATCCACAGCATCTCTTGTGCTCATTTGTAGCTGTGTATCTAGTAACCTGATGTGCTTTGCTTTCTTATTGACAGAAATATGAGTTCTGTGAGGACTCGACTCTCTTTGGTCTTCTCATTTGCTCCCTTCAAATGTCTGTGTAGGGAGTTGGCAAACAGACTCAGCATGGGAAAGGCACTTCATCCTAGTGTACTACTTGCTTATTGCTTCCCACTGCCTATGCACCATAGAACAAATTAAAAACATTCTTAAAAAACAACCATTTACAATACAGGGAAGAGGCTCTTGGAGAAGGTGAAAATTTGATGAGAAAAAAATTTAAAAAGATATCTTTTGAATGAATGTAATTTTTAAGGCTGAGCTATAGATGTTCAGGTCATATATTGCTGAGAGAAGCTGAGCATTAAGTGTTACTGATGATTTTGGAAATTCTACCCTGAACTGTTGAAAGAAAGGAAACAGACAGTAGGAAGGAGGTTTATACTTTAAGGACTACACAGGAAAAATTCATGTATGAACTTGTTTTCTTGGATTTGATGAAGTAGCCAAAACAGAATCTCACCTTAATGGAATCACTTGCTTGCATTAGAGATCACTTTGAATTGCAAGGGGTTGTCAACTGATTATCTAATAAATATCTTTTTATAGGACATTACTGTGGAAGAAGTAAGCTCCTGTTAATAAGGGACTCACAGTTTCTCTACAGTCCTGCAGAGAGTCCAGGGAAATGAACATTTGCAGTGTATTTATTGCCTGATGCATCCAGGTCCAGTCCAGAACATGTCATCACTTTATATCCTCTGTGAGGAAGTAGGTTGGGAGGTGTTTGTACTCTGAATCCAGTCAGCAGCGAAGTTGCCAGATTCTTGGTTCCTTTACAGTTTCCTCTTCATAATTCAAGGAAAAGGAGGCCAAAATCTGCTGTCTTCAACACCATAGAGCTCTGTTCATTTCATTTGTGTACCTTTAAAAGCCAGAGCAGAGTTTAGCTCAGCCCTAAAAATTCTCTGGTTCCTAGGAAAAAATCCAGCAGAAGAATGAGTAGGGTTACCGCTTAATGTTCCTTAGTGTTTAATGTTTTTTCTCTGAAAATTCAATCAGGTGATAATACCAGGTTGAATACAAATCTGACAATTGAAGCTGGCCTGCCTCCTACTGGTTTTGCTTTGTTTTGTCTTTTGTTTTTAATTCCTAGAAATTAATCTCTTTCATGCCTAAAGGACCAACCTTTTACACTGTGTACAACCAACCTTAGTCTTGAACTAAATTCTGTTTGAACTAAACTTGAATTAAACTCTCTTTCTAAAATATACTGTTCACAAAATTGTGTTGGCAGCCAAGATCCAGGGTGGCTGTTTCCTCCTGTCTGGAATGAGACTGCTTTTGATTCACCAGGGATCTCCCACATAGCTTTTTATTTTTCAGCCTCAGTCTTTCTGACTGGATTTTGACCAGAGCTGAGCTAACAGTTTTGAAGCATACAAAGCAATTCTCCAAGTGTAATCAAGATTCATATAATTCTTGGGTTGATTTTCCTGTGTATCACACCCTAAGGAATTATTTTCCCCCACAAAGGATCTTTCCCTTTTAATAGCACTTGCGTTTTCTAGATTAGTTTTCAAGCTGCACAGATCACATCAGAATAAAGGCAGCACTATTGTTTTGGTTCCTGGGGTGCCATTGTAAAAGCTCTTTTTTCCTCTGGATATTAAAGGCACCTTCTGCTAAACTTTGTGTCTTAAAGATGCAGGAGTGAAATAAAAATGCAAGAATCATGAGGCAATTATTGCAGCAAAGTATTTTATTGACCATAATTATGTGCAGCGCTCTGGTGTGACAGGTTTTCCACTTCTTCTTTTACCAGTAGGTAGATACATGGAAGTGATACAAAATGAGTGTCATTAGGTATCCAAKAAAGATTAACTCTACAAAGAATAACTTACATGTCCTAGCATATAAGAAATTACTAGTAAAATGAAAGCCTCTGGGTAATAACCAGTGTGTTTAGTTTTGTGGGTCAAACCCTGACAATTCCACTCAGCTTTTCTCGGATTCATAATGAAATAAATTATTCCTCCCACCCAAACAGAGAAGGAATTCTCCATGAAAATGTTTTGTGGGTCTCTATGGAAGAGCCATGGAGGCCCCAGGATCCATGCATGTCCTTCTGCACTCTTTAGAAGGCAAACATGGCCAACAGCTTCAGGTTGGGCTGCCTCCTTCCACACTTGCTGTAGATGTTCCGTGGCTTCTGCGGAAGCCCCGAATGGGAAGGAGCTTGCCAAGCGCGAGATAGGGAAGAGGCACAGCCTTTGTCCTCGTTTCTCTACTTGATCCCATTCATTTCCACCAGTATGAGAAATTTAAGAAAATTTAGTGTAATATTGTATGTTGAGTGGATGTTTGCCTTGCAGAGATTCTTCRGTAATGTATTAAGTGAGCCAGCATGGGCTGTGCAGACACGTTTTGACAAGACTACTGAGATCTTTTCTCATCTTGTTTTCCAGACGACCATTTTCCCTAGCCACCTGTCCTCTGCTCATCCTGAGAGTACTAATGAGGACCTGCAGAACTGACTGGAAGGTGTCCACTAGCAGTGCTGTTTCTGTGTATGATATCCTACAAAAAATGCATTGAATTTAATTTATTTGGTTGGGACATCTGTTTTTTGTCTGCTATAACAGATTCCTTTGACTAACCACATCTGGTCTAAGCAACGTACACTATATTTATATGGCTACAGCAATTTCACCCTGGTTCTAAGATTTGCAGAAGTTTGTTCATTTATGAGCAAAAAATGCTCAAAATAATTTTGTTAGCATTTATGTGGAATGGCTTTTGTTTAGGTTACCTTGATAGATACTCAAACGCTGTATGCCAAGAATTAGCTTTTAACATGAGCCAGACTCATTCTTTGGCAGCCTTCTTTAATTACAGGTCCAGCCTAAAATTTGTTTTGTCCTCATTGGAGAATTCATTTTTGAAGATTGCAGAAAAAGCTCTGGAAGATTTAATGGCTTTGTAAAGAGGTGTTCATTTGGACTGGGAGACTTGGCCTCAAGCGATCCTGCAGAGACCTCTGTTCTCAGGCCTGAGCAGATTTCACTCAATTTCTTTTGCAGATTCCAGAAGACATCACTGATGTTTGATACTGTGTCAGGCTAGCCCCAATGACAAGCAGGTATTAATACATCTTTCCCCTGAAACAAGTTGTCTTGGATAACAAGACTGCAGTATGTTTTCCTATCCCTCTGCTACCCAAGTCTCTAGATTATGGCATAGCATGGCTGCTGACCTATAACTCTTATGACTACAATAATACAGCTCTGGCAGACAGCCAAAATTCATAAACTAGTGAGTGTATTTCCCCATAAATAATATTAGTATTTTGAAATACTACCACCTTCTGGCAGTTAGGGGAGGAAATATTCAGATCTTTTCTTGGTGAAAACCACTACAATGTTTCATATTATGAGACTTGCTTAAGTTAACTTTGAATTTTATTTTCAATTCATTATCCGCAGGACCTTTACTTTCAAAGACCTATTGATATGGCTTTCTAATGTGTTCCTATCAGGGAAAGTGTTGTGCGCTATTTCTGTTTCATTTTCCAACTTAGTCATTTGTTTTAACAGCTGCCCTCAGACTTCTCTAGTGCAGTTGGGAAGAGGTATCCCTCCCATGTCCACCCCCTTTGCTTCCCCCCCACTCAGTATTTTTGTGTGTGTGTATAAATATATATATATATATATATGGTGAATCTAAGCATTAATAGTATATCATCTTATTAATTATATCATTAAGCCTATGGACTTAATGAGTTGATAGTTTAGGAATCCATTAGTTTGCATGTTAATATCTTCGTGCATTCCCAGCACTTAGTTGACTGCAGGGACTGAGTCAAGGACATGGCATGTGTTCGCAGCAGAGAAGGAAATGGGGTGAAGTGCAAAGACTCCATCCTACCCACTGGATTCTTAAAAGGAACCTGCTCTTTTATAGGCACTTGCTGTAGCAGAGTCTTTGGGATAGGCATGAAGCCTTTGCTCTCTTTCTCCCATGGAAGGAGTCAGCGAAGCCCTCTGTGTGGCAATGACAGAGCTGAACTTCTCTTCTCTGGGATACTGTGGAAGAAATTGCCTTCTGCGCTGGTCTTCTATGGGCAATTCCTTGGATGAGCTGAGCCCTGCATTTTGATCTGACATACAAATTTCTTGTGCTATTCAGGGAAGGTGGTAAATGGGAAACTCTATACCTGCTATGTAGAACTTACTGGACCCTTTGCTCAAAACACTGTAAAGTTGTAKGAGTGTCATTATCTGAATTTGTAAGAGGTGCTTGTAGTACAGAGAAGACCATGTAAAAAGACCACAGTGAAGCAGATGGGTATCCTGTCTCTCCGGTCTGTCTGCAATGGCCATCATCTTTGCAATATAGTCTTATTGCACAGCAGCATAGCTGCTTGAACACTGTGATGGCTTGCTTATTTCATTTTACTGAATGGGGAAAATTTCCAAAAAATAGCAACCAAAGTTGTATTTCAAACAACTAAGGAGGGTTTTTTGTTTTTTCCTACTTGAAAAAGATGCTGCATCATTTTAGAAAATTGGCCTACACCCTGAAACATTAGTAAATAGCGATTTGCTGCATTTTAACAATATTGGTTTCATCATATTATAGTGTATTCACCAGCTTAAAAATACTTGCGCAATTGCATTAACTTTCAATGCTGCTTAAGTACAAAGATGTTTACTATTTTCTCAGAGAGAGATTGAATAATGATATTTGCATGTTGTAAATATGCTGACTCTATGAAAGGTACAGGTCCCTGTATGGGTAATTAAGAACTAAAGAAAAAGACATACTGTAGGAAACTAATTATCTTTATTCTTCCCTGACAATGATGAATTTATAGTTGAACAGATGCTACACAACATCAAACTGCAATAAATTCTATCTTGAGCTGATAGGCCAACAAGTGAATGAGACAAATAGAAAGTGAGTCCAGAAAAAGAGAAATTCAATCTCTTTTAAATCTAGGGGGTGTGAATTTGAGAGTCATATGTAAAGTAAGCTGGGACTTGGCATGAGAAAGTAGCCCAGAAATATGGATCCTTGGACAAACTTAACTACCCAAACGGCAAAATGTCTTATTGTAGTCCTATGCACGAGACTTTTGTAAACTTGTGAATTCTGTTTCCTGGATTTTGAATGATGTGGTGTGCGTGTACTATAGTCATGTCAGCAGGACTGAGACAGAACTGTTCCCTTTAGCTCTCCATATCCTAGAGCAAACCTCTTTCAGTTTTCCC
Source organism: Apteryx rowi (assembly GCF_003343035.1). Classification (NCBI taxonomy): domain Eukaryota; kingdom Metazoa; phylum Chordata; class Aves; order Apterygiformes; family Apterygidae; genus Apteryx; species Apteryx rowi. Next base: position 1,082,877 of record NW_020450772.1, read on the forward strand.
AGTCTAGAAGGAGAGGAGGACTGGATTAAAATTTTTTTCTATTTTGCAGTTTCTGCTTTTTCTCCCTTTTCCTATTAGAGGAAATAGCTGAGTAGAAGAAAGATGCTCTTAGTCACACTTTGATTTGGATTTGTATCTTAGTACTTTGTTATACAGACCTATGATTCAAATTCACAGAATTTTTTAAGTTTTTGCCTGTGGCTGTGTTATGCTTCTGGAAAAAAATCAGGTAGGAATGTTACAAAATTATTCCAAGGTTCTTCTGTTATCTAATAAAGATACTAAAACTCACCAAGTCTATCCTACGATAGACTGGAGGGTGAGGGGGTGGGGTAAGAGAGCATGTTGCCAAAAGGGGCATATGTAGATCTGTTGTCCTCAGTGAAGTTATCAGTAATCTTAATAGAAATTAATTTGGGAAAAGGAGTAATAAAAGCAAAGTGAAATTCTTAGGTTGTGATCCATTGCATTTATTCAACTGTATCAGGTCAACTGGATTATTCAGTTGGATTATGTCAAGGTAATGAGACTATGTGGTGAAGTGCCTGGCTGAACGGGGACCTGTAAGAACAGTGGCATATAATGTGAATTAAAACAAGCAATTTAAATGAGATTTCTTGGACTGCAGTTAGTGAAGTGGTTATCAGCAACCAGAGGAAGTTCTTGTGAACAGCTATTGTTGTTTGCTAGTAGCTACTGATATAGTTCTGGAAATGCAGATGCTGCTTGTGCAAACTTAGGACTGGGTGTGTTTCTGGAGCAAAGTCCTCCTGATCCGCAGGTCAGCACGAGGGCACTATGGATGAGGAAGGAGAGAGATAGAGCAATTACATTTCAGAAAAAGAAGGTAGGAAGAGCGAGGTCAGCTAACTCAATCTACAAAGCAGCCCAGGAAATGACAAAACTACTGTCAGTCGTAGTAAGCAAGGACAATAATATTTAAGATGACATCAAAACACTACTTTCTGACTTCAGTAGGAATTTGTCTTAAACTGAAACTGCCTAGTAGTCATTCTTCTCACTTCCTTCTTTTGCATCTAGCTTTGAAACACCATGGAGGAGACACAGCTCTTTTGTATCTGCTTTGAGCCTAGACCCCATTAGAGAGAGGGACTGCTTACATAGGTAACCGAGAAGAAAGGAACTGAGAAATATGGTGGGAGATGGCTCTTGATTAAATCTGCTTGGATGAATGCATTATGGGGTGATTTGGCTGGCAATATCTACTGCTCCTAGGTAGCTGCCTTAAACAGAACAAATGTCCAGAAATGGCATGATCCTATTTTTCACATATGATCACTCTATTATGTAAATCAGGTAAACCATTGAGAGAAAGGTTGTACCCATGAGATGGGGGCAGGTGGAGGAAGGGATTGTCACCCTTGGGAGTCCCCAGTCACTTCCTTTGGCAAAGAGAGGGACAGGAAGAGACAGGTCATTCGTTGTCTGCGGATCATGAAGGGGGTAGCTGGGAGAGGGAGGAATAACATGCCGTGAAAGAGTATGTCTATTGCGTGTGTGTGTTGGGGGGGGGGAGGCATGTTTTGCTTTGTTGGTTTTTTTTAAGTATCTGGTAGAGTTAGGATTTTTAGTCCCAAACCTTGTGCTTTAGTAGTTTTCAAGAACTCCTATGAGGGTCGGGTGGCTGGAGATACATTGTGTGAATGTGAATTATGTGCTCCCACTGGTATCTGAGGGTTTCTGTCCTTTATTAAGAATCTGAGTGAGCTCATTTTGGTGAGCAGTGGTTGTTTAGTTGCTAAGAGAGCATTTAATGCACTGGATATAATATACTATGTGCGGAATACATGTCCAAGATCCAGGAAATTTAATGATGTTTTTGTGGGGGCACTGAGCATGGTGGTTTGCTGCTAAACTTGCTGAGTTTAGCAAGATTTGGGGGTATGCTTTAAGAGTTCAGTGGAATTTTTTTTCAAGAGAAAAACTCCTTTTAGAACTCCTTTAGTCTGTAATTATTTAATGATTGTCATATAGGTTATAGCCTAAGGATCTTCCCTATTTGATCAGCCTTTCGTTTTTAAACTGGCCTGTTAACATTTTGTTGGTTTACACAGACAAATCAGCCAGGAGAAGTGGGAGCAAGAGACTTTTCAGCGTTGAGAGGAAAACTGAAATATAATTATAAAAATTCTTGACAAAGACATTCACCCATAACCCCCTCCTCCTTTTTTAATAAAACCCTGTCTCTGCCCCTGGGACAAAGGGGAGGCTTATTCTTCTTTTGATAGATTGCTTTTTAGGGTTCGTCCATAAGTGAGATTGCGTTACAGAGCCAGCATACCAGTTACTAGCCGTACTCTACTTTATCACTGCCTGCAATTATCAGCAGATATCATGAAGAGCAGCAGTTCAGAGGAGCTCATAAAAGGGACAAGAACAATAAGAGTGAAGGCTGAAGAAAATGAATAAATCATGGGAAAAAAATTCTTTTCAGTCTCAGAATTTCTAAAGTATCAATTTTCTAGTGGAATTCACTGCTTTTTATCCACTGTTCCTGCAACCTTTTTGTCAGTTCACCCTAAAGCTAGTTTTAGCATTGCCTGGCATAGAGAAGCAAGACAGAAAGCAAAAAGCGACACACACCTTAGACACCCCTCCGTGCCTTTTATTCCCTAGCACGGCGACTTCACTAAAATGCACCTGCTGGGTGAGTTTGCTCAATTCTATTTCTGTTCTCCATTTTGCTGAACTGGGGACTGAGAATGTTTGCCTTGTTGCAGGTAAATAAAGCCCCTCAAACATACGTGACAGGCCACACAACAGGCAGTTTAATATTACCCAGTAATAACACAGAAGAGAGTTTTGTGGCAATAGGTGTATGAAAGGGGGCAGCTGTTGCCTGCGGGCTGGGAAGCTGCCTGCCTGCACTGTTTCGCCCAGGCGGTTGGGGTAGGAGTCACTATTTCAGGATAAGCCTGCCACAGTCTTGCTGTTTAGACTTACTGTTTTCTGATACAGAAGGGCACCATCACAGCTGTAGAGATGCTCCATACGCAGTAATTTAGTGCAGAGCTGGTGCCATTTCCCTTTTCAGCCTAAAGGAATACTGTGCAGCTAAAGGCAGAAGTATCCATATGCATTAAAAAATGTCTAAAAGCACCTGCTGTATAACTAAAAATGCCAGATAAGAAATAACTAATATGTAAATATAAAAGTAAACTACCAGAGTTGGTTTGGAAAAATGCATTGTCTGCCCGGTTGCAGATTTAATGATACAACTTTAATTATTCTCTGCAAATCCATGACAAAAATTTTTTACACTGTGCTGAGTTCTTTACACAATACTTTTGGTAGTAATTCCTCCCAGCCAAGGATTTATAATCAGGCTTTTAAAAATGTATTTTTTAAATAAGACTAATAAAAAAGATGTTCCATCTATTCTATTCACAGTACATGGTATGATGTAGTGAAGCTGTGTTGTCTAATCCAAAGAGCTGGCAAAATAAGAGAGAGATAACAACAGATTAACTTTCATTTGTTATAATGTATTTCATGTTTATCTCCTGTAAACACTCTTTCTCAGACTAAAGCTTCACAAGCTTAATTTTTGTGTGCATTCAGCTTTGTACCATGTTCTGTTTAGAAAGCAGGGGCATCTTGTTGTTTCTTCCTTTTCTTTTATCTAAAAACAAATGTTCAAAAAATAACACTCTTTTTCAACAGATGAGATGTATGTGATCTCAAAATAGTAGCTCATTTTAATCCACAGATATGCAAGCTCAAACCAAAGAGAAAATAATTCCCGATCTGGAATTTTCCTTTTTTTTTTTTTTTTTTTTTTTGGACACTGGGGGAAGGAGGGGAAAGAAAAACTTGATTTTCAAGTCATTTTATTTTTCCCTGACTTTACAAGCATTTTCCTATTTTTCTTCTTTTTTCCTTTTCTATTTTGCTATGGAAAATAAGGAAAAGAAATCAAAACCCCCCAAAGCATCTAAAAATTCTTTGTTTTTAAGATTTATCCCCCTGATCTTTGATTGCTATAAATCAGGCTGATGGACTGCCAGTTGCGAGCAGCAGAATGAGCTGTGAAAAGTAAGGTGGCACACGCCAAGGGAAGCGGACATGTTCTTATTCCTGATCGCCAGAGCATCGTGCCGGGCTCGTGGGAGGCAGCGTGGGCCCGGGGTGGCCTCGCGCAGCTCTCCTGCTCCCCACAGCAGTGGGGCCGGTGGCCTGGGCAGGGCCACCCCCAGGGCGAGGGGCGCCTCTCGTCCTCCCCCAGCTCCGGCCCTGGGGCAGGACGCCGCGGGCCTGGCCGCCTCGCCGGAACTGTGCGAAGGGCAGAAATGCATTTCCCCCTCCCTAGCCCCCAAATCCGCACAATACTTTAAGCAGAGGCTGCCCCAAAGACGGCCTGTAACGGACGAGAAGTCTCGTACCCTCCTGGCGATACTGTCGCGATGCCTCCTGTGTACTCCCGCTGAAGGCAGCTCCCTTTTGCAGGAGGCACTGCACAGAAGGACCGTCCAGGCCCCTCAGCAATTGGTTTGAGTAGGGTTTTGTGCTGCTAGAAAGAGGAAGAAAGCCTGAAGGAAGGCTCAGAAGGGATGAAGGCAGCACCAGCGGGAGGCTGAAGTGAGGAGAAGGCCCGGGAAAGGGGGAGGAGAGTACTTGTACTGTGGGGAGAGCAATGCCCAAGAGAAAAACTGCTGAAAGTCATCACGAGTGGGGATGTTACTGGAGTCTGAAGGTAACTCGGCAGCAGCTTTCTTTTGCTCATATGATTTAAACTTTTACTTGGCCCCTTACAGGAATTTTTTCCCTCTCCAGGCTCAGTGTGACTGGCAAGGAAAGTACGGGCACATAACTGCAACATCGCAGAGGGGTGTTTCCCTCTGCTGGGTTCGGGGCCAAGAAGGGGGACACCTTATCAGGTTCTTGTTCTTGCTGCAAATTTCTGCTGGTTCTTGTATACATAAGTCTGCAATATTATATAAAAAGTTTTAAGTATGTGACGGCCTTTGGAGAGCTGGTGTTTCAGTTTAGATGTGCAACATTTGAATCTGCACACTTACCAAACTTCTTAAAACTTCTAGTTGTGATGACATCTTCTAACTATTTTTGCAATATCTTACCTCCATGCTGACCATATTACCTGAAGACTGGGTGTCCTCAGGTATTTCAGGTGGCCTGGTCCTGATCCTTGCTGGAAACAACATGTGGGAACAAAGAAACGTTCAAACTTCGGGTAGTTGTTCACCACTAAGGACAAGAAACTCTGCCTTCGTCCCAGCGAAAGGAGTAGAGAAGACAGTAAAATCAATCAGGTTTAGCGAGTGCCCTCCTGAAATCAATGCAAATCTGGCCATTGATTTTTAGAGGAGCAGAGCCAGGCTAAAGTTAAATGATTTTGAAAAATCGTAACAAACATATGTCACAAGAAAAAGGAAAACAGCACTTTCATTGTAAATATCGTCCTAATAAAAATTGTTTCCCTTTGCTAGGAATGGAAAATGGAAAAGGTGAATGACAGGGAACCCAATTACTATGAATACGTGATGGAATTCAGCTGCCAAGAGTAGTGGTTAATTTTACGTTTCTTTGTTGCTCTTCAACAGAATGTGTTGCCTTAGGCATAGTCTGCGCACAGTTTAGGCTTGAAGTTTAGATATACTAATAATCATCGAGGCATGGAGCCAGGGCCTTATCTGGGACACTTTGGCATCACTCCATGGACTTTTGTGACAGGCAACAGTTGAGAAGCTCATGCTGACATGCATCTGTCCGTGCAAGGACACAGAAATGTTCTTAATATTGGAACACTGCTTAGAAAACTGGGAATAAAAGCTCACGATGTGTCACTGTTTCAAAATCGGTGAATGGGATGACTCAGGCAAATAAAGACTGGTTAGTTTGATGAGAATTGCAGGCACAGTTATAGAGAGGGGTCATATGGGACCTAATTAATAAAGAACCAAAAGGTGGTAACATAATTAATTCCAGGCAATACTGGCTTATGGACAGGAGAGCTTATCAGAGCAACTCGATGCTTGTGTTTCTGTTGGAATTCACAAGTTTGATAGAAGTAACTCTGTTAATGCACTTAGACTTGGCATTTCACAAAGTGCCAATTGTCATTCTGATTAAAAATACGTAGGACTGTATTAAATCAGCACTGCCCATATCCACTGGATTAAAAGTGCCTAGGAGATCACATAAAAATAATTGGAAATGAGGAATACTCATCTGATGAGACTGCTTAATTTATGCTCATTCCATAGGGATCTGTATTCAGCCCAGTGCAAGTCAGTATCTGTGTCTGGGAAGAAACTATAAAACCATTATCATAGAAAGGGATAGAAAAATTGGTGTAGTCATTAAAAATAAAGGCTATTTTGAACACTAGTTATATTTTGCAGATTGGCTGCCTGTTTAACATGTAATGGAAAAGTCTGAGAGATGTATGAGTGATAAAATTTTACAGACATTTTTATAAATATAAGCACTGACCCCAGATAAACAGATTTGCTAAATATTGATTTATCTGCTGAGTTGGGAAAGGAGCTACATTTCCGTTGTCTCTGTCTCACTACATCTTTCTCTCTCTAATCTGTCAGGGAGACAGTTTGTGTTAGTAATTGCTACACAGTTTTTATTTTACACATATCTGCACTGGAAAAACAGAATTTGTCAGTTAAATATGTTTCTAATCTCAGATGTGACTATATAGGAAAGGACCTGTGAATGGGGAATTACTCAGCGCATCATACGAACTTTGTCTTGTCTGTGGACTTTGGTAATAATATGTACACGTTAGCCTTGCCGGTACAGCTCCAAGGTGGAGCCTGTTTCCATGCGTACTGCTGGAATTGGTTTCTGAAGTTCCTGGTCACTAATACTTGTGCAAATGCAGGGAAGGCGATGGCTTGCGTCGGGTGTCGCTGAGAGCAGAGCCTGCCTGAGCCTGCAGCACCCGCGGTGGGTGAAAGAGGAGAAACCCCGGTCTGCTCTGTGTTCCACGCGCTTGCAGATCTCGCATGTTGGCTTTTTGCTTGTGCACTGAGAGCCTTTACTATGGGGCAAAGGAGGACAGCAAATACAAAAAAGCAGGTTTACAGAAGCACTTTGCAGAGCAGAGCTAGGCTTAAAGGACCAAAAAATATCAGGCTATAGACTTTAACAAATACGTGTTTCTTTCGTATTTCAAAACAAATGCAATTTTTAAAGGTTTCAAGAATCTCATCTTTTAAAGCCTGCAAAGCCTGAGAAGCACCTGCTGGACTGTGTCTTACAGCTCACACCTTCAAAAGCTTCTTTAAATGACAGATACTCGTATACTGTAAAGGGTTTTCAATCTCCTGGTCCTGTCCCACTCTGTAATTTCTCTTTGGTTCTAAGGGGAGCACTGTGGCCACGCTATCATATTTCTGGGTGGGAGGACAGGTCTTAATAAGTTTTTTGAGATTTAGTTGTCACATTTTGTGTGTTCGTTAATTTGATTTTTGAGCAGTGTCATTTTTAGGAGGTTTTTATTTGCACGTGGTTTATAACCCAAACTCAGTTACAGGCATAGATCTTGCTTCTCTATTTCAAGCAGGCAAGTTCACTTTGTTTAGAAATGTTTCCCTGTTACTGAACACAACTGATGTTCTTGGAGTGCTCAGATACCAGCTTTAGTAACCCACAGCATAGTAAACCTAATGTAGCCAAACTGTCTTTTCCTTATGAGTTTATAGGTGATGTATTACTTCAGAAWTAAAAAGTAACTCTGGAACAAGGAGGTTATAATGAGTGGCCCCAAACTCTGGCCTTGGGGCAGTCTAATATTTTGTCTGCTTAATTATTGTCTGTGTTATTGTCTGTTTTCAAAACATGAGACAGGTATTCCAATGCTAGAGATGATGACATTCGATTTTCAGAGACAGTTCTCACATTAGACTCTCAGCCTCTGGTTATGTCACATTTCCATGTATGTTGGTAGAAAAAAGCAATATTCTTTGACGAACGTGTCGCAAATGGTGTATTAGTCAATACAGTGGAGACCGTGACGATGGTGATTCTAGGTCCCACCGTTCTGTGCATAGTATGCGCCATGGACTAAAATGCAGCTGCATTTTGGTGGGGGTGTCAGGAAGGTTAATTCATGCTCCTGTGTACTGAGCAGGAAAATACCCTTGTCCTTACGTTCCCTTAATCTTTTTCTTCAGTCAGGTGCTACCTTGAATTGATATATAAAATATTACACATTTGCGCTGAGATGGGTCAGCTGGTGGCTGTCCAGTGTCAGGCAGCATATTTGCATCCATTCACCAAAATAAAAATCACATGCTCAGGCTTATATAGAAAAGAATTATTCTGTTTGTGATGTACTTACATGACACAAGAGGGAGCTCAAGGTTCAAATTGCTGCTGAATATTCATAGCTTTGTGTGGAACACTAGCCAGACTGTTTTAAACTGTTCAGTGCATTAGATTCAAGTATAAAATAATGTTTTCCTAGAATATGGTAGTTTAAACACTGGTGTAATGGAACTAAAGCTTCTTGATTTTTTTCAGTAGAAAAGGTACAAACAGGTTTTTTCTTCTGTGCTGAGTTAATACATATTAATTCACAGAGATTTTTTTGATAAACTTATTCAGGTATAAAAATGATATGTAGACTTGCTATCTGCACTGAATGCAGTTTCATAACTTTTGAGAGTCTGTAGGAGAAGATCACTCAATAAGCTTTGGTAGACAAATGAGCTTCAGCAGTAATTTTATGCCACTTAGCTTTTAATGGTAGTATTGGTACTAATCATTCTTCAGCAATGGATGTGGTGTTATTATTTGAAATTATATTAAAATAGAAGTGCAATTCCTGTAGGATTACTTTTGTGACTGGCATGTCAAATGAGCATGTTGAAATGATGGAAAATTACTGCATCTGCTTTTAAATTGGAATCAAAAATTCTTGAGCTTCTCTCCTACCAAAAGTCAGAATTTAACAGAAATATAATCAGGATCTTCACTGGTCTACTTCACTCATTTACAGCATGTTAAAATAACACCCGCATGTTTGCAGTGATATCTATGTGATGGTGGTGGGAATGTTACAAGAATGTGGGGGAACGAAGCTGGACCTCAGCCCCATCCCTCTCAGAACAGGCTGGGCCATTTGGAAGTTGTATTGGTGCTCTGTTGTAAAAGCCAGCAGTGGCCTTTGTCTRTATTTTGCCCAGATTCCAGATTTATTTGTGATCAGAAATTATCAGAAATGATAGCTTCCCCAGAAAAACACAGTAGCGCACTGCTTTTATATAAAAATATCAGCAAGGTCAGGAGTTTGGTAGGTAATTGTGGTTGTATGTGCAGCTTCAGTTACAGGCTCTACACCTCTTTTTGGTGGCTGTGTGCAACTCCTGAGATGACATGCTAGCTCTTTGAAACCTTGCATCTGCCTTACGAGGTCTCTTTCACTGGGTAAGAAATGCCTTCTCTGTCACTTTTTAGGGAAGGCCAATGAAAAATAACACCATCATAAATAGAATGTAAATGGGAGGAAAGGTTGAGACAAGATGTAAACTTAGGTAATCAAATTTCATGCTTGAGGCTATAAGCTGGCATCCATGGTTCAGAAAAATACCTTTTGTTCAGTATATGGTGAAAAAACATTTTTTTCCTCCTTTGAAGCATCAGAACGTAGGCTGTTGCCAGAGGCAGGAATTCAGGGCTAAATGTGCTGGTGAGCTGATCTTATCTGACAATTCCAGTGTGCCTCCTGCAGTTGGGAAAAATTATAAATGAGATAGATGAGAGCTGCTGGAAACTAACCCTGTGAAGCTGCAAGAATAATTTAAGCAAATCACCCCTCCTCCCTCCAAAACAAAGCACGTAGTGGGTAAAGAGTTGTTCTATATTATTTGGATATAACTGTGCCATTGCATTTCCATCTTCCTTTATATTTGATGGCTAACTGAATAGATTTTAGGACATCTGTAGAAAAAGCAATGAATTTGCCTCCTATTTGTAAAAACAAAATTTTGGGGCAGTTTATGGCACACTGGGGTCTAATTATCATTAAATAATGAGGATGCCAATAAAGGCTTTTCATTTCTATTCCCACAAGCGTACAGCTGTGCAATTAATCACTGCCTCTTCTTGAAGATATAGCACTCTTATGCCTGAGGTCCGTCATCGGGAGCCCCGGTTCCTGTTGGGGGCAGGGGATTCGTGCTGCCCCAGGATCGTTGCAGGGCTCCATGGTCCCTGGGTGCAGCAGCTGCCCTTCCCTTCCCTTCGCTTCCCTTCCTGCAGAAGCTCTGGCAGCGAATCCTGTACCTGCTCCGTGCAGCGTTGGCCGGGCTCAGCATTTGTCCCTTGTGGGCTGATGCAATAGGTGAGGCAAGGAACAGTTCAATGCCCTGCAAGACCTTGGAACTTTATTTACATATCAGCTTTCTCAGCCCACACGTATTACACTCACAGTCTACAGTCACTATTCTGACTGGCTTGAAGGAAGCAGAGAGCAGGTTTTCAGCAAGGCAAGTGGAGACAGGTTTTATGAACAGAATATACTTGCTGTGTGGTGAAAAAATGCCTGCATGGAGCAGGTACAGAAAACTAGCAACTGGCCTGGACTCTAGGTGCGGCCTTCTGGCAGGTCCCTGTCCTGGTTATTACCATTTTGGCTTCCACCAGGTGCTCCATGTTTAAGAGGCTGTCCTTGCTGTGCCATCCATGTGTCTCACAGGCACTGTTGTTTTCCCACCTCTCCTTTCCAGGTGCGAGACCCTTCCTCATTCTACTAGGGGCTGCTTCTTCCACTTCATTCACTTGCAAAACTATTTTTAATAGTGACAAGGAATTGCCTAGTGGCCCCACTAACCCAGGGGTCCCTGAAAACAATGTTTTCTTTTTAATCTTTTTTCTCCTTTGATAGACTCAAAGAGTTGTAGAAAGAGAGGGAGAGAACAAGACATTTCATACCATGGGATTCTCCCTCCCTCCTAAGACCTCCATGTGCTGAGTAAAGTAATAAAAGCAGCATGGAAAATTTGTAAAAATTCTGAATCTTTCTGTGAAAATCACACTCCTTCCTCTCCAACCCAGTCCGCAGCAAGTCTGTCCTAGAGCTGCCCCTTCACACGCATGGTATGCTCAGGGCAGACCTGACCAGCGCAGACATACTGTGCTACCTGGCAGGGGTCAGGGCTGGAGCGCTCAGCAGAGAGTCCGCACTGTGCTGCTGCCAGGAGGCAGCTGAGAGCAGCCTGATTGTGGCAGTCCTCCCAGGCTATTTTCTGTTAAAGGTGGGAGCAGCTCAGAATCAGGCGACGATACGTCTCAGAAACCCAGCACAGACCTCTCTGCTTCGTTCCTGATTAACCTGCACTGTGAGCCACGAGCCTGCATTGTAACATAAAGTCTTACAGCTTCTGAGTATGGTAACTCCATCAGTAGCTTTTACTTGATTACTGCACTAATGGATTTTATGTATCTCCCTAACTGCTCCCTAACTCCCTGCAATACTGCCTTACTCCTGCAAGCAGTACGCATGTGCAGCTTGAAACCCAGGAGTAGTCCCCTCTGATTTGTGCAGTTCCAAGCACAACTGTTTTCATGACTAAGGTCTAAGGCTTCCAATCTGCAGCCCAGTGTGCTAGCATGGAAACCTGCCCCTCTGCAGAAGACGGGCAGCTTCACCAAGGGGAAAGAGGGTTGGCTGGGAACCAGCCTCTGGACCAGGTTTCTGCCAATGAGGTGGGTGCAGATGGCTGCACATGGGCAAGGAAATGCAGTATGCTCTGTTCATGGCCCTAGCTCAGATGTTGGAGAGTTCCTCTCGATTTATGATTTGCAAACAGGATAGACATCTGCACCCCGATGGTGTGAATACTCCGTTTTGTCTTTCAGAAATGATTCTTAGTTCTGTTTCTACAAGCTCCAGACTTGTCCCTTGTAGAGCAGTGACATTAAGCTACATGACTTTGACTGCCTAATAAGTTGGGACTGGCCTAAGCTACTCATCTGGTAATTTCTAATAGTTCTATGTCTTGCCTTCTCATATGGGTCGTATATTGCTCTTTTCAAGATGAAAACTGATAAAAAATTGATTAAATGTTTTTTCCCCAAGCAATTTGCTGTGTTTGCACCATTTGCCTGAAGGAGAGCTGTCATTAGGGTTTCAGAGATGCTTTGAGAAATAGATTAGAGATTGTTCTTGCTGAGCATAAGTGTCTACATGGAGGCTATTAATTTTTGATAATAATTTCTCTTGTGCCAAGGTAAGATCCAACTAGGAGCTTGTAAGTGTATGTGAAACTATATAGACACAGCTGAATATCTTGTAAATCTCAGGAATTAGTGGACTTTTTTAGTCTGAACACTAAAACAAAACATCAGGGGAAAGAATTCACTTTTGACCAAATTGATTTAGAATTTTTTCAGTCATTTTTTTCCTGAGGAAAAGAAAGGTGATTCATTCCAAAACACAAGCCATAAATAACACCCCCCACACACACCCCAAACCTCTTTGTGATTAATTGTAAATTCATTTAAAAATCTTTTCTCATTAATTGTTCTTTAAAAAATGAAATTTCAAAATAGAAGATTGAAGTGTTCAATAAATGTCTACAGAAAGTATTTTGGTATTTCTGATAGGAAACATTAAATTTCAAGTCAGTATAATGTAACAGAATTTGGTCTATAGCTTTCCGAACTGGTTGCTTTGGTAAAAATATTACTGTGGACTGGTAAAAATTGCTAGACATGATTTCATCCTTCCCTTGCGCCTCTTGCCTTATTCCAGTGTAACTTTCAAAGTAGATGGGTTTGTGCATAACATTATTTCTCTTTCCCCTGCATATCAGAGCAGAACAGATTCAGACATCATTTCTTGTTCAAATTTTAAGAGAAAGTCTTTAACCAGGGAAAACCATTTAATTAATGATGACAAACTTAGGAGACTCTTCAGCTTCAACTGCTGTCTAAAGAAAGTATTGTTGAGTTCACTGTCACATCAAGGCCTCGTGCAGGATAATGTTAGCAGTTGAGATTTTTTCCAGCTATGTATTCTTCAGATCTGGATATTTAGTGTGTGTATCGTGGTCCTTGCTGTAAGTTTTCTAGCTGCCTTAAATTGTGTGTGATCCAAAGCTTATTGCAAGCTATGAAAAAGCTTTGAAGGGTTTGAAGTCTGACCCTAGTATGGTAGCTTTATTTCATTAACTAAGAGCATCCTAGAAGGTGAGAGGAGGAGTCAGAGACCGTGGTCCCTCCACTGTTAGGCTAGGAGACTGCACAGTAGGGGTGACTGATCCAGGCCTGCCATCTGCTGATGCAGAGCCATACTACAAAAGCCCTCCCGGCTGCTGACAGGCTGCTCGACAAGAAGCTGCAGCCTTTTCTCTCGGGCCAGCCTGCCCCACGGTGTTGATTCCCCTGGCTGTTGCAGGGCATACATGCCATGATATGGCCCTGGGCGCTTCAGAGGCCGTGAGGAAAGCAGTGGTCTGCTTGTGGATGGATGCATAGGACTCCTTTGCCCCCCATGTTGGCTACCTTTTGGTCCTTGGTGGTGTGCTTGACCTATAAAGCTGCAAAGGTCCTGACAAAGAGCTCAAGGAAAGATATGTACCCCCCTCCTTGTGCTTTGCTGCTGCAAATGTGATCAGGAGTTGCCAGACTGGTTTCCACTCATTACAAGAAAGAAGGAACGAGGGGCAGGACCTGGTCAGGGAGTGGTGCACGACCCTGTCCCTGCCTTCCCTCTGGATCCCAAGCAGGGCAAGTGGGATAAAGCATGAGCACGCTGCAAAAGCCCCTGGGTTGCTGCATGTCTTAAACCTTCATGGTATTTATTCACCGTGAAGACTCATAATACAAATCTATGTCTCTACCAGTAGAGCAGAAAAGGAAGTGTCAGAGATGACTGTCCTTGTAGTCATTTGACTTCTTGCTACTGATTCCTCTCCATCTGCAATAGCTAGAGACTGAGTTAGTGACACCTTGCTTGAGAGCCAGAAAGTAGGGTTCAAATGTGACACCTTCACCATAGGTCATTCCCACTGTGGCCATGGCAACCCAGTCACTCCTTTCTCCTGCTCAGCAGTCTGCCCTTAAACCAATACTGAAATTAAAGCCATTCAGTGCCCTGAAGGGAAAAGAAATTCTGCTAAAAGGTGCCAGCCCCCCTCACAATCTGTCTGCCTGGAACTTCCCAGGCAAGGACGCTCTCTCAGACATTGCTTGCATCTGTCCGCAAGGGAACGTTCATGTGGGCTGCTAACTAACCAGTGAGCAGTGTAAACACTCAGATGTAGAAGAATTTGAGCTCATGACCTCAGAATGAACAGTTGCCCGTCACCAGCTTCTTTGTGCTGTCCTTGCCATTTTTGTTCAAAATAGAAATTAAGTATCCAACAGTGATAGCTGTATAGACTTGCCAAGTTTTTTTGCATACTGAAAACCAGCTCTAACATTTGTTTGCAGGCTGTTTTCAGTGATTAATGCCTGTTCCATTTGCCATCAAAGTCACAGCAGTACCAAAGTCCACCCTGTCCCTTTGTAATGTTCTTCAGGATACCTCAAAAATGAATGATGCTGTAGACAACTGAAGCCTATTCAGATCCTATTGTAAATGTTGAAATGTCACATGCTTCCTTTCTTTTTTTCTTTTTTTGAAAAATCGTTACATCATTTATTCTTCCGTCTATTATTTGCTTTTTCCTTCGTCCTTGCCATTAATCATCCTAATATTTTTAGCACATAGATAACAAGTGGTGCTTTGTAGCTGATGGCTGTACCACAACAAACTGCCTGCTATTCTCTCATTCCTTTTGTCTTGTGTTCAGAATGACTTTGGCTCTTTGTATTTTATAATATCGTACACATCTTAAAAAAAAAAAAAAAAAGATTTCCTGTCCTTTTTTGTTGGTTTTAGCAGGAAAACAGAGCCAATCCTCTGGTTGTTTTTTTTTGTCTTGATGTTTGTAGACCTTTCCTTATGGCTCAGCATAGGCAGGTACGTATTTCTTCTGCTGAGTGGTGTCACCTCCAGCATGGGAGGTGTACAAGAGCTCTCTGCATCTCGAGAAAGGCTTGAAAAAATCACAGTTCAGGGTAGCCATTGTGCTTGAGGAGAGAGCTCTGTGTCTGCTTGGCCCATAGCAACAACTTGAAGCCATCAGCTCCTGTTTTAAGGTAGGTGGTCACCTACAAATTCTGAAGTGCTTTGTATTGCACCTTAAATGCATGCAGAATAATGTGGTCACCTTCAAGATCTGAAGTACTTTGTATCACTCCTTAAATGTGTAGAAAAATAACATGCTGCTTAATAGGTCCAGACTTTTGCCTTACTATGAGGAGAAATGTTTATGCTGTGCAATTAAGGGCTCATGCATGTTCTCTAGGTAGCATTCATCAAAGAGCACCTTGCTAAATATCCCAGTAGGCTAGTGAGGATTCATCCTGCCTTGGACTTGCCAGCCTAGCACATAGGCACGTCCTGACCTTGTTCAAGTCTCCCCAGCCTGGTGCTGGGAGTACAGGGATGGAGAATTCATCTCACTTCCTTCAAGGTATGCAGAGGCCCAGGAGGTCCAAGAAAACAGTCTGAGCGAAGTCCTGCTCCCAGAGACAGGTATTCCAGCAAATTAATTGGTGACAGGCTGAGATCTTTTGTGCCTGTTGTCTCAGAGGGTGGAAGAGGCACCTGTTTATTCCCATTGTTACAACCCGTGGAGGACAAGGTATCACAAGGAAGAAGGATGCAGTGGGTGGGTGTATCATGGGAGCTCAGCATTCAATTCCTTGCCTATTAGCATCTTCCAGGTATGCGCCTAAGTTGCTTTGGCCCAAATGGTCAATGGGAACCAGATGGAACTGGGTCCTTTTGGGATCTCTGCTTTAGGCTCTGTAACTTCATTCCCTGTATGTAAATTGAGGATAGTAGCACTTCTTTACTAAACAGATCATTTTTGATGATATCTGCATGAAAAAAAAAAGTCAGGTAATACTTGGGCATTATGTAGATGAGGGCTATGTGAGTCCCTGTAATCACTACAACTTCAGTTACTGACTTGAGCACATTTTAGTTGCTCTCTCTGTTGCGTTTAGCATAATGCCTTGTTAGGGTTAATTTTTTCTGTATTGCATTATACAGTCTGTTTACTTATTGGCTTCCAGGTGTGTACATTTTCCAGCTAAAAAGTGAAAAGTGGGTACATCAGTGCATAATTCTGTGTGTAGATGTGTATGTGCAATGGGAAGGTAATTTGAGTTTACGTATTGTTGGTGGGTTATATGATCTGCTTTGTATTTCTTTACTTGGGGATTGTGCTTGGAGTACTTTTACTGTGTTTAACAAAAAGGTGTTAGAGCTCTCATGCGGATGAAAGAGAAGGGAATCTGTGCAACAGAAATCAAAATTCTGAGGAAAGATGCTGCTAACTCTCAAATATTTAAGAAGTGATTACTCAGAAAGACTCCCCACTTAGTACCCTCCAGCTGAGAAGTGACTATCAAAAACCAGATCCTGCTTCAGGCAGATGGGGCTGCAGAAGCCTTTGTGCCACTTGTGTTTCAAGAGGAGGGCATTTATTCCACATCAAAGAATAAAGATTTCCTGTCCCTATTATTCTTCATAGGTATTTTTCCGCACAGTATTTTGTGGAGTGTGTATTCGTATTTAAATAATGGAATTTCTTCCTAATAATTTGGTCCTTTATGTAGTTACACCAGCAGTGAAGTTATGTTGAAACTATGACACTGTTTGTGGCAACAGAGTATAAAATTATGAACTCAAGGATTGTGACTTTACTGGAAAATCAAGTAGGAGAGAAGCTAAATTGTGGAAGAGAACAGTTTTAACCAGACATAAATCTTCAACAATATTAGAAGAAGAATTGAACAGTCTAGGTCAAGTAAATTGATTTTTGCATAAATATGCTCTTTCTCAAATTTGTGATGACATGAAAATCTTTTTATGTTTGACCTCTCTTCTAGTACAGTCATTTTTCTGGGACGCACCAGATAATCAAGGAAAACAATGCTTTGTATTTTTATTTAACTGTAAAAACATGAGTTGAGGCAGCTCAAAATTTCCCACATTGCTCTCGGGCTTTTCAGCCTTGACCTGGATCAACACTTCTCTTGGAGAAGTGAGAAGACACTTAGATCTCCATAACTAGATCATACTTGCCATCTACTAAGACTGGCCTTTTCTGTAGTGTTTTCCAGACTGATAAAAATAATGTTTTTTTCTAGTACTGAGCTACTGCATTGAACTTTAGTTAGATATGAGCTAGCAACAAATTACAAATGCTACCTACCTAAACTGTTTCCAGACCATGAAGCTAGTGCTGAAAAAGTCCATGTTCAAAACTTATCTCCTCAGATACTAGTATGACAGAGGCTTTGGGGCATCTGTAAGGAATCCTAGCAATAAGGGTGTCTATTGGATAACTGTAATTAAGCTAAGCCTGATCCAGTGCCCACAGATATCAACCAGTGACAGCAGGATATGCTAAGTGCATTTTGGCTGTTGGTGTTTTACTGTTTGGGGAACAATAAATGTTGATTGCCTTGATCTCTGCCAATTAGGCAGCAGCAAAAGGAAGGAGTTGCATGAAATCTATAAATCTGCTGGTGAGCAGACTAGATAGCTCTTATAGCTTCTCCAGTAAACTACTGCTTCCTCTATAAGGAATAAAACTTTGGTGTTTTGAATGATGAATTCAGATGTCTTCCTGGTGAAAAAGCAAGGGGGAGGGAGTTTAAGAACTCTGAATCATGAGATTTGGAAGTGTTAGAGTCTGATCTTTTTCTATACAACTTTAAGGCCTCCTATTTACTTTTTACTTGTATAAAATTCACAGGCTTAGTGACAAAAACTTAACCTGGAAGTACAGATGGATTGGAACTGTATACCTCACACCCTTGCAGATGAGAAAAGGTTAACAAATCTATTACTTTTCCATCTGTGGCTAAAGGACCAAACACCTAGTATAGGATATTAAGGCCTGGATAGAAAGTGAAATTATAGCACAGGTAAGAGTTTCCTTGTCTTGCTCTGCACACATACGTTGGAAAAACTGTATAAGGAAATGAGGTTAAATGTGTGTGCATTAGTGCATGCTTAGAATACATGCTGGAGGGACATCCCTAAGCAGGCAAAATAACCAGGAGAAGTGACAGGGGATCAGAAAGTGCAGGTCTTAACTGCCTTAAAAAGGATCTCTGAAGTCCTGAGCCTGGAGGAGAGAGTGGGCCTGGACTACCCAAATACCTCCTCGCAGGAGGCGGGAAGGGAAAGGGCTCATACTGGTGATGGGTTTGAAGGCAGCTGTAAAGATTACTAGACCTTGGGTCTTGTTTGGTGCCTTTGCCACCTCAGCAAGGACGGATCCCCTGTGGTGATAGAGGTGCTCCTATGTCAAGGTTAGCCATAAAGATTACTACTTTTTTGCTTTTACTGGTATGGAAAGGGGCTGTGCAGGCTTAAAACCAAAACACATTCCCTTTAGTAATGACGTATCTGGTCTGCTCCCTGCATCCCTTCACTACAAAGCGTCAGCTGTGGCAGTAGCCGGTGGCTTTGTCAGCATTGCAATGGAAGCAGGCGTTGAGAGAGGTGAAAGTGGGTAGTGAGTCATCTCAAAGAGTAGCCTGAGAAGGTATTTCAAGGTGGCACGGAAGAGAAGGGTAGGGTTAAGAATGAAGTAAGCAAAACTAGGCTGGTGTTGGCATAATCAGCAGAGTAGATAAAGGGACACAGAGAGAAGCAGAAAAGTGTGGGAATCACAGTGGTGAAAACCATTAAAATGCAGACAAGAAACTTGAACTTGCTGCAACAGCAGCAGTGAATTCAACGGCAGCCATGCTACACTATTAGGCTCAACGGTAGTTTTTTAGGTGGATGCTTACAGGGACATGCAGTACTCACTAAGGGCTAACGCCATAGGAGCTGTAGACAGCAGTGAGAATGACAGGGGTGCAGAAGCTGGAGGGCTTAAGCCAAGACTTGAGGTCAGAGTTCAGTCCCTGAGTTGAATTCATACAGAGCTGCAGTTCATATATTCATTATTTTCAGCCATTCATTAAGCTCCCATGTGTATCTCGATGTTTTTGGTGAAAGTGACTTCTGAAGAAGGCTGGAATTTTGACCTCTTAACATTGATGTCTTTTTATTATGTTTTGTTTTTCTTTGCTTTTAATGAGCCATAGCCAAGGTCTTTTCCCTGTGACATATGTCTGTTATTGTACAAATTAGGATATTCCCCATTTTGCTTCCTAAAAAATTCTGTGCTGGGATCATAGAATATCCTTTTGTATACTCTTGGTCATCTGTCAAGCCTGTCCGGGTTTCCATAAAGGGAGTTGGATCCTTGCCTTCTTGGCCTGCCAAAAGTCCTATCAACTAAATATTACAAGTTCTTGCTTGATTTTCATGCTCTTTCTACTGCTGTGAAGTTTATTACTAGTCTGCTTTTATTTTTTTCTGAGAGTTCACATCCTCCCCTCTCCTGAGACTGTATTTTCTTTTATGCTGAGTCAGGCCTGTTTTCCRCTAGTGTTGTCCATCTGTCAAGTTTAAAAGTTAGGCAGTCATGTGTTCCTATTTGTTTTCCACAGCCCCCAGAATAGGCTGCATGCTGCCAGACTCCAAGAGGTGCAGAGTCAGATCCTCTGTCAGGATTTAGCTCGGCACTGTTCCCCCGTTTTCACTTGAAAAATGCTCTTTCCTGGTCTAGAAATTACTGAGAAAAAGGTGTTCCAGATTTGTTTTACTTTGTCCCCTAGGAGTGGCCACAGCTGTTACTTTGATAAGCGTATGCTGTTTTGTTTGCTGTCCTGTCCTCTGTCCTGTGTCTCAATAATTCATTTAATGCAGAATGGTCTTTATGCTGCCAGTTCCTAGTTAGCTTATCAGCTTTTGGTTTTGTATCATTTTCATTGCTCATTATTTTCACTCTGAGTATAGAATTATCATTTGAGTGCCCTTCAGAGGTTATTCCACTTTAAACTGAAGAGTCTGCCTATGTGATGTTATTTCAGGCAAATGCATTCCTTGCCTCAACATAACAAAGACAGTCCAGTTAACTTTTACAAATTTCTTTGGTGCTTTCAGTGTGCCTTGAAGGTAGTATCAACTTTTCATGTATCTAAGAGAAGAAAGTAGGCCAATTCACCTACAATCTCTAGTAATTTTTTTTACAATGCTTTTCAAGCATTTTACAAGTATTCTTTGAAGCTCAAGTCAGTACATTTTCAGCATGCTTCTGGAAAACAGATGAACGCATTTGATTTGTTGGTAAGATCTGTTGCATGTGCACTCGGTAGCTGAATTGCTTTTCACYGTGATTTTCCATGTGTAGTTTGAATGTCTTCATGGGGTGGCACCATCCAGTCACTTGAAACCTTCTGGTAGCTTGTTCTTGTACCTGCAGTCTTAAAATTGTCGTTATAATCTAGACTGTAGGAGGTCTTTTTAGCCCTATGGAAGTAGAGAAATAAATGCTATTTGGCTTTGCGAAATTTTTGGAATTATCACATGAGCCGATTAGCAAACTGTATTTGTCTCATCATTTCCCATAATTATGAATAAACAAGATTATTCAGGAAACTTTCCCTGAAACCCATTGGAATAGCTCTGGCAGAGACCGTGTTCACATCGTGTCAGTTCTGCCTCACGAGATCTTTAGGGCAGCTAAACTCATTATGCGCTAGGTTTGAACTTTCTTGTGGTCTGTTGGTAGTCATTTCATCGTTTCAGAATGAACTCTTTATACAGGTATTTTTAGACTGATAAATCTTTTACTTGGAGAATATTTTTCCAGTTATGTTCACTTGATCATTTAGAAGACATGAAATTTTTCTATGTGGAGAAAGGGTCTGATTTTCCGGTGATGTATCTGAACTTTACCCTACACTGACTCCACTGACTTCAGCAGAAGTACTCCTGCTCTACATTAGCCTAAATTACATGCTTTTTCCTTAACTGCAAACAAACAAAACCCCAACCTGAACACATGCATGCACACACCGGTTTTCRGGTTAGCCAAGAAGTTATGACTTCCTGCATGCAAGGGTCTATAAAAAGGTGGAGGTTTAAAGATATCCCAAAATGTGCTCTAGCATATCACTTAGAGAACATTATTTGTTAGAGAACACCTTTGTCAGCTCATCGTTAGAATTCAGCTCTTCTTGCTGTAGTTCTTCTGTAAGTGGAGACCTGATTGATACCGCTTTCTATAAATAAGGAATATATCCATTTAAGTTAATGGAGCTAATTGCAGAACGACCTAATGTATCAGGCCAACTGAATAAATGTTATAGTCATGAAATCTTCCAAGATTTAATTCTACAAAGCACTTACACACTGAATATTCAAGTTTGGTAGATAAAATAGATTAAAAGACAGAAGCTGAAATCTGCAAACTCTGTTGTTCTTTTTAACTCTTTGCAGCTGACTTTCTAACAGTAAGTTTATCAAGATGTATTTCTTGCTCGTTTTTTTTAAATAAATTGTTTAATTGATTGTGGCCACTTAGCGAAAGGACGTATATRCCCTCGATAGGTGTCATGGGCTGATGATTCCTTTCTTAGAAACCTCTCAGCCAAGATACCCAAAGACTATAGACCAGGTTTGCCAAGCTGTTATAGAAATGAAAAAAGTATGATGTAAAGCAGGAGTACAGAACTAGCCAGTTTCTCCAAATAATGCAATTGTGGGAATTGCTCGGAGAGGAAGCACGATATATCTGTTGCTCAGTGTTAATGACAGTGGTCTGAAGGAGCTGGGGGGGGGACTCAGCAGCTGACAATATCATCTTATGGACCAGCCTAGGGATAGCTGAGTGAAAGGAGAATCCTATGGTGGCTGGCTTTTGCTTCTGGAGAATTGTTTTACACATCAGTAAAACTTCAAGCAAAAGACACTTGCTTTGCTTCCTTGAAGTTATTCATTGAGTCACTTGTAAATATAACCAGGCAAGGCATATAAAATTGTTATATATTTTGCGTGTCTTTCTACTTTGTGAAGAAGTGGGGGCAGAACAGTTAATCGGATCAAAGCTGATAATCTTGATTAATTATTTCAAGCACATTCTTCAGCCATATAGTTTTCTTGTCACTGCACACTTCTATGTGCCTTGAATTGGAAGAAAATCATTCCTGGTAGAGCCCTGTGGGTCAAAATGTCACATGTGCCAAGGGCTGCATCTAAAAATTACAAGAGAAATGCCCCAAAATTATGAATTTAGAGACACAACAGGCTGGTGTAGATCAGCAGTGGATTCAGATAATTGAATTTCAGGCAAGCCATTCCAACCCAAGGGTCAAATTATGAATAAATATAAGACAAAACACACCATCTGGTGAACCATGCCTAATGTAACTGAATTAATTGTTCWGTGGAGCTCAAGACCAGTTAAATAGCTTATCCGTATTTCTCATTGCTTCTTACTAAATGACACATTCAAAGCTCTTCCCTTCCTTCTCCCCCTCTAACCCTTTAACCTCTGAGTCATTTAGTGATGGTGGGTGGTGTCTGCTCTGACAGTGTGTTGAGTATATTGCTGGAATAAACAGGCTACTTCAGAATTTTTTTTAGCCAAATAAGAGCTTGCAGTGAATGGCTGACTTTAAGAAATATGGGCCTAAAAGGACATAATTTTAATTCATTATTTGCATAGTGGTATATACTTCTGGGTGGTTTTACAGGCAACATGTATCTCCACTATAGTTTCCTGTTTAAGCAGTTATACACAAAAATGAAGAAAGCAGAACTGGATGTTAAAATGATCGTTGTACAGTCTAGCTTTGTTTCAATTATTTTACGATTTTGTTGGTTATAAAATTAGTGGCTTGCTTTCTTCAGACTTTTCTCACTTTAGCAGGCTGCTGGACAGCTGTTCATCTTAGAAGGCTGAGAAAACATTTTTTATAGATGGCCCAGTCTGAGGTTTTAATGTGGTTTTCTGAGGGGGCATTGGGGAGGGTTGTTTGTTGTTGTTCGTGGTGGTTTTTACAGATAGTTTATGTATTTGTACAGGAAATAGGAAAATCACATTTTTATAAATCTAAGAAAAAAATGCATGAATGTGACTCTTAAGAACCAGTAGACTTTCAGTCACTAGGAGTTGGAACATACCAGTGTGTCTCAGGAAAATGCTGGTGTTTTAGCCCTTGTTGATCATAGCGGAATTATGCAACCAGTGCCAACAGAAATGATGAAATAATGCAAGGCAGCTATGAAAAATATTTGTGTTTCCAAATTATTTCTCCAGTGATTTCTAATGCATAATTATCTCAGAAAGATTGTGGCTAACAAATTTGAAAAACCTCGGCAAGTGTACCTCTATTTTTGTAGTTAGTGTATTTTACTCTTACTTTATACCGACTGCAACTGTGAAGGTTGTAAGGTTGTTGAGCAAACTATTTCATGAAATGTAATTTTTATACTGTAGAGATGTTTACAGAGGTTCATGGATTCCTCTGAACAGAATGCGAGGCTTAGGTTTTCACATTTGCCTTGTGGTGTTAGATGTCTGATTTCTCACACAAATAAAAATTGTGACTCATCTTAAGCAGCTATATTGGGCCAAATAAGAGAAAAAATAGGACTAAAGTTAATAGAATTCCATTGAGACACAGATCAGGTTGAGAACATCCTGAATTTCCAGTACAGCTTCTTCTGAAACTTGCAGTGCACATTGCGAAGCGTATGAAGTTTGGTGTGGTTTGTTGCTCTTTGATCCCTGTGGTGAGTCCATATGGTGGAGCTGCCTTCATTCAGGAAGAATACAGACCATTAGCCACCGGCTCAAAGCACTGGGGAGCTTAGTGGCTGTTAGTGGCACAACTCGGAGTGATAGCACCCTGAGGGAAATGGAGTAATGGAAATAGTCTCACAGCTGGAGGTTGATCAATAATGCTTGGAAAAGCTGCCTATAAGAGCTTTGATCAGACGCTCGTATCCAGACTGGTATCGTCTCCTGTAGGGAAGAAGGAAGGAAATGGTGTGAAAACAGCACCCTGTTCCTAGGCTTTTGTGACTAAATATCATTGCTAGGTAGGACTATCGCTAATGCAACTCCTGCGGTTGTTTGCCTCTGAAATTTGAAATACTTTGTTTTGTATGCTGCTTTCAAAGTCTTGAACTATCTAAAGAGGTATATTTGTCTTTGAGGGAATCCTGTACCTTAATCCCTTTTCATATTACCAGCTAGAAAGAACACAGAATGTCAAATAACATCTGTTTTTATTTGAAAGTAAGTGTTTAGATTCAAATATATTTTTTATCTATATTTATATAGAAAATAAAATGTGTGTCTTCAGTTAAAATGCAATCCAGTGTGTAAACAGCATTTCACTTTTTATCTCTTTTTAAACCTGTGATGAGCTATATTAAGTGAAGTCTAAAATAATTACCACTGTTCTTCTGAAAAACTGTAAACCTGGGTTTGGAGGAGGGTTTTTATCATTTGTTTTTGTTTGTTTTTAAAGCATCGTATCTTTGCCCAAAAGATCAGTGCAACAATGCTGGCATGAGACTTATGGCTCTGAAAAACATTGAGAATTCTGCCTGTACTTGCTGTTCCTTGGGCTCCAATATAATGGTTACTTCAGGATTGCTCCAGGGACTACAATATCTTTATACAACTTTCCTGGTCATTTGAACAAACGTTTCTGGGTCTAGTCTGGAATAAAGTACTAGAGCAGTAACCAGACTTAACAGTTTAGTATGACAATTTTTCAGTTAAATTGCAGGTTATTAAATAAAGCGAGCCAATTCCTGATCTTACTTAGTGCACATTTGCAGTAATTCAGGATCTGATGTCAACAAAAAAAATGTTTTAGATAGTGCAAAGAAGTGAAGTAATCAAATTATCTTTCAGGAAATATATATTATTTATTCTGAAGTATTTTAGGCATGATACAGAGCTAGTAGAACAATTCACTCTTTGCAGGATAGCAGTTTGAGTCAGATGGATATGAAACCTTTTTCTAGTACAGTCTTGGCTCCTGGATGCAATGGACTGCAGGAATTTCTCCTTTCTCACTGACTGCGTGATTATTCTTCAGTTCTCTGCCTGTCGTCTTTCCCTCAAGAGTTGTAACCCATCTTCTCTGTTGCAGGAATTCACCCCTTTAGCCCATGTGAGTCTTTCTCAGCTCAGTTTTGTTACAGAAGTGATCTCTCTGTAAGAACACTGAGACTGGATGACAGTTACAGTGCCAGCAAGTGGCACCCAAGCATACGTAGCAGGGCTTATGGGTTATTACGAGGAAACCCAAATTTGTTTTTGCTGTGTTCTGCAAATAAGTCCTTTTGCCTCTCTCAATATCAGCTTTTTACACCATTCATTTGGCAAAGAGATTATATCTGCATCGCCACTACCAAAGGTTGGTAGTTGGTTTTCCAGGCATTGCCAGTCATGCAGCTCACATTCCAGGCAACCCCCAGGCCAACTCATGTCCTGGRGCCTCCCAGAGCAGTTGGATGTAGCTGTTTAATGACTGATATACTGAAGCTATCCTAGAGCTAGGAGATACAGGACTCATGCATGATTCACACAATTCAAACATGCTTTCTCTGATATATGAAATTTAGGTATAGGTAATCCACATTATAAATCTAACTACAAAAAATTCGGTCAGCAGAGTTATCTGAACATAATTTATGGATATCTCTGGAGCTTTAAAGACTCAGTCCTTAAACACTGATTGGACTTTACATGTATGAGTATCCCCCTTGTCTCAGTGGACTGTGGACTCATGCAAAATGATCCTATTTTCTTGACACAACATGTGTAAAAGAGGGTATGTATTTAGCAGCAGCAATATAAGACAGTTGACTGAGATGGACTTTCCACATTTTGTGTCCTTTTGAGGACTCTTAAGCATGAGTCTTACCGGCCTGATGGCAAAGCTGTTGTCTCTGAATTGGTCACGTTTATACAAACTCTGTCAGTGCTGTAGGTTTCTAATAGTGCTTAGAGGCATTTATGAAGGCTTGTGATTCACAGGGAAAAAAATATCCAGAAATAGCCAGAAAAAATACAACCCGAAAGGGAAGGCAATTTTGAATTCTTTGTTGTGGTTTATAATGACTTAAGCCTCTAGAGAAGTTCTGATAGCTCTAACAAGGAGTTGAATGGAGAGCATTCAAGAGCAATGAAAAGAAAAACCCTTGCTTTTTGCTGCTGTTGATGAGTTTCTGATCAGATGTTCAAACAAAGCATTGCATACTGAGAATCACTGAACAGACTGCTAAAGGATGAGCCGATCCATTTAATTAGATTTGTCCTGTATCGCAACTAGATGATCTCAAAAAGCTGTGGTAAGTGTTCCTATACATCTACTTCAGTAACCACGTGTTTTAATATGATGAGCAACAATTAGCATTAGGTACGATTTCAAAATAAAGGCAGGCAAGTAAGGTGCCTCAACTTCCCTGTCCAGATGAAATAGTAAAGTGGGTTGATATGACTTGCAGCAGTCTAGCCTTTTAAGTAATATTTAACTTTAGCCTGGTTCTGCATGGGGACCTTGGTCCAGCTGTCTGAGTCTGCTCGTGAGATCAGAACCTTACCATCATTTTACATATGTCATTTGCATAGTGAAGGTTTATACTACCAGATTAGTTTATACTTGTACGAAATACACATCAAGAAAATTAACAACAGTGCCTTTTAAAAGCTCAGTGAACATAAAAATACAAATTCACTGAAAAGATTAGCATTTTTCCACTTCTAAATGCTGTGTGGCTACTGATATTAGTGAAAGATATGCTTTTTCTCGATACTTTGTGCTAAATCATATTTGTTCTTTTCTTGAGAAGTGAGATTTATTGAGTTTACTGGAAAAATGGACTACGCTCTCTTCTTTCTCTTTTTAAACCACRCCTTTGACAACAGTATTCTGCAGTATGTTTTGCCATCAGTTTATATGAAATTTGTTGTTCATCCTAAATGAAATTAAGATAGGACAAATGTATTCTGGAGATCTAGGTCTCCCCCTACCATAGAAAGACAATAGAATTTTGCAACTTTTTCCACTTTCAAATGCTATCCTTAACTTCAGCCTGAATTGGTTTACAAAGAAGAATTCACTGAGAGAAGAACATCTGGGATATTGAAGTATGTAGATATGCTTAAAGTGAGCATTAGTTGTAACAGGACATTTCTCTTGACATTTCAATCCAAAGGAGCACACCCTATTACTACCTGAGTTTATAAAGATGCCAACGTGGCATCTAAGTGGGCTCCTCCCAGGCACGTGTCAGAGTCTAGGAGAGTTCGGTTTGGGAATAGCCTCTTCTTCAGCTCATAACTGGGTCATGCAAACATCCATGTTCCACTTTGTGACAAACGAGTACCAGAATAATGAGGGTGGTTGCCCACAATGCCCAAAAGCATGACCCGCCAAAAAAGTTTGTTATATATCTCTCTGGGATTTGCAGCATGTTGAGGATGGGTTGCACTTAGCTTGTGTGGACAGATCAACTCTCTAGCCAGTACGGAGCAGTTTGAATACTTCCAGAAAGCACGAGGTTCACCGTGCATTCACTGATGACTTCCCCTCTTCAACTATGGTAAAGACACGTTTGGATGTAGAGCCTGAACGTGCACAATTCTGGAATTTTACCCAACAGAGTGCAGGTGTGAAGCCCCAAACATGTTTGGTTTTGAGAACGTGCTACAGTATCCACAAAAGACTGGCAATCAGTATTTAATCAACAGTCAATGTGAGAAGGCTGCTGATACAGACGGGCAGTTACAGTGTGAGAACAGCTGCTGTTCCTCAAATAATGCAAGACTGGGTTAGAGAGAGTTCTTGTACAGGTACCCCTTCCTAGTAAGTTCATATGCAGATAAGGCATGGTGAAGACCACTGATATAGCAGGTGCTGCTTTACAGTGTGCCTAGCAGTTTGGTTATAAACTGCTAATCTTGCAAGAGAAGACTAATCTCATTTTTTGATAAAGTTTTTTTTTTTCAAAATCGGATTGCCATTTCATTAAATTTTACTACAATCTCACGATGTTTAGTTTGTATCTTAAATCCRCTGGGTCTCTGTGATTATGCAAGAATGATTTTTTGGAAGATACCAGCCTTCGCTGTTGCATAGAAGAATTCCAGAGTGTGTGTTTTAAAGGCTCAAGTATTAAAATATGAATAAAAAGAACCCATATGTGGTTTATGAAATTAATGTTGGTTCATGACTTGAATAGTTTGAAGTGATGACGTTGCAAGAAACTATGTGTTTTTATTCTGGTTTGGTGCATTTAAAAAAACGTAAATATTAATTACAAGTTACTATTACTATTTACAGAATACTTGTTTTTTGTAAGCTCCCTTTAATATGATTCTTGATTCTGATGAATGTTTTCAGACACTGATGTTTTCTTATTCTCTTTTTCAGTTATACCAACAGAGTTGTTTCCAATGGACTGAAGGCACAAATTAATAATCCAGAATTGAAAGTCAGAGGACTAGACCCACTCATCAGTAATTTAATTGATAAACTTCAGCACTTTAATCAAGTAAGTAAGTTTTAGAGGCAAAAACATTTTATCACTGGATCTGATAACAGAACTGAAGATAAAAATATTAGGTGGTACTGCTTCTCATATTGCATTTCCCAGGAATCATAGCCCTGAAATAGCCATGTAGGAGGCTTGGTACTAAGGGGTACTGAAGACACTTCTGTGTGACCTGTATTATGAATTCTAGTGAGGCAAAATTATTTCCCTGGAAGTTGCTCTAATTCACAGTTGTTGTTTCATAGCTGTTGATTAACTGTCCTACAGACCAGAGTCCCAGTAACGTGGAGGAATTCCCGAGCCCTACAATTCACATCAAGCTTGTGACTAGAGTCAGTCAGTGTGAGAGCCTTTTGGAGTCCTATGACATTGTTGTGTTGGAGGAATACACTCCTAGTTTGTGCAGCTTCCTGTTTTTCAGTGACATAAACAGATCAAAAAATTGAATGGGTCTTTAAGTGTGTGATAATTGAACCTTACACAGTGTTGAAGTCAGGACAAAGTGCTCCAGAATGAATTAACTGTGCACCTTTGAAAACATTTCCTCGACAGACCTTGTTCTCAAGCCCTCTTGTCCAAAACGGAAAGATAACCTACCAATAAGTCTGTCAGAAGCATGATTAACCGATGTCTGCCTCTGTCATCTATTTGCGCTCCATTAGATGTGCTTGCAGTCCAAGTTGATCTGCAGTCTTTCAAAGCTAAATGCATGATTCTGTAATATTACTGCTTCAGCACACCTCTTTGTGTGTTAAGGTAATGCCATTAACAGAGATTGATTTTCATTTAAAGCAGGTATGTTTTGTTGTCAACTTGAAAGAATGCTTACAACAGTGCAGTCAGTCAGATGTGTTTGCACATTAGCCTACTCATAATCCTTCACCTTTAAAGACTGATGGAACATGGGGATAGAAATAGTCTCTAGGAAACAGCTATAAGATCAAAGTCCACCTATGCAGGTGGGGCGTGCAGGAAGAAAAGCAGTCTGCACTGGTAACATGGCAGGAGGATTTGCCTAGTCAGGATGTGGGAGGTTATGAAGAGTGTGGCCATGACTCAGAGTCATGGTTTGATCTCTTATTTGCTCCTGCAAAAGTACAACCCCACTCCACCTCTCATCAGCAACAGGTGATTAATCCATAATCTAACTATTAATTAGCATTTTTTGTTAAATCTGTCTTGGCTCTAATATTCTGTGGGCTTCAGTTTAGTGATTCTTTGTATCATACTGCTTGATTTAACTTGCCATGGGGGATTACAATAAACACTCTTGTGCAGTACTTAATGTCAGAGTGAAATAAACATTATGTGGTTAGATTGATGAAAAGGATAATTCATTATTTATCTTCCTTTGCGTGTTATCAAGTAGAGTGTTAATTTACTTTATTAGATATATCCATCTGTGTAATACTCTTCTGTAAACACTGACAAAAGGAAATAGTTAGAAATAGATTAAATTAAAAGTAGCTGTGTATTGCGCATACTATTTCATTGTGTCCTGTAGAAAAATAAAAATCTGAAGGGTCTCATTATAATGAGCTGTTTACCTACTTTCTTAAGTTATGTACATTTAAAAAAAAGCTTCAAAGACCACTTTTCAGTCAGTAGAAYAATATGTAATTCTTTCACAGCTCTTTGTATAAGTCAGAAATGTTGCTTTCTGTTACTTCTAATTCTGCTTTTGGAGAATATCATCCTTAAGTAAATGTAACTCCCATCAGATTGAGGTGCTTAGAAATAATGGATTCCAAGGGTGAAGGATTAAACAGAATACTGATTATTGCCCTAAGATGGTTTGTTCTTAAGTACTTGGAATAATATAAATTCCTTTGATCATAATTTTAGTAAGATTTCTTCAGAGATCAAAGCATCAAAGAAGTTGCTAAATATCTAAGGCTTTTGCATACAACATCAAACATGTGTAGCTGTTTTCTGCTTCTTGAACTTTCATTTCAGTTGTGATGTTAATATAGAAATAAAAACTGACACTGAAAAGCCGATTAAATCAGGCTTTTAAAGTGTCATCAATAGTGTGTGTAGACTGTATAGCGGAAGAGTTATACAGAATCCCATTACTCATTTTATGGGCAAATTGATTTTTTTATCGAGTTATTCTTTTCTCTTTTTTTGTAGGCAATATGTAAGGGGGAATTTAAGCAATGATAAAATAATGTGTTATCTTTGTATCTCCTTAAATATTTGAAATTTGCAACACCATTTTATGCAGTAGCATAACATTTTATATACAAAAGCAATCCTAGAGAGACAGGAAGCTTGAAGAGCAGAGAACAAAGGAATGCACAGAGTATCCATCATAGGTGATTGAATGCATGTAGGCCTCAGTAATCCTGTATCACTTAAGTAATATTGCTTAACTACATAAAAGTATCTTTGTGGATAGGAGACGTGTTAGGATTTTTAAAAGAAATAACATATCTCTCTTAACGAAGCAAACTGTAGCCATGCTGCATCTACCCCAAAAAAGCCTGGACCTGTTTGGCTTTCTCTCTCCTGATTCTGTTTTGCAAAGGTGCACATTCTTGAAAATCAGGATAATCAGCCCCTAGATTGATTTGCTGAGGTTGTGGAGGCCTGTCAACTACAGCAATGTTTAAACCATCTGGATTCATTTTTCTGAAAGATGTGCCTTAGCTCAGCAATTCCTAGTCTTTTGTGGAGCAAGTCTAGTTGCCACTGTCTTCCATAGCTCCTCTTCAACCTCCTATCTCCTACTGTTAGACCCTGGCTCTTGCTCCTCACTATGAGACTGTCGGTAGTCACAGAAATAAACCATCCTCTGCTACCAGATGTCGGAGTGGGGGGACGGACCCGGAGTAACGATGAGTCTCAATATGAGTATGGTCGTTCTCCCTTTATTAGAGCTTACACARAGTATATATATCGACAAGCAATACGCATGAGCTAGCAATAGTTACATGATTGGTTACAGTTTCTGTCCATACGCATAAAGCAGATATATGGTTGGTGCAAGGTTGCTGTCCGCGCTCCATCRACATTTATGGAACCTAGTTCYGTCCAGACTTGTTTACCAGTTTTGTGAATACCTTCTTTTGTAGTGCTCAAGGTCGCTGCAAGGCTTGCTCGGCCGCTGCAAGGCTCGCTCGCCTTGGCCTACATTCCTTCCCTTACCCTGAGAACGGGATTGCTCATCCCAATCAGATCATGCCCTCTCTCGCTTAACCATTCTCCCACATGAGACTACTGCCACAGCCTCCCTCCCCCATACTGGGAATCCGGTGCTGAGGACCCAGGGACYAGTGTGGGAGGGTTGGTAGGGGCTTAGATAATACAGGGGACTGAGATAACACTGGAGCAAAAGGCTTGTCCCTGACCATGCAGAAGTAGCAGCAAACTATTAATCTGGGTAGTTTCGCTGTGTAGTTCTGCATCTGTCCTTACTGGAGAAGGAAAACGAGCAGCAGCAGAATGGACTCAGGGATGTTACACGGCCAAGTTGCATGGGCCTRGGGCAGCAAGGTCTTGGTAGGGTGTCATGCTGGAATCAGAGCATCTCAGAAAGAAGGTGGGAGGCAAGTCTATCCCAGCCCTGCTACTTTTCTCTCCAGTGAGACAGAAAGCTGGGAGGAAGGAAGGGAGTCGCCTTCTGAGCAGACTTGCACCAGACCTGCCATGAAAGCTCATCCCGTCTGTTAGGTGACCCTCACCAGTTGGGAACCATTGCTCCCAGTCCAGTCACACCTGTCAGTTTTGAGGTAGGAGCTCAGCAAAGTCCTATAGCCTGTATTATGCACCTGTATTATCCATGAAGCTGTACTTAGATGTTTGCTGTGGTCTCTTTTGGTTTAAAATCTGCTCATTTAAATCCCAAACAGACTTTGGTCTACAGCAGCCATTCCTTTGTTAGCTCCTTGTTATGACTTTATCCACAAATGTAAAAATATTTACATCTTCCTCAGTCCAAAATCCTTTCTATTTGCTTTGGTAGCTATTACCTGAACAAAACTCTTGTCAATGTATTATTTTTCTAGTTGGTATATCTCAGCTGGAGCATGTTACAAATAATCCATACACTACTCTTCTTCCATTTCTGACTTTCATTTATGCCAAAATGCCAATTCACTGGAGATTATAGCAATTTTTCATGTTTTCTTCTAGGAATTAAATCCTCATCACATAGTATTTTTTAAAAACAAAATGAATATGCAAATACCAGGCTATTTCATAACCACTTGGTAAAGCCAAAAGTAAGGTGAAATTTAGTGAATATTATTCAACAATTACTGTTATTTGCATCCCTTGCAGATAAGATATTTGAAGCATTTATTGTAGCTGTGGATTCACATAGCAATACAATTATTGAGTTACAATTTATAATAGTTTTTACTTTTAGTAATGCAAAAACAACAGATCAAATGAAGTTCCAGGAAGATTTTGAAGAACTAGCAGTTAGAAATAACATCTTTTCCTCTCCCTTTTTTTGTAAATAGAGCAGATGTGAACTGCAAAAGATAATAAACATAAAATTCCCCATTGCCCCTTTTTTGAGGTACTACTTCTTGCCATATAGTTGCACTTAGATATGTTTAATGTTTGTCTTCAGCATAATAATTTTCACAGTTAAAACACAAGATTCTGCGATCAAAGTTAAAAATCCTAAAGGATCAATCACATTGAAAAGCAATGGGAATGTTAGAGAAAAGTGACAAAGCTTTAACTGTAACTTTACTAGCAGCTTTACATGGACATTCTCAAAGGATTATAGTATAATAAGTATTATGCAAGTTTAACTTATTTGTCTTTTGTCAGCCTAAATCTAATCTTGACAGAGTTTGAGAATACAGAGTGCTTTGCTGTTGTCAGTTAGAGATGAATGCTTAGGCATGGCTCTAATTCAAGAAGACAGTGCAATATCCTTATGCTTAAAATGAGAGTGATGCCAAAGCAAATCTTACTGAATCTCTACCTATATATATATTTTTTTTCCACTAAAGTTTCATGATCTCCCAGCTAAACAAAGAAATGCATTCAACTAAAATTTCTTTAAGAATTGCGTATGAATGATGCCATTGTAGCAAAGTTCCAAGCAACAGCACCAAGATATTTATTATCAATAATATAAGCCAGCCGAAATTTAATCTTGAATGTGAATTAAATTGAGTTAGACAATAGAGAATAATACAATAAATCATTTACCTACTACTTAATTTAAATGTGTATATTTTTTTCAGACATTTGTAAAATTTATTACATTAGAGAGTTTTTATATGAGATTTAAGTGGAGACAAGTTGGTTTGATTTTCATCCAAAGTCGTAGCTGGCTTGGACTGAGACTTGAAATATTCTGTTCTTAATTTCATCCAGTGAAAACATAGGAGAAAAGGTAATCATCTTAGACTGTTGTTATATTACCCCTACTTGGGACTTAAACAGCYTATGTAGGCTTAGAAATATTACTGCTTGTGACCCCCCCCCAACATGCAAAGACTTGTGTCTCTTCAAAATAGAGCATATTTTTTAGAACTGGATTTCCAAAACAGGTCCTCTTTTTCTATCCAAAGAATTTGGAGACTTTGGATATTTGTTCAGGAATTCAGGTGTTCCATATCCCTCTTGGAACTGCAAAGCAAGACATCTGG
Organism: Apteryx rowi; assembly: GCF_003343035.1. Lineage (NCBI taxonomy): Eukaryota > Metazoa > Chordata > Aves > Apterygiformes > Apterygidae > Apteryx > Apteryx rowi. The sequence continues at coordinate 1,116,990 of NW_020450772.1, forward strand.
AAATCCCAGATATGTTCTCTCTCTCTCTCTCTCTCTGTTGGCTAACCATACAGAATATGTGTAGTTTAGGGCATTGAATTTACTGCAGAGGTGCAGATTAATGTAAAAACACGCACTTAACAGATTGGGTAGGTCCTAGACACATAATGCATGGTGTGTGTATGGTGCACTAATAATCTGTGCACACTCAGTGTATCTGGCTTTCAGGATTCGTTGCATGCAGAGTCTACTCTACAGGTACTTCTGTGATGGAAATCCCATACAGAAATATAGGAGGTCTAAAGCTTTGTTCTTTACAACATGATGTTGCCAAGAGCATGCTGTCATAGTCTGCAAGGATCCCACGCAAATGAAAAGCCCCAAGACTGATTTTATCTTATGCAAATAATGTAAGACCCACATTGCTACTAAACTGGTGTACGTGGTCCTCAGCAAAACAGTGACTGTTGGTTGTTAGCTGGGGRATTTGAATGGTCTGGGTTGTACCTCAGCTTGTCTGCAGCTCAGCAACGATCGGGAGGTTCTCATCAAGGCAAATGTTTTTGTGGCTTACCTGGTCCGTGCTGAATTCAGGTCACTGAAATTAAAGGTGGTAACAACCCTCACCCCTTCATCTCCAAATGGAAAGAGTAGCACAAACGATACATAAATCTGAATTAATACAGTAGTCATTGGTTCATTAATAAATAGCAGCAAGCAGTGCGTATACTTTGGGAAAATAAAGATAGAATTAAAGAAATTGAAACTATTTTAAGATCTTATAATTCCAGGAAAGAGCAAATGAACTGTTTATTTTTTATCTCCGACTATGCTGGATAATAATTATTCACCCCTATTTTCAGATAAACTGTCATCTCAAATTACTTCATCATTTATACAGAGTTGTTTTCTCACCCTATTTTTTTAATGTTCATTCTTGTTGGATTCATGGGCTGTTTTTCTTCTCCCCTGCTAAGAATCAGACATCTCTTTGCTTCCAGATATATACGCTGAATGCCCAGCTCTGTGATAACTTAGGATCTTTTTCATAATCCATGTGCAATGAAACAACTCATCCCAATGCTTGAAACAATCTACCTTACCCAAAGACTGAGCTTAATCTTTCTTTCTGCAGCCTCCTGTATGGTTTTCAGTTTCTTAGGAAATATATATGTACATATGTAATGTACACTGTATAAAAGTATTGGAGACATCAGATTTCATCATATCTGTGATTAAAGCAAGAAAAGACACATAAATGCTGCCAGCATTGGAAAAAATAAACAAACAGAAATCTAATAGCAATTTAGCTCTGTCTTGTTTCTTTTAAAGAACCTGGCATGTTTCTGTCATATGTAGTTCTTAGCAAGTCATCTTTGAGTCCATTGCTTTTCACTTTTGTAATATATTTTTACGTTATGTCAATCAAAGTTGAGACAAAGCATTTGCTGTCTATTGTGGGATTCTTTTGTTACCCAGAAATACCAACTCAACAAGAACCCCCTTGCAAAGCAGCGTATCATACAGCAGTGCATCTGCATGTAGTAGCATATAGCAGGCTATGTAGTAATGGGGCTGTTTCTTGCAGTAAAGGCTGTGGGTCTCAGACAATTGCACAGTATTTAGTTGCTGACTGAGTAGGAGCATTTATCTGTCAGGGCTTCCATTAGAAGGTGTAAAATTCACAAGAAATTTAAATAGTGGGCTTGGGGCATCTGAAGTCTGTCAAAATCTTATGCTGCTCTCAGCTTTCTGCAAACTGCTGTTGCTCTGAGATCAGTAATTTGTGTCTCTTTGCCATTTGTGACTCTTCTGCCTCCCAGGTGAGGCTGCTGGGGAGCGCCGCCGCGGAGGGGGCACGCGGGGGAAGCAGCAGGGACGAGCTCCCAGCTCTGCTCCTACTGTGGCGCTGAAGGAAGAAAAATGCATGCAGATTCCCTTTGCCCGCACAGGTAGAGAGGCAGATAGAAAGACCAGACAGTACTAACCCGGTCCTGAGGCTGTTYGTCTGGAGAGGTGGGAACTCCTAGTTCAAGGCCTGGCAGCTCCGGGCACTAGCTTGTGCAGGAGTGATACTGTTCTCACATAATCTCCTGTGTTTTACAAAGAAAAGGACTTTGGAAGCTCTAACCTTGGTTCTGCTTTGGCATTAAAACTTATGTCAAAAATAGATGTTTGCCCATGAATCAGACTGGAAAAGCTTTTTCTCTGACCAGTCCTGCTGCAAAAACATCACTGGAGCATTGTTTTCTGGAAAGCATATGTTAACATTATAATTTATTGCTAAGTGACGACCCRAGGTAGTAGGTGTACATCATGTCTGGCTGAAATCAGTACACTATTGCTGACCTGAGGTCTGCAGGGTGTTTTTTATGTTTTTTTTAAATATAGGGACTTGAGATATAATTAAATATTTATAATTAGGAATGAGAAATTATTTTTAGTATTAAAAACAGCATAGAGGTTTTAATAGAGACAGAAATCATGTAAAATACTGGCTCAGGAAACAAAATTGTAACATTTTAAAATAAGACAGATCTGAGACTCTATGTAAATCCAACATATCTTATTATATGCTGGCAAATATATAATGCTAAAATGACCATTTATTATTCATGTGTTGTGTCTCAGAGTATGCTGTGCTATTTGTCTTGCAAGCATTTTCAGAAATTATTTGCCCAGATGGGCCATTGTATGTGTTTTGTTTTGTTCATTATGGGAAATTAGTCTAAATAAATCAAAATCACATACTGAGTCACAGTAGTGGCTTGAGCCAAGTGGGGAAGAGGAAGGAGAGAGCTACCGTTTCAATCTATAACTGAGCCAAAACATTTCACATATAGAAAAACATAGCTTGAAAAGAAATGTCTTATTTATAAAAAGGCCAGAGCCTGTCCTCTGGCTCGAGCACCTGGCTGTAGTTGCAGCCAGTTAGCTAAACCTTGAGCTGGTGTTCGTTGGCACAGACTAGCTGAAGAGTGTTTTGGGTCCCCTGGTACAACGGCTGACAGTGAGGAGGAGGAGTGCCCCGGGAGGGAACAGGCTTGGCGCGATGCTGCGGGGGACTGCGAGGCCAGGCCCCATCGCTGCCCCTCGGGCTGCAGTGCCTGAGTGCGCGATGCGGCCCCCCAGCGCTCTGCAGCACTCTCTGTCTTACGGCCCTGCCTGCCTCAGCGCCTCGCTGTTGTGCTGGCTGGGCGTGCAAATGCTATCGGGTAAAGGTTGCCACGCAGATGACGTATGGTAGAAACTAACCATGTCAGGAAAACGCTAGGACCTAATTCATCAAGTGAATCAAGAAGAGCTTGCTTTCTAACAGGTGTTGTTGCTTGTACATGTATATATGTGTAAATATACATATACATATATACATATATACATATATATATATATATATATATATAAAATAACCTCATGATTGTTTTCCTTCCAGAAGTGGAAGGGAGGCTTGTGTGGCTGTCCTTCTGCCTGGGATGCCCTTGGCCGTGTGGGAGAGCGCTGTCTCCAAGGCAAAGGGGCAAGGGTAGAGGTCAGACCTGAACCATGTGGGGACCGGCAGGGCGAGAGGGGCATCTGCCATGGGAAGCTCGCCGGGCACCTGGGGGGATCTCATCAGCCCTGGGGGCTTGAGAGAGCTGCCCATGGGGCTGAGGCAGCAAAAGTAAACCTTTGCCATCATTAAGAGAAATATCGTGTCTTCTTGCCTCCCTGAGAGAAATGTGTCACTCTAATATAGGCATACCTCATTTTATTGCGCTTCACAGATATTGCGTTTTTTACAGATTGAAGGTTTGTGGCAACCCTGCGTCAAGCAAGTCTATTGGTGCCATTTTTCCAACAGCGTGTGCTCGCTTCGTGTCTCTGTGTCACATTTTGGTAATTCTCGCAATATTTCAAACTTTTTCATTATTATTATACCTGTTATGGTGATCTGTGTTCAGTGTTCTTGGATGTTAATATTGTAATTGCTTTGGGGCACCATGAACTCTGCCCATACAAGACGGTGAACTTAATTGATTAATGTTGTGTGTGGTCTGACTGCTCCACCGACCGGCCGTTCCCCCATCTCTCTCCCTCTCCTCGGGCCTCCCTASTCCCTGAGACACAACAGTATTGAAATTAGGCCAATTAATAACCCTACAATGGCCTCCAAGTGTTCAAGTGAAAGGAAGAGTCGCATGTCCTCTCACTTTAAATCAAAAGCTAGAAATGATGAAGCTTAGCAAGGAAGGCATGTCAAAAGCCAAGATAGGCCGAAAGCTTGACCTCTTGCACCAAACCGTTCACCAAGGTGTGAATGCAAAAGAAAAGTTCTTGAAGGGAATTCAAAGTGCTATTCCAGTGAACATACGAATGATAAGAAAGTGAAACAGCCTTATTGCTGATATGGAGAAAGTCTTAGTGGTCTGGATAGAAGATCCAACCAGCCACAACATTCCCTTAAGCCAAAGCCCAATCCAGAGCAAGGCCCGAACTCTCTTCAGTTCTGTGAAGGCTGAGAGAGGTGAGGAAGCTGCAGAAGAAAAGTTTGAAGCTAGCAGAGTTTGGTTCATGAGGCTTAAGAAGCTGTCTCCATAACATAAAAGTGCAAGGTGAAGCAGCAAGTGCTCCGGAAGATCTAGCTAAGATAGTTAATGAAGGTGGCTACACTAAACAACAGATGTTCGATGTAGACAAAACAGCCTTCTATTGGAAGAAGATGCCGTCTAGGACTTTCATAGCTAGAGAGAAGAAGTCAATGCCTGGCTTCAAAGCTTCAAAGGACAGGCTGACAGCAAGAGAACTAGAATTAGAAGTGGAGTCTGAAGATGTGACTGAATTGCTGCAATCTCATGATAAAACTTTAACAGATGAGGAGTTGCTGCTTATGGATGAGCAAAGAAAGTGGTTTCTTGAGATGGAATCTACTCCTGGTGAAGATGCTGTGAACACTGTTGAAGTGACAACAAAGGATTTAGAATATTACATAAACTGAGTTGATAGAGCAGCAGCAGGGTTTGAGAGGACTGACTCTAATTTTGAAAGAAGTTCTATCGTGGGTAAAATGCTATCAAACAACATCGCATGCTACAGAGAAATCCTTCATGAAAGGAGAGTCAATCGATGCAGCAAACTTCATTGCTGTCTTATTTTAAGAAATTGCCACAGCTACCCCAGCCTTCAACAACCACCACCCTAATCAGTCAGCAGCCATCAACATCGAGGCAAGACCGTCCATCAGCAAAAAGATTATGACTTGCTGAAGACTCAGATGATGATTAGCATTTTTTTTAGGAATAAAGTATTTTTTAATTAAGGTATGTACATTGTTTTTTTTAAGACATAATGCTATCACACACTTAATAGACTACAGTATAGTGTGAACATAACTTTTATATGCACTGGGAAACCAAAAAATTCATGTGAACTCGCTTTATTGCAATATTCGCTGTATTGAGGTGATCTGGAACTGAACCCGCAATATCTCTGGGGTATGCCTGTAACTATTGTCTTTGCAGTACAAGATATTATCCAAAATGCATGCACTTAAAGATTGTTACTGTTCTGATTAGAAATGTCCCCTCGTGGGTGCTGGTAGGGGAGAGTAAGCACGTATCTGACAGCCAGATTAGCCTATTTATTTTCATGTTAGTTGATTTTTTTAAGATAGAAAGTCAACAATTGTCAGTGAAGTGTGTCAAATAGGTGAATTAATTAAGGTTTAGTCATATTGAAATTATGAATTCTCTTTTATGTAATTATTTAGTTTGTTTTATTAGCCCATCATCTTTTTCTGATCACTGTAATACCTCTAAGTGGTATATATGTATTAAGTTATTATCATTAGGAGGGTAATTACAGTATTTACTTTTGATCTTGTTCCTGAGGTATGATAGTATGCTTATTTCTGGAGGTGCTTTGGGTAAGCTCAGTAGAATAGGAAAGAAAAGTAGAAATTTATGGGCATGATCATTGTTTTATTTAGGGTAGAGGAAAGGTCTTTAAAGAATTGATTGATCATTGGCCAAAAGCAAGGACGGGGTCATTTTTTTCTCCTTCTTTTCAAGTACTAAAGCAAGGAGACAGGTAGAAAAAAGCACTGTAAGATAACAAAGCTAAAGGCTACCCAGTGCCCAAACTTTGAGTTTGTTAAGCTCAAGTGTTTCTGTACTGGTAGTGCTGACAAGTGGATTAAAATTAGTAYTAGTAAAGTATACTGCCATGTCCCAGGTGAAACAACTTGTTTCCAGCACTAATTTGGGTTCAATTTTAGCATGAATTGATAAATCAGACCTGAGAAGACCCATGTGGGGTACCTCTCTGAGAGAGATATATAAAGAGGGATAACTCTTTATGTTACTAGATGGCCGATGCAGGTCAGGGAACAGCGTGGGGGGAACTGAGCCGGACCGGGTGGCCCCGGGGGCTGGCTCCCAGTGAGGAAGGCTGCCTGTGCTCTGCCCACAGTGGCTGCCCACTGCCACTTTCAGAAGCTTTCTGCAGGACCCAGAAATGCAGGAGCCAACCTAAGTCATTGATAACACTTGCAGCTTTCAAATTTGGGCTGCTTAACAGATTCCTTTGTGACAGCTTAATGTGAGATAGTTCATAGTTCCCTGCTCAGTCAAGCAGCCTTTTAATGTGTCTCCTAACTGTAGCTGTAGTGTGTGGAAAGGCTAAAAGCTCTGAATCAGTTTGGTGCCGTTTGTATTCAGGTGATCAGTCATGTACTTCTTGGAGGAAAAAGTAAAAAAAGAGTACAAGACAGGTGTGAGGAGAGGTTAGGCAAACTTCCTGATGACACTGTCTAGTCCTTAAAAGAGAAAATTAGGTCACAAGAGCAAGCATCAGAGCTTGATCTGCACTCCTCTTTTGTCAGCGTTCCTTACCTTACCCTCTGGGTTTTAGAAAGAAAGTCTGAATGTGGGAGAGAGGCAGTATCAGGAATAGCCTTTTGCTTCTATTCAGGGAGACATTCACATGTAATTACTAAAACCCAAAAGAATAAAGGAAAAAATTCTCTTATTTGAGGCAAATCTGCTACTGTGCAATTGCATTATTTGTCAATTCAGAAAAATACAGTCTTAGAATAGAGCTGTTTTGCTTCTGATCCTATCTTACACTTCTTGGTGTTGTATATAAAACACTTCCAAAGATTTGAGTGTATTACAGCTCACACCCACCCATCACACACACATACTAGAGCCATGCTGATAGTAGGTTACTAAATCCAGAACAGATTCATATTATCCTGGTCTCAACATGAGCTCTTCTGCTAAGTTGCAATCAAAGAAGCAAAATGTATTTAGGGGTATCAACCTAATTAGTGAAACCACCCAAATACAAGTTTGGCATAATCATTGTTGCTACCACTCTTTTATCAGAAATATTATGCAGTTCTTGAAAGACCACAAACATCCATGACCTTACTTCCAGTGTGTTCTCCAAAACATCGGGCACCTTGGTGTTCGGGGTGCTGGGCATGGCTAGTTGTGTTGGACTATCACCATGCGAAAGGGGCCTTTCTGCTCTCTCACCACATGAGCAGGTGTACAAGGCTTCTTCCATCCTGGCATCAAGCCATCTCTTCCTTCTTCCAGCTATCAAGTGTGGCTATTCCTGCTTCCCTAGGGAAACACTTGGCATTAGTGGGGTTAATTCTGAGTGATTCAGGTCCTGTTTTCTCCTTTGCAAAAGCCTGATAGTGTATGTTTATGTCTCTTGTCAGAGTTCCCACGATAAGCTGCCAGTCAGATAAAAAAGGCTGACTCTGTTACCTATCTATTTTCTAGTACTGACTGCAAAAGAACCCTCTGATGGGGAGGGAAATCTCCTCAGTTATAACTGTTGTTTTTTTTTTTTTAATCTTCCTGCTTTTGTTTGAAGACTTGGGGATTTGCAAATAAAGTAAGTTCAACTAATACCAAAAGATTTCATAGGAATTTTACAAACCCCACTGCACTCTAATTTTCACCATCTGTTACTTTTATGAGCATACGCTAGTCTTTAAATTTCTTACTCTTTTTTACTGGTGTTTCTTACCCATGTTGAAGTATTTTGTTGCTGAAGATCAGCCCAGTTGAAGTCCATTTAAAAATAATTAAATTAGGCTTATTATTTAAAGACACCATGAAAGCTTTTCAGCTGACTAGATCAGCTGATTTCATTGTACGCCAGACAGTCTGTGCAGTTTGCTCCTAACTCAGTTCAGCCCTTTGCCAGGTATGAGGCCAGCATGTAGACTTAAAAGGAAGACATAGCAAGGAATAAAAAGTCATTTCTTCAGCTGTAGGAGACCAGGGSGTAGTTTCCGATAAAAATTGTTCTGTTTGGATTATTGTGGATGCTAAAAATTAGACAAAGTCAAAGTTGTATCAAAAGTTATAACAGATGAAATGCGCCAACACTCAGTAAGGAAACAAACTCCAGAGCAAAGCCAAAGTAGATGGGCTGAGGGTCAGGGAACCACGAAGAGACTTCATCTTAAAGGAGGATGAAATTCACTTTCAAGCAGATTTGCCCTGCATCCCTTCTGTTGTTGTCTCACTTGACCTCTGCATACTTTCCTGAACAGGAGCTTAACTCCCTCATGGATATGCAGTGCTTTAGACCAAATAGTCTCAGCTCTGGGCTACAGAGGCAGTTCTTGGAGGAGACAGCTGCAGATTCCGTGCCTGTGTGAACTTTTTTTAAGCAGCTTTAGAAACACTGCTTCTCACAGCTGCACAACACATAATCAGCTGAGATGTGAACTTCCCAAGAGGCAAGAGACCCTGCCATTCACATAGGAAAACTGTGGCCTCCTGAAGTAGCAGGTTTTCCTGGCCCCACAGAGCTTGAGAGCTCAAGGAGCTGGGAAGCCCCATCTCTCCAAGAGGTACATTTTCTTCTTACAAAGCGACTTTTCACAGATCCCAGCTATGACAAGGATTTGGCAATAGTCTAGCGTCAGCTGAGCTCGGAATGAGACTGAAGGTTTTCCGTTAGCGTTCAGGCATTGTCCAGAGAGTTGGTATATTTGTCTGAGGTATAAATCATGCTCCCTCCCCACAATACCTTTCCTACCCGTATCATGTTTACAAATGTTGAAGCGGTGTTCAAACCAAGCCTTGACATGTTGATACATTGAGAGGTGACATTTTATCACCATATTACATGATGGCCTCCCTCACCCACAAGGGTGAGACACTGGTAGAAATACTGATAAGGAAATACTGTGCGTCTATGCAAACTCAGATACAGACTGGTTGAGTGACCTTCTTCAGCCTTCTTTAAAAGTCTAAGTCCAAACCAGCGCTGTATTGCACTGGCTGTCTGGTGCTTAAACAACAAAGCACAGAGTGCCCCACAGAGCACTTATGTTAAGGAATGTATATAAGTAATAGTCCCTTAATGGGAATTAAGGATTTTTTTTTCAAAATGCATTAGAAATGAGACTATTTTTAGAGGCATATATTTTAATTTTGATTCTTCCTTCTATCATCTCTTGTCAGCATATGTGCATCACATTGGAAAACTTACCGTAGAATCATAGAGAAGTCTAGGTTGAAAGGGACCTCTGGAGACTACCTGGCCCAACCTTCTGCTGAAAGCAGGGCCTTAGATTAGGCTATCTAGGGCCCTGTAAAAACAAGTTTTGACTATTTCCAGTGAGGGAGATTCCATCACTTCTCCAGTGCACCTCAGCTTTTTGCTTGCTTGTTTGCTTGCTTGCTTATTTCTATGAAAATAAGTACACTAGATCTTAAATGCCTTGCTTTTTCCTGTTTATAATGTGCAAGGTCCAGTCTGAATTCATAGACAATAGGTCTTGGGCACAGAAATAGGCACTTTGTACCTTTATACACTGAAATATGTTCAGTGTATAAAGCAAGAGCAATTATATAATAACTTGATAACAGGATACCTGGAAGCCCCCACTTCCCATAGGAAGACATCCGAAGGAAATGACAACCAAAGTAAACAGCAAGTCTCCGTATCTTACACCAGGCAGATTCCTGTGCAAGTCTGGCCTCATTGGATTACCACCAGTGAGGCTGACATAAACAAATGGAGAATGCTGGTTTGGTGGCAGCCTGCTCATTTACAGAGAGCAGAGTTTGCATACACTTACTGGCTGGAAGAAAATTTACTACTGTGCATGTGATGCCAAGAAAAGCCTCGGGTATTATGGCTGGAAACCATTTGCTCGTTAATGTTCTTTTGAATAGCAATAAGGTGTTTGTAAGAGGCTGTATGCTGTGGCTCTTGTGCATTTGCAAATATGCCCTACTCGTGAGCATAGATGGGACAGTCTCTACCTTTAGCTGTGACTTCATGGCTGAAAATGCCACTTAGAGGTTTGAGCTCTATCTCCCTGAAAACATTCAGGCCGCCAGTTTCTATAGCCCTAAACAACACAGGCTTTGGCTAGCTGATACGTCTTGCGTTGCAAATATGATTTATTTACAATGCACTGTTTAGTGACACCTATGATCTATCCTGCTTCTTGGAACTGTATGCATTTTAAATGGGATAATACATTTATTTCACTTGCCTTTTTCRTGCATCTGAAATGAACCTGTGCCTCAGTGCAGTTACATGGGAGTGGAACTATTTGGGGCTGAGTATTCCCAGTCCCAGATGCTGTGGATGAACCCTGTCACCAGGAGAGTGCCAGTTCCCTCCAGAAATGGGTAGCCTTGCTATTGCATTAACACTAATAGCAAAGTGAAAAATGAGAGACAGTGAATAAGAGCAGTGCCACTTCACATGTAGAAATTACACACTTTCATCACTGTTTTCTCAAGCTTACTTTTGAGTTGTACAAAGACATGAGCATCCACACCGGAAAAAAGTCATCCCACACAGAGTCTCTTACCATGTAAATCTCCTGCAAGTGCTTCCCTCCAGCGTGGAGATCCAAGCATTGCCCCATTGCTAGTGCTTCCACTCCTGCCGCTGCAGGAGACACCTGCCTCGTTGCAGAGGAGAGAAACTGGCTTCTCTGCCTCTTCAGGCAATTGAGAGCTCCTACAAAATTATTAATATAGAAACATAGGGGTGTATTCACAAAGGGTAACATTGGTCTAATAAAACAAACAAGAGCTAGCATGTACAACCATTCTCAAGCCCAGAATCAGTATTTAAGTATATGCCTAACTTTAAAGACATAAATAATTCCATTGGCTATTCACACACAGTATAATTACTTGCATGTTTGAGTGAAGGCCATGCTCAAAAATAAAAGAGATASAGTGATGCTCACAAGGACTAATGTAAGCCTTTTGAGGTTAAACTCTTTGCATAATTGTTGGAGAAAGAGAGCCTCTTTACTCCAGTGGGTAATTCAGAATCTCAATCTTGAGGTTTTTACTCTGAATCACCCTTTTCCATTGACTATAAAGGGAAGGAGGTTCTCAATACAAGGCTAGCATTAACCTTTGTCAATCCACTATTTTATATTCCCCCAATTTTCTCTTGTTTCTCTTCTTCTTTATCAGAAGCCAACATTCAGTATGGCATTTAAACATACGGGTCACTTAGCAGTTGTGTGCAGGCATATGTAGAGACGCACGTGCTTTTTATACATGCACACTGATTGTGGTCCTGCAAATGTTCTGCGTTCCAGGCTAATGGCAACATGCACAATACATCACATAGTCCCAAAGAGAGACGGGGTAGCAGGAAGCAACCACAACCTGTCCTCAGTCTTGCACAGTTCAATCACATCAGAGGATAAATTTATTGGCAGGTCTTACATGCTTTTAATATGTTTAATTAAAAAAAAGTAGCTATTCTATTGTTTCCAACATTTGGAAAACAGGTTTCCAGCTCTAATTTATTAATGATTCTGATATGGTAGATACTTTCTTATATGGCAAGGATTCTTCCACAGTTATGAAAGTATGTCTAATAACTAACTCAAATGGGTTCAAGCAAAAGTCAAATTTGAGCACAGCTTTTTAGTGGCCAGGAGCAAATAGCTTCAATGAAGGCTTCTAATAAGTAGAAGTAGTATGTAGTATGTATGTAGTAGTATGTAGTGTTTTGAATGCTGCCATATGTCCCGATAAATATCAGCCTTGCAAATGTAATCAAGAAGTGTTCAGTGTCATTGCAGTGCTCTGTGCCTTGTTTGTTCCTCTCAGTATCTGTAAGAGGAGCCTCTCACAGCAGAGTTTTTCAAAATGACTTGTTCATGGGAGTGAACTGGCAGACAAACAGTGTAATTATTGGATAATATAATGAAATATGACTTGTGCTTCACTGCAGTAGAATGACACTGAACCATATTTGATGTGGCATTTGAAATAAGAGAATCTAATAATATAAAATAGATTTCAGAACGGTAAATGGAAAGCTTTAGATCTGGCTTTCTTAGACTATATAATTGGGCCTGGATGAAGTCATAAAGAGAGGGCTGAGCGCCGGAGCGAGCTGCAGTCGCTCTGCGAGCTGTGCTGGAACTGACCGTTTGTGCCAGTGACTTGAATAAAACTTTCATATTAAAGAGCTTTGTTGCATGAAGTTCTAGTCTCGAGGGTAATTTTGACTCATGCAGCATGATACACAAGTTTTAACTGAGGTGTTTAGAATGAATCACTTCAAGTATTAAAGTTCAGTTTTGGACTTCATTTACAGTGTTTATGAACCATGTGAAACAATATTATACTTTCTTACTATAAAGATTATTTCAGTTATTGGTTAAAATATTTCTTTTGTTTACATTTTTTTCATCCAGCTTTACTAATCACTACCAAGTACTTAGTATACTAAAAAATTACACACCAGTTACCAGACATATATCTTTTGGCCAGATAATGTGATATATTAAGTAGTAATCCAAACAAAATATAATAAATTGCTATTTAATTCTGAGACAGTCAAACAAAGCTAAATGTATTGAGTTTATTTTGAAAACTTGAATAATTACTTTTTGAAATAAGAGGGTTCCATTTAGCACTCCTAAATTTAATGGTGAAAAGTCAGAAAGCCATGAATGCAAACTCAGAATAGCGGATCATGTGGCTAAAAACCATCTCAGTTCAGCGGCAAAGGGAAGACACATAACAATTTCAAAAGTAAAAAAAGAAAAACAGTAAACACTAGAAGGTAGAAATTATGACATGTAAAATATCATCTGTTTGTGATTTATGAATTCTAGAAAATGCTGTGAATTTTTTAGCTTTACTTTCTAAGAAATCTAACGCTGTCCTGTCTGTCTGCCTATTAGCCTGCTCCTCAGGCAAAATTTAAGATGATCACTTTCAACCACATTTCCATGGCCCATTTTACCTGTGCAGGAAGTTTCTCTCACTGCCAGTTACTCCTATTTCAGGAGCTCTTGGGATACATGTTGTTACATGGAGCAATTTAATTCCTGAGAAAGATTCTTGGGTGCAGTGCCTGAGAGAGGTGCACTGAGTGCATGAATGGGGGACAAAGGATGCAGCAAGGCATTATATTCTTCTTAGGACTTGCCAGTACACAAAGTTTTAACTGTAACTTTAGAGTTTCATTGGTTTAAATAACCTGGCACAGTTTTTATATGTAGGTGCTTTTTTTTATTAGTTTGAGTAGGGGAAAGCTTGAATAGCTGTAATCTGGGTTTAGCTAAAATAGTTTAATATGAGCTGTCAAGCTGCAGCTGAACTAGTACGCAGGAGCATGTGCAATTGCTGTGTAGCCTGCTGTTAGGCTCGAAGCAATTTTAGAGAGATCATATGATCAAAATGCATCGGTTCCTTCTGACTGGTACAGCGAGAGAAAAAGAACACGATCATTTTACTGGAGTCTCAAATCGAAGAAAATTCTGGTCTGTGGAGGATAACCTAGGAGTTTCTTTTTATCCTAGGGAAGGTTTTAACCACTCTTTATCTGCTGGGGATTGGAGAGTGGTCTAAAAAGAGAATATCAGGTCTGGTCTTTATTAACGTAATTCTCCAGGTCCCAGAGAATGTTCCCAGCATGATCTAGCTGTGGAGGTAAAAATCACTGTGGCTAGATAATAGAGGATGAGAGAAGCCACCAGAAAATTCAATCTGCTTTTTCTCTCTCTCCTACTCTCTTCTCACCTTTTTTTCCTACCCCTTCCTGTCCTCCCTCCCATCCCCCTTGTAAGTGAAACATTTACATTTTGCCAGTGGTAATAGGGTGACAGGAGATGAGCGGAGCAAAAGCCCTGCCATATGTTTTGGTGTGGGTGTGGGTGAGTGTGTGGGCATGATTTCTCCTTAGAAGACTCAAGTGAGATAAAGTGCAGCTTGCGGAGGACGCAGTTTGGTGGTGTGGTACTTCACTGCCAGCCCCAGAATTCAGGTCAATCTCTGCATCACCCCCAAAGCTGTTTCACAGCACCTCTCTGTTTCTGTTGTTTTAGCCATTCACAGTGGTCTCTAATACAAGTTCAGATGAGCTGAAACCTTAGGGTCTGTCAGGGAAGAGCAACAAGGAGATCCAGCAAATTCACACTTAGTCTCTGGCTTCTACCTTGGATTCAGATTAAACCCTGATGATAACTGCTACAACTCTGTGACAGTTATGTTACTGCAGTTAAATCAGTCAAATTTCTTTCACCATCTTGTAAGCCCTATAAAGGAGGTGGCAAAAGGAAGTGTTAGGCAGGCTCTTGAAGGGGAAGATAGCATTGATTTCTTAAAGAACAAGAAATTCGGAAAATTTGAATACTCCATATTTTCACTTTCCAGTCAAGGAATAATCAGAAAATAGCAATACCAGGCCCTGGAGACAGGATACCGAGGAAGAATGTTGATTGTCTTGTTCCTCCTTGCCCTCTTCTGTAGCCCTCACCCCAAAACACTCTCTAACTCCTGCAAGTCCACAGGTGGCAGTTCGGTCTTTCATTTTAGGATGCTGCTCTTTAGCTTGGTCTTATGTGAAGTTCTCAGTGTGACAGAAATCAGATTAAATATCTACAACAGTTTGAACATGCTTCCATTTTACTTGTGCTTTGGTAGCTTTCAGAAAGCTGTCAGCTTTAATCTACTGTGTTTGCGTGTATATATGTGTGTATATGCCTGTGTGTACGTATAGTTTTGATCACTACTAGTTGTGGACAGGAGAATCAAAAGGCCATCAGTCAGATACTCGTGTGCCACTGAGAACTCTTTAAGCAGGGGTAGTTACCAGTGATTGTCATATTGACGTGCTTTTTTCTTCCTCTGTCTCTAAGAGAAGACGGTGTGGTAGCTATCAACAAAACATCTCTTTCTGACCCTAACTATGCTCAGTTCCCACCTGAAGGGCTCACTCTGAACAGCAGTGTCTCCAGTCACAAATTCTAAAGGTCTGCTGCTGTTGCTTGTTTGATGCTTCGTCCTTAGAAGGTATCTTCTCTCCTCCATCCTGCCCTATGCTCATCTTCATGTCTAGATTGTAGTGCCTTTCATTTCAAATTCCAGACAAGACAATTTCCTCTCTGAAAGGTTTACAAGTTCACCTGAGTGTTTTGGCTGGGCATAAGTTTTTGGGGCACTGTTCTGTTCTGAGACAAAATCTTAGAGAGTTGCATCTAATGGCGTTCCCTGGGTTCATTCCTTGTCAAACTGCCTCCAAGGATCTTATTGCAGTTGTTGACTAAGGAAGGGGGCAAAGCTGTCAGTTCAGATATTTGGATTAAAACAAAGCTTCCTAAATTTAGTTTGTCAGGGTTACACCATTCTGGATGTGTTGAACAGATTGTATTRTGCGTGGCAGTGGCAGACAGACCAGCGTGGCTTTGAATTGCCCCATGCACAAGTCTAGTAGGGAACTACTTTCCCCATCTCATCTGGAGAAAAAGCTGTGGACTGGGTTTTACTTTGGGGAATAATAGTGTTTGAATTAATTTACACACTGCCAAGTGCTGTGCATACTCCAGTGTGAATACTCAGTATAATTGGCCTTATGGCCTTTTGGTAAAGGGTAGTGGTTATTTTTAGTCTGTACGTAGGAGTGTATATGTAGTTGTGTGCTCTGGGATGCCAAGTTTCTAAAGACTTTATGACTTAAACATTGTCTCTGTGAAAGGATAACTTTTACAAGGGTGCACATCTAAAAGCGATTTTGTGTCCTTGAGGTCTAGTTCTTTCAGGCCTATTAGGAGATTTTAGACACATTTAATGTTTTGGATGCTTTTAATGAAAATGATTAAGAGGACTACTCATTAGTTACTTGCTATTCTCTGTTGGTCTACCCTATTCAATGTTCATTCTGCGATAAGACTGCACCATTTAAATTCTGTTTTATGCAACATCCCTTGAGCTATTCCCTCTCCAAAAATAAGAATCATGTGGCTAATTTTCTGTGGTATCTTTAAATAGGGGCAGTCTTGCAACTCATTATTTTCTTTGAAGATGAAAGTTCCCACCCAGCTCTCCTCAGGTTTTAAGACTCTATCCTTAGGCATATGAATGGCTTTCAAACTAAAGGGTTGGGTGTTTTTTTTTTTCCACTCTCACCATTGCAGAAAATTTGGAATCACTCTGGCTGTTAGAAAATGGACTTTTTTTTTTAAGCGTAGTAGAGTTTCTTTGCATTCTTTTAATAACAATTGAAAAATCAAGAAGAGGGGAAATAGTTGCAGCGGGAATAACAGGGAAAGGTCATTGATCAGAATGCTACTCTCTCAACAGACACACGTATCAGAAGCTCAGGTATTTCTTCTAGAAGTTAGGATGCAGGGCAGAGAAATCTTTGCAGTGGGTGCCCTAACTGAAGCAGACTGCCAGGGAGCTTCCCTGTATTTTGCCATCAGATTTCATAATCAGTTGATTATGCCCAAGAACAGCATCAGATTCCAGTTTTCCTCTCTGTGAGGCTGGCATTCAGGGGCAGGGTGGGTCAGAAATTGCCTGCTCAGCTGCCAGGGATTAAATGGGTTAGGAAATGGTTCGGTTCATCCTCCAGTACCTTTTGAATCTGTCAGTCATTTGAAGTCGCAAAAAAATTTAAGACCTGGTAAGTTTAAGGAAACAGGTTTCTGGAGGGGGAGAATCCAGTTCAGTGCCCCACTGACAGAAAGACTGCAGGGTGGGCTATGTTTTTACATGCCAAAAAGTCCACATTAAGGAGAGGAAGGAGGAAAGAGACTCTGAGTGGCCCAGCTGCAAGAAAAGCTTTGGTCAGATCTCATGCCTCATTACACATCAGATAATCCAGCCACAAAACACAAAGCCACAGGAAATCAGGCTCAATTCTGCTTCCCACAGAACTTCTCGTTCCATTTGTGCATGTGTGTTCAGTTTTGCTTTCCTTGTTGTACTCAGCAATTTGGTGAATAAAAATGTAGATGCACTTTCTTATTTTCCAGGCTAGACAGCAAGAATGGTTAAACTCTTCATTGTCAAAATTATAAGCAAGTGAATTCCATATGCCTGCGTTTACCCTTTCCAACCACTGCTTTCTGCACTGTCTCCTAGGGGACTATAAGTTGATCTGTAGCCCAAAACATGGAAGATTTATGTGTTGATTACTGTTTTTGCATAACCAATGCAGCAATGAGTAAGAAGCATTATTGGTGTTAAGAGCTTCACTTCATTTAAACAAAAGAAAGGATTTTTTTTTTTTTAGAGCAAAATTTGACTGAGTTTCTTGCATAGTACACAGCAGCCTAATATGTGATCTCGGACCAGTTGTGTTGTTAAAGACTACTTGCTGAAAGTTAATGTCATTTCAGAAAGGCTTCACTGTGCTGAGAAGTGCAAATTCCTAGTGCTTCCAGAAAATATAAATTAAGAGCTAAGGAGCAACATTTATCTGGATGTAACCTTTCAGTTTCTGTGCTTTACTGTGGACTGTTCATTTTACTGAACACATCATTAAATCATAAGTGATTATATTGTATAATTGAGGGGTGAGTCACACACTTGACAGCTGTCAGTCACATGTTGTGTGTTTTGGACTGAATGACTCTGAGTCATTAATRCTTCATAAGCAAGGGAGCATTGTTGCAAAATTCTCAGAATACAGCTACTGTCTTTCACATAGACCAACAGTGTGGCCATGATTATCAGTGCCAAATTATCGCTAGACACTGGAAACGTGATTTATAAAGCTACTCCTGAGTAACCTTGGTTCCCAACTTATAAAAAGACAAAGCTGAGGAGTTCACACAGGAAAAAAAAAGAAAAAAAAGTTACACCTTGCTCTACTAGTGTGAGCTTCTGCTCAAGAAACCAGTTACTGCTGTTCCCTAGCTTTCTGGGCAGGTTCACGCTGCACTGAGTTACAACAGYTTCAGAGAAGCCTGAGGTGCGCACGAGGCTCTCGGGTAAGCCGCAGCACTCAGAGACGTGGCAAGTTCCCCCGAGCGCAGCTGGCACACACCACCTTCCAGCCCCATCCGTCTCCGCACACGGGCTTTGCACCAGGGCACGGCAGGGAAGTTGGGTACCAACAAGGAAGATTGGGCTGTGCCTGTCCCCATTTTTTTTGCAAAGGTCAATTTTGAATTTGACCAGCTCTCAACAGCTCAGGGAGACCTGCGTAATCAGTGGGTAATTCACTTCTGCATACACACTTCATTCCCTGCAGCTTCGTCCTGCTCCGAGCTGGAATGTGAATGCAAAGCCATGCTGACCAAGCACAGGGTGACACTGGTAGAGGCCTGGGGAGAAGGCAAGAGTGTCTGAAGCAGCCMCCAAATTTAACCAAATATTTCTGAGTGGTTTGCCAGTCAAAAAACATGATTTGTTTCAAAAGTTTGTGTACCTGTTAGTTGGATAGCCATCCTCTCAAACGCTGATTGACTGCCTTGGTAATGGAAACCCATTCCTTCCGTGACGTTATCGTCAGAGAGTTTTTTGCTCTGCAGCGCCAGAGGGATACTGGGGTGTGATCAGTGCCATCGCTCTAGTTGTCCACACCACTCTTTCGTTTTGGTTCACTAAACCTCCAATACTCTTTGCAAGCAGGCAGCAGTGGCACAGGGAAACAGACTGATGGGATCTCTGTTACTAGACAGAGAGGTTTTGTTTTTGTTGGTGGGACGGCAAATACCCTTCCTCAGTTGTGAAGCTGTGGTGCACTCTGGCGAGACGCCAGTGCTGGGTGGAATAGCTCAGCACTTGCCTCCYTGGTACAGGAGCCTGTGTCAGTAGCTGGAAGCTCATGAAGTTGGGGAAGCAACTAACAGAAGTGTGCTCAGGGCTGAATTATGAGTAAGATCAGAGCCCATAAGAACAATTCTGGTTTCAGTGTTCCAGAAAATGCCTCAAAATGTGCCTCCTTCCTAAATAACTGATACAAGATATCAAGGTGTCCATTGTAATAACAGTTTCGCTGGGRGCTACATGTACATGACATGTTGCTTCATAATATAGTATATTGAAAAATTCAGAATCCACAAATGTCACGCTGTGATTCTGCTGTACCATTTTTCTGAACATGCTTCTGACTATTAAAATAGAGGCTTGGAACATAGGGGCCGGAGCTTCAAACCAGGTGTCGATAGTTTGACCTGCATTTGGTTTTAGAATTGTATTTCTTCACAAGAGAGCTGTTTTCAATCACTCTGAAAGTCAGGGACACATATTTGATAAAAAGAAAGAAGGAAAATTCAAGTCAGCTATAATTATATTTTGGGTGTTCGTGACATTTGACAAGCTTGCYTGTTGGAGATTAATGACAAAGGTARAGAGTCAGAGAAGAGGAGATGAAACAGGGATATAATACTGGCTTACAAAAGGAAGCAAAAGGGTAGCCATAAAAAGACGAAAATAAAGAAACAGAAAGCCTTTTCAAGTTGGAGAAGAGCTTTGCATTTTGATGAATGAACTGCCAAAGTTTGAGGAGTTCAGCTTGCCTAAGACACCCAGATTGGGAACGTATATAGGAATTCTCATTTTTTTTGAATCTACAGACATGTATTAGAAGTCTTGTGAGAACAAGTTTCTTCATGATGTTTTGATACCTCTGTTTCTGGCAGTTGTCCAGCAGCAGGAAACATGAGGGGAGCARTGGTAACATATGTTATCTGTGTGCATGTTTTAGCGTATACATATGCTCAGTCCTTTCCAGTTTTGCACTTTTCTTGACTTTTTAAGGGATCAGTTGGTATTTGCCTGTTTTTTTTCAAGATGCATTAGTTTTGAAGCTTTATAATTGAACCTGTCCCACAGAATATATTCATTGTTCATCCTATGAAATGAAATGCTTCAGAGTAATATACGATTTTGTTAAAAAGGAGGTACCTTCCTTTTCTTCATAGCTATTGTTTTGTTAAACAAGCAGTTCTAGCCTTTGCACAGAATATTAATTGCAAACTCAAGTTCTTATGTGAGAGCGGGAAGAGCCCGTGTGTGTAAAGGACCTGAGTCTCTCTCTACCCCGCAAAAGGGAGAATAAGTTGCATGACAGAAATAGTGTTTTACTCCAGCGCTGTGGTTCTGATGGAAAATGATGAGGATGGCCTCCCTCAAAAATTGTTTTCCTGCTTCTGTGCACTCCTCAGGACAGACAGCTCAATCCTGAACTGATGTATATACGGCACTTTTAAATGCGTTGCATAGAAGACATATAAACTGGTACAGAAAGGAAGGAAGAGCAAATACAAAGCCTCAGTTTGAAGCAGATTCACACTTTGCTGTCAGATGGTAAATACAGCTAAATGTAAATAAAGCAGACTCTCTAATTATCATTTAGCTAATGCAGACAGAAGCAGTTGGTCTCTCTCAGTCCCTGAGAAAGGCTGAATTGGTCTGTAGTGAGCTTTCTCATYGCCAAAACTTTTCATCGCTATTATTATAAAATATCCTACAGCAGCTCGCTGAGACTGAGCTTGTAACAGTTCATTCGCTAGCACTGCGATCAAATACACCTGGGGATTCACTGTCCTGACTTTTTTTAGTTTGTCCATTTATTTAATCACAAACCTCTTTCTCAGCATTCAGCTAGAGGAAGGAAGCCCCACAGGAACTAGGGAAGTCGAGTGGATGCAAAGGATGATTATGAGGGAGAGATGGATAAGTAGTAAGAGTGGCTATGCAAGACAGAGGAGTTTCCCGTCTTGGAGACAAGACTCCTAGTGCTCCCAAGGACAAGTCCCTCCTTCGCACTATTTCCTATTCTGTAATAGACAGAAAAACAGTATCTTCCTTTGGTGTCACAAGGGCAAAAGAYGACGCTGTTACCACAGAAGTAGATATGGAGATGCTCAGGTATTAAGTTAACAGCAGGGTTGTCCTGCCGTTGTTATTTTGGTGGAAGCAGCGACAATGTTACAGTGGTTAGAGCACCCACTGTTTGAAACATGAACAGCATCTGTGAACTCATCACAAGCCTAAACTCGTGACATCCTCTTGTCTTCTGGAAGCAGGGAACACAGCAAGAAGGTGATGGAAGTAAATCTTTTTGGCTTYCTTTAGGATGCTGAGGACAAGACTTTCTGTTTGTGAGCAGAATATTATAGCAGCAAGGCAATAGAGGCTTTTTAAGAATGAAACCTGAGATACACTGAAAATGAAAAAAGGCTTTGTGGGAGTTCGAGTTTTTCTGCTTAATTTTGAGGAAAGGCTAACTTTAATGGGAAGTTTGAGGCAAAATAAGGAACTTTTCTAAAATTTATCTAAAGGCTGATCAAATACATATCACTTAAGCACAACTAAAGGGTTAAGAAACAAGGGAGTTGGACAAAAAGCTATAAGCAAAAAAAGGAGTAAACAGAATTAAGGATCATCATTTTTCACAGTGAGGATCATTAGATCAGTTGTTGGAAATGCGATTGAAGTTAAGAGTAATATGTTCATTGGAAAGACAGCTGCCTTTATTTCTGGAGTAGAAAGCAAAAGAGGACATTGTGATAGATGAGGAACACTGAATTGAAAAGATGAAAGAAGGACATAATCGGTAGGAATCATCTTTTATTTTCTTTGCCAGAATTTCTAACATTCTGGCGAAACTCTAAACCACCTTCCTTGAAAACTGAGGATTAGAGGCATAATTGCAGATTCCTAATTCACRATGCACTATGATATATGCTGGACCATTTCTAGGAGTGGGTTATTTGCACTAACTGTTTACTCTCTTTTAGTATCTCATAATCCAATTGTTTTAAAATATGTTTCTCTTAAGAAAGCATATTKTGGACATGGAAATATTTTGAGAAAGCCATCCCCTGAGCTTTAAGCAAATTTATAGCCAATTAAAAATAGTTAACCATCTTGCAGCTTCCTCATCACAGTGGTGTATTCATCAGCAATTAAAGGTAGGAAAGACAAATTTAAAAAAGGTACAGGCAGGAAGAATGCTCTACAATGGCTATTCCATGTAGACATGATATATTTAGCACTAGAATATATATTTAAAAGAGTACAATGAGTTTCTTATATGTGTTCCCAGTACAAGAAAAAACTGAAACTGAAGGGCATGTGTCAGCGTGGGTAATGTAGAGAATAGAGATGGTGATAATTACTACTTGCTGCAAGAAATTTGCTAATTAAAGAAAAAACATTTTGATCTACTTTTTTGTTCTAGGCAGATAGGGAGTAGAACTAAATGAATGATAACTTTGAAATGCCGTTCAAAGCCATTTATTTTGTACAATGTCTGTGTATCAGGCAAAATCATCTAGTAAGGTTTTGGACTGTGGGAGTATATGTTTGCAAATAAATTTTGTTAGCAGAAGGAAAAATATTCCATTCCTTATCTAGACAAATATAAATGAGGCTTGATAATATTAACTGAATTCATTAATTATTACACAGAACTTCTTTAAAATGTTCTTTTCATTTATGTTTCCTCGGCTAGCTTTGTCCATAGTAATAGTAATAATAAATAGCATTCATAGAGCATTTTCTATRTTTTAAGCATTTTTCTTCAATTAATAGTACAGTATCTACCCCAGGTATATGAGATAAGCATGCGGTGARATGCTCGTTCTTCCTTAGTGCTACATGAGTTAGTATCTTTGGGAACTGTTTGATTTCTAGAGGAGGAACAGGGTACGTTCCCTCTAGAGCACTGTCAGGCAACCGAGTCACCTAATGCCTGAACTGAGATGCTGTAGAGCTTTGGATAAGGCCCTTTCCTTGTATTTGGTTCAGGGTGTTGGACTGTTTGACAGCTATCCCAGGGCCAGAAGTTAATTGCGACTGACAGTCCTGTGCTTCTCCAGAGGTTACACTACAGCTGAGAAGTTGGTGCTCTCTCTTTCTTATTTCCTTTAATCAAGGCCAGTTTCATACTAATTGATCCTGTATGAGGAAGCTCAGTTGTGGGAAGCAGCTAGTCTGCCCTAATAGGCAAATCCTGCTTTGTACGAGAGTCACTGCTGAAGCTGTTACTAATTCCAGTGGTGGAAAGGCAGAGCCTGAAATTTCATATCATTTTTTAATCAAACACGCTGCAATTGATAATACAACACTGAGGATGTTTTAGCTGACAGATTTGATTGCAGTGTAATCCAAACTGAGTAGTATACTTGAACATAGACTAATTTAACCTTCAACAGCAGAGCTCATTGATTCATGTTGGATCCAAGATGTTAAATTTACAGTGTACCCACAGAAGTAGGTTTGATCGTCTTGTTGCTATTCAGTGTTTCCACTGTTCTCCTTGTTCAGATCAGAACTTATGAATTACTTAATATTTGAGTTAGATGTAACAGTAGTAAAAGCACGAACTTATCAATTATATTCCTTGTGCATAGTGCATTCACAGGCCTCAGCTGCAGTTGTATTTTATTAGGTACCCTATAAACAGAAGCAGAGGCGTAATTCTTGCCAGAAGGAAATGCAAAGCAAAGCTGATCCTAAACATTCTTACATAGCCAAATTGTGGTGGCTGCCTCAGATACTTATATCTAAGCTGACTGCATATTCCTTTCATTAGCGAGGCTGAGAGAAATAAAGGATCCTTAGAAACAGGCGCTCGGTTCCCTATTTTGTTGGTTTCTGGGCCTGGTTGGCGGGAAGGTGCGTCCTTCCGTTCTTTTCAGCAAAGCGCTTAAAACGGTCTTTATTTTCACCAGTGACTAGAGGTGGGGTGTAGCATGTGCTCAACAGTTAAAGAGATGCTATAGTGCTTAAATACTTATTAATTGCCTTATTCAAATAGCCCTAAAAACCTACACTGATTTCAAAGGACATTTGATCCTAGATCTAATTTCTAAAAACCAAGTGTAAGCCAGCTCTAATATGCCTAAAAGAGATTAGTGATGGAAAAGAATATTGTGGTTAGAAGTTATATTTTTTTAAAATTTAGTCATGATTAATAAAATGAAAGATATTATATATTCACAGAGGTCCCCTCAGTTACCTAAAAATTGTGATGCTAAACCTTGCCTAATCTTTTAAAGTTCCTGACGACGCAAATGTTTCATAGCAGCAGTTTTCCTACAAGTACTTAATATGGTTGTCATTTGATAACTAGTGCTTTTTAATGTATTCAGCACTTTCAACCTTTCAAGCTGTCTGCAGATGACCCACAACAAAGTTTATCTTCTGCCCAACTTAATGAATGATTTACTGCCTGCTTCTTAAAAAAAATATAATCAGCAACTTTTTTCTGTGAAATGTTTCATGTCTCAAATAATTCAGTTCCTGAAACAAGCTCTAATATCTCAGGCGTGCCTTCTTCATGTCAGTATCCGCTGCTGTTTGCATTGCTTTGAACTGCTACTTTGATAAAATTGCTTTCATTCTTCTCTCAGATTCAAGCTGTTTTTTAATTTAGGTATTTAATATTACTTAAGTGTTCAGATCCTTCGAAATAATTTCAATTCTGTCTGTAAAACGTGAGAAAAAAATTCTAGTGTTTACCTCATTAATATTGTAAGGATAATTTTTGTTTATGTTTGCAATAAGTTTTAAACTTAGAGGAACTTTTGAAGTTTTCACTTGTAATCTCTTTGAAGAGGTGATATGGGGACACTATTAAAGGCCAATTTTAGCCCTTTTTAGTGTCCATTAGATCCATCTGTAGTTAGAGGAGAGGAAGAGGAATTCTGGGAGCGAGTGAGAGCACTCTGAGCCAGGCTCCTGCTCTGGAGTCTGCCTGGAGGGAAGGAGCCTCTCTCTCCCTTCGCTGTGTCAGCAGCTTTGTCTTTGGGAGCATCTCCTCTCCTCAGCTGTGCCTTTAAAGTGCCTAACCAGAGTCCTAATCCTCACTGTGGCCTGAGCATGTAATATCTCTCATACAGTATTAAACCATCACAAACTTGTGGGGCAGCCTTGGAGTTTTCTTGCCTTTTTTTTTTAGGTTCATGTAGAAGCTATATTGGTTGTGATATATAAAGGCAGAATGGAAAAACTCAGGGGATAGAGCTCTTGCTGTAGGCTAAGAAGAACATACAGAATGCCTGCACTAAATACCAGAGCCACATAGAGAGTGGACCACAAGGTGTATCAGGGAAAACAGCATTGCTGTCAAATTGTGAGTACTTCTTTGATTCTAGTAAGAGTGATGATAAGGTTTTGGAATTCCTCAGGGAATGAGGTCCTGCTCCATGGGAGCAGAGGCCGGCCTCAGTGGGCCAGAATGGGACGCTTCTGCCACACAGGCAATTTTTAAAAAAATTGTGTTCTGATGCTGCCACGATACACTTCAAATAAATCAACTCAGATGGATCTCTTATAGGGGTTGCTTGCTATGTAAGAGCTTTATTATTTATAAAGAATGACATAGCGTAATAATATGACATAGCATTCTTTATATAGTAATAATAATTAATGCTATTGTTGCTGTTATTGTGTTGTCTCATGACAGTAACGTTCCCTGAAAGTATACAAGGTCAGTTTTACATTTCAAGAAAGAAACCCTATTTCTTTTGTTCAGATAAACTGAGTGCTTGGTTTTTAAGCTCCTCTTGAACAGAACCCCTATAACCTACTACAAATAGGCACATTAGTGTCCGTTTACCTGCATGAGTATTGATTTGGGCAGCCTGAAGCAAGAKGTAGATGCTCTGTTTAGGTCATGAGTGTAAATATTATGCTGATTCTTGAAAGACTCAAAATCTCATGAAATATACTTAATTTTTTTGTAACATACATCRATAAATCCTATTCGGTTTGCCATTGACTTATTTGTGGGCAGGTTTTCAACCAGACAGTTCATTTTTCATCTTGAAAGTTCTGGACACAAATGCTGGTAAGGTATAACTGAAAATTCACCTAATAGGGTTCTTGTTGTCCCAGCTGGACATTTGTTCCCGTCACAGAGCTTCCAGACAAACTGACACAATTGCTAGTGTCGTCTAGAGAGAGCACTGGTATGGAGATGCTTTGGCAGAGCCCTGTGGGAAAACTCGCACAATACCTGCCCCATGGTATGTTAGATCTAGCTATTGATATTAATTCTTGAGATTTAGGAGTTCAAATAGCTGAAAACTTAAAAAATTAATAACTTGATTTGTGAGAACAGACTTCCATAACTTTCTCACGATTCTGGATTGGAGTTAGGAAGTATTCACTTTGGAGACTGGATTAGTTCAGTGTATCAAAAGTGCCCCCTCTGTTTTCCTTTCTCTATCAAGATTCCAATGCTGAATTGTCAAGTAGCTTTTTTTTCTTTCCCTCCTAGGGTTGCATGCATTTAAAAAAATCCTGAACACCAATTAATTTGTCTAATTTACATGAAAAAGTGCAGAAGTTGTCTTTTTTTCTCTCATAATTAACTATATTTTGCAATTCATTAAAATTCTGCAGCCCTTCACATAATGCAGCCCTATTCACTGCATAGGAGATAAGTGCTTAATTCCAAAAGGGGCAGACGGAAAAAGCAGAAAGGAAGTGGAGGAGGGCAAGATTAGCATTTTATATATTAGTTATGCATATTCATGAGGGAAAATGAAGCTTTGCCAATTCATGTTGGTTTTAAGTTTATTTTGCAGGGTATTCACGACACTTACCTCAACAAATAGTTTATGTGGACTTGTCCTGGTTTTAATTGGGCAGGAACATGGTGACAGACCGTTTGACAAACCTAAAGTACAGCATATGAGGAAGAGACTGAGGCTGCATGTCAGGGCATGGTGCTGCACTCTGTGTGGTGCCAGCATCCAGAGAAACAGCGATTTGGTGCACAGGTGAACGCCAAAGATTCCCTGCAAATAGACTGTTGAATCAGTAGCAGCTTTTGAAGCTTGATTTATTTTTATATTGCCACAAGCTCCTTTAGAAAGTCACCTATTCARTTTTTTCACTAAATCTAATAGTTAATAATTTACTCATTTTCATTAAAGTCGGACCTGTAACAGGCAACATCTTATGTTCTCTCACTCACACACGGAGTGTGGAGGTGGCTCCGAAAAGGAAGGGAAACCGGCAGCTTGTTGGTTGTCTGCTTCAATGCTGGGGGACCTATTTATCGCAGAGTCCTGGTGGAGCTCACCCAGCGCTTGCTGGGCTGCTCCCTTTCGGTCCGAGGGTATTGGACTCGTGTGCTTTTCATTTCCTGGGGTCTCTGCAGATAGCAGTGACCATCTCTGCTAGAAATCTCTTTTTACACACTCTCGTAGTACAGGCTGCCTGTCTGCCCCGTCTGYAGCAAGGTGGGTATCTACAGCTCCCCAAACTCCTACTGGCCTTCCCAAGCACTGCTTTTCTGGTCACTTTAAATACATAGTTTTCCTCTGGGGACAGATGAGAACTGGGRCAAGCAAACATGGACATTTGATAGAGGTTGTTAGGAAAAGCCATTCTTTACTTTTGTTTGTCCAAGAAAATAATAGATTTAGACTAAACAATAAATGCCTACTCGTTTCTCTCAGTGCCTTTACTGTAATTTGGGGGATTAGATCAGACCRTCATGCATCTCATGGCTTTTTTACCAAATACGAGTATTTTTCTCTCCCTCTAAACACAGCAGCTGGGTGAGCGTCYGGCCAGGTGAAGCCTGACAGTGATCTATGACAAATATTTCCCCAGCGTTTTGCTCTTCATCTCCGTCTTGGCTCCATCTCTCTCTCTATTCTATTCCGTGAAGGAATTTTTCTTTTATTACTTAGTTCTGTTGTTAGATGTCCCTCAAATGTGCATATCAGATGGTTGAAATCCCCTTCCAAGTGACATGTGGCTTGGTTACCAAATGAGTTTTCAGAGCGGGTTTCCTTGCACTGATAGACCTATTTCAGATGTCACGGAGCATCTATTCTTCTGTCTCAATATCTTAAGAGCAGTTTATAAACAGTGCAAGATTAAATGATAAACTGAGATATGCATAGTATTTCTCAAAAGCAGTGTTGCTATTTACCACATTCTTCACAATTTACATCTATGCTTAAAAGAAAGTGCCTGTGCAAAAATCCAAACAGTATTAAAGAAAAGAAATTGTTGTTTTAATGATAGGGCTTGTAATATTGATGGGCATTAGCTTAAAGAAACTGCACAAAATGCTAACTAATATCTAATGTTGGAGTTCCAAATCTGGACCGTATCTGAAAAAATTATCTCAAGAACCACTCACTCCAGGTTTTTCTCTGTTAACATTTCACATTTCTGAATACATCAACCTGCAACTCATCCTTTTTTTCAGTTCATCCCATATTTCTTTTTATGTGTATGTATATACATATGTGTGGATATATGTATACACGCGCGCACGCACACACACACATTTATATATACACACACCTGTGGAGGGGATGACTGGAATAAGAAGGAGATGAAAGGAAGAAAAGAGGGAAAAGTATGCATGTGAGGGGGGAGAAAGTTTCAGCCAGGTACAAATGGCAAAGTATTTGCACCTCTTCAGCTGGCTTCGGTGTAGGGAAAGTCTTCAAATCTTGTGAGGGAGAGGGAGTTCCTTTCGACCCAGTCACTCTGTTTACTTTGACTGCTCCATTCATTTGCCCTCACATCTGTTATACTTCTGTCATGTGGAAATCAGGAAGAAAGACAGTGCTATAGGTACAATTTTGGGAGCCACTAGTTTTATTGATCTCTCTTTTTTCTTTGTTTTGTTCCTGCACCTAAAGTTTCTAAATACCAAAACTGAGGCACTAACATAAAGAAGAAATGAATTTGAAACAATTCTGCTTTTTCTTAAAAGCATACAAGTTCAGACTGTGACCCCAAAATAAGTCATAAAACTGTTTATTACTGTCAACCCCACAACTTGTGCAGGCATGATCACACAGTAAGAAAAGCATAGGTCTTTGTCACTAATACAAAATGCTGCAATTTAAAACTTCCCTTGAGGCATCTGAGTTCAAAAGGGTCAGTATGTAACTAGAAATGAGCCTGATCTACAGAAGTGCTGATCTTGAAATTAAAACTTTCCTACAGAAAAGTAAGGCATTCCAAGCACAGTAATTAAGAAGAGCAGCCCACATCCTGGGTCTCACTTGCRGTAATGTCAGGGGCTACAGAGCTTTCTCGGGAAAACCTGTGGAAGCGACACAGCCAGCCCTCATCGCCCTCCGTCCTGCTGCCTCCCCACGCAGCCCTAGGCTGTTCCTGCCTGCGGAGAGCTTGACAAACGCGGCACTTTGCTCCGGTTTCCTGCAGCCGACAGGAGTACTTGGGGACTATCGGCCAGGCGGGCAGAATTTACAGGGGCTTAAACAGCTCTAAATTACCCTGAGGTTACGGTTAGCTCCCAGACAGTGTGCCCTGAAAGCCTGCTGCAGGTTTCTCCCAATTTCTCCCGTGTCAGGCTCTCTGGATGCTCAGAGCAGGCTGTGTAGCCCAACTGAGACACGCTCTGGCAGTGCTTTTAGTCTTGCAAGTAATGTTTATTTCTAGGTGCATTTTATGCTTTTTGCATAATCATCATTCAGGTTTTTTCCTCACCCATTTTTTTATGATGCACAAACCCACAAACCTTTGGGGCATAAGTGAAAATTTAGAGAGATCATTGATAGTGGTAGCATGATCCTGGGCATAGGCTTTCTTGTTTAACTTGTGCTCACTCAGGTTGCTAATGAGTGGAGTTCCCTATAAGCATGCCGAAGGTCAAATTACACAGTCCTTTTTGGTTGGAAGCACACTTTTAGTGCAAATGACAGAATTTTGCATTTGAGAAAATTAGGTTAAAATTAGTTACTTGCTCTCTCTGTGTCTCAGTTTAAAAATAGCACTCCTTATTTAATACGTATATCAGGAGGAAAAGCAGTAATCACTGCAAGGTGATGTGTTTTCACAGYGGTGGAGCCATGTCAGGACCTAAGACAGATAGTCTGTAATATCAGTCATGTTTTGAGCACTTAAACTACAGAACAYCGTAACGCTAAAGCATGATTCCCCATGCTTTGCAGGAGAGTTATTTCCCTTCCCTTTGAGAGGCAACTTATTCTCTCACTGCATGCACCCAGAGATTTCACTTGGGAAGAACGGAGAACAAGGGGGACATAGGAAGCTAAAACAATTCCTCTTTCTGCTCCGGTTCCTTCCTTGGCCCCTGCCTGGCAATAGGAAGTACCGGAAAGGTGACCCCTGCTCTCTCCACAACAGCTAGGCAAAGTGGACTGACGGGGGAGGCAAGGCCTTTGCTTTCTTTTACTCCTTAAACAGCCCAAGAAAAATCATGACAGCCTAACCCCATAGAGCTGGAAGCCTCGGCTGATAATAGGCACAGGTACTTAAGAAAAGCAATCCATCTTCAAATGGCACCATGGCTTCTAGCAGTGTGAACAAGTCTGCCGTCAGGGTCAGAGAGCTAAGCTTACAGCATCTGCACTGCATCTTGCTAAACCAAAGGCTGAATGTTTGAGGCGCTGAGCAGAGGGAGCACATCAGCAGAAAGAGCCRAATACACAGATGTGTCATCTGCTTCTCAGTGAAAACAAGCCACAGTGACCTAGAGAGATCAGAATTGCAGCAGGAGATGCAAGGAGGTGAAGAGAGGAAAAGAGAACAGCACCTTCCCCAGAACAGGCGCTGGTAAGATCAAGCCCTGGTTTCCTCAAGTTTTATGCAGATCATCTTTATTTCCCAGAGCATAGGGAAGCAGATTTATTTGATGCTCACTGGTTAGCTTGATCATGAAATATTAAACAGATATTGACTTGAATTGAGGAGCACATCAAGATTTATTGAGCCAGGAGTTAAATACTGATTGAGATAAAAACAGTTTTAATACTTGCTACAAGGGACCATTTGAGCATTGAAACATTTAGTACATACATTTCTGCTTCCATTTTGCATATCTTCACAGTTAAGCATCTGAAGAACACTTTAAGGGCAGAAATTATATATATAAGAGCTTATAAAGAAAAACAAAAAATCATTTTAGAGAGTAAAACAAGCTTCACAGTTTGAAAAATTATTACAGCAATCAGTAATGCACACACAAACCCATGAATATAAAAATAGTAGTGAGCTCAGAAAGAGACTATTACAATCATGTCTCCTAAAGTAGGAAATCTCCAAGAAGCTTTTAATTTCTGGGTGGGACAGAACAACATTTGGACTTGATGTCAAGATCTCAGCTGATACAGCCTTTGGGATACCCCTGCTGCCCCACTGTAAATCACTGCACTGCGCATGGAGTGTGATGTGTGGAGAAATCTGGAGAGGGTAAGAGAGAAGTCAGGACTTCCTGAGTGCCTTGTCAAGCCCCTCTAGTTGCACTGGATTGATAAGATTGTGACAGAAATTTTGTGACAGCAAGAAACTGAACTGATGTCTTGAGCACAGTATGGACATTGAGACTGCCCATCTAGTAAATGAGAACAGAAAATTATTAAGGAAGTGATACCACATGCTTCTGTTTAGTTTTCATACCATTCCCAGCTGTAATTGTGTGTTTCATACCATTCCCAGGAAATTGTGTGTTCCTGAAAATGCTTTTAAATCACTGTTTGAAATGACAGGAATAATTTTTATTTGCACTTGCTTTCCATGGACTTAATACCGCTAATGAGACTGAAGCTCCAAAAAAGCTTTGCATAAGCAGCTAATTCTTATAACTATGTGAATACTTATGAAATACTGTGTATTTGCTTTTAGAGGAAGACAATGCTTTATGATGTCCTATAAGGTTTCATAGGTCTCCCTGTGCTAGATGTTGAATTCAATGGTCTATGTTCTATCAGATTTGCTTAACATCCCAGTGATTTATAGTACACATATTCCTGAGTTTGTGGGTTTATTGTTGTTGTTTTCTATACAGCAGCTTCATTTTTAAGTGTTTTCTTCACATCGCTCTGTTGATGACATCTTCACCTCCCCAAATTAATATGGATTATTTTTAGGAATAAGCCATATCTACAGTGTTCTAATATAGATATCAATTTCTTTATGTAACAAAATACATTTGTGGCCCTGGAGGATCTGCATTTATATTCCTGGCTGCTTAGTATGCATTAAGGTCATAAGCCAGCATTTTGTTAATTTTAAACGCTCTCAGAACATGTCCAAAAATGTATGACAACTTCTGCACTGATAAATGTAGTTTATATTAGTGACAACAAATTACTTCCCATTTAGCTCACACCAAAAATGTGAAATTGCAGTACCTTTTACAGCAAAGTCATTCAATATTGCTGTAGTAAGAGGGTGTCAGCATTTCCCTTCCAGCCTCCTCCACTGAGTGGCTTAGAATTCAACTGTAAAATCTCACTCAAAGCAGAAATTAAATGGACCAGGTGTTAACACAATTT
This sequence comes from Apteryx rowi, assembly GCF_003343035.1. Classification (NCBI taxonomy): domain Eukaryota; kingdom Metazoa; phylum Chordata; class Aves; order Apterygiformes; family Apterygidae; genus Apteryx; species Apteryx rowi. The sequence continues at coordinate 1,149,472 of NW_020450772.1, forward strand.
GAGGGGGTTACTTCTCATCAGCTGTTCCATTTAAGTAGAGTAGCTTTTTGCATGAAATATGACCTTCATTTCTGCAGATATTGAGAGCGCGCTTTCAAAGCAACAACTTCTTGAAAGCCTTCACAAGCCAGTGTAGTAGCCTCCTTAAGTCATCAAATGCTAGTGCTCTCCTTGCAGCACATTTTCACTGATCTAAACCTTCATGTGTATTTGTTTTCAATCCCAGGCCAGATTTGGATGAGGCTTTGTGGAGCGAAATCATGGCTACTTGATTCTTCCGTTTGAGTGCTGAAGAGAGCAAAAGGTCTTCACTTCAAATGCATCCCCCTGCTACCTGTGCCCATCTTCCCCTGTGCTCAGATACCCTGCTGTCATGTCTGAGAGAGCTGTGGTCAGCACAGGTGGGGACACAGGGTTGTGGCTCCCCATCTATTATCCTGGGCAGATGGGAGTAGAAAGGGCGTCAGCTGCGCCGTGAAAGGCACCTTAACAAAGGGTTGCTGCTCATAATGCAGCCGTGTGTCTTGGACACAGTGGGATTCTCCAAGGCACATCCCAACGGTGGAGCAGCTATGCATTGCCATGGCTTCAGGACTGTGCTTTGAGCCTCCAAGTCCAGAGGCATCTGCTTATCTTGAAGGACCTTAGAAATATTTTTGCTCAAGTCGTTTGGAGGCTTAGCTCATCCTGCTCACATGTTTAAAGGGACGTGCATTCTTAAGCGTTTTGCTGCCTCAAAAAGTGTGTGCTGTAACATCGTTTTGTACACACTCTAGGGCAGGAAACCTCATATCCTTTATTTCTTGCAGCTCTGTGTGTATTTATAGATAAACAATTAAGGAATCATAAAGATGAGCTTCTTTACTCCTTTTGAAAGTGTTATCACCTGTTTTGATCATGAAAATAACCAAATAAACTATATTTTATGTTGAAAAAAGAATTCCTCCCTCCTCCATCCCTTTATCTCAAGGATGCTTAGTAATTGCAAATGGGAAGAATTTGCCCTAGGAAGATTTCCTGTAAATCTAGTTAAAATAGACTTGTATCTTTTTTAAAGCAGTAATTCAACAATGCCTATAATATAAACACCTTATGTCGATCAGTGTGAATCCTCTAAAAGGCCTGAAAGTTCAAGATGGAAAATAAAACCAAGCTGCAGAAATGAAAACCATTCTTAATGTCTCCTGGAAAAGGCATCATCTTACAGGACACCGTAGTAAGTGGACAGTTTGCACGATAATTGCAAATCAGTGTAGTAAGCATTGAGACTTAGAAATGCTCCTCTCAGCACCATTGATCCAAACTGACTGCTAGTTCTCAGCACAATTAAGTCGTAAACTCAAATGTATTCTGCACGCTCAAACTTGCTGTAAACTTTTCCCTGGCTGATAACACACACATGCAGAGCAGCTGAGTGTTTGGAAATGCGTAACCACTTATTACATTACATCTGCTATACCATGATGTCCTTTGCAATGAAGAAAGAGAAGGAAGAAAGCTTTCAGTCTTGCTTTAATGCCATATTTTGCAGTTTGCATTGAAGGCTGGCGGAGGAATGCTGATTTAGAATTCCCTTCCACTTCCTGCTACAGCTTGTTCTGTAAATCAGATGGTAGCATCCAAGATTGGGTAAAGAGAAACAAGACTAGGGAGTCACATAAGGATATGCAATGTGAGAATCAGTGTCACCAAATCTTGCGCTTATGTTTAACACTAAGTTACATTCTAAAGGGGCCTAGGGAAAATACAAAAACATCTAACAGGATAATATTCAGTTAGCAACTGTAAAAGATGTCTCTTTAACTATTTAATACTTAAGTTTTACTCTATCTGGCAAAATATTTGCAATGTAAAACTTATTTAGTATTTAGAGTTTTCCAGCAATTAAATAACATCATATCATAATCAAGACAATGCTGAACTATCTTAAATAAAGAACATGCTGGTTTTGCTTAGAAATAGTTTTGTAGCCCCCAAGCTTAGGGTGAGCTTCAAAAAATAGTAGATGCTTTCAGGCCTAGATTTCGCACTCTCTTCTAGAGCAATCCTATGGAAAATACAGAATGAAAAAAATAGCATATTGCTGTATGTAGAGATTGTCCTAAAGAAAACATGAATTTCAGCAAAACACTGAGTGTATAACCTCACTGTAGAATAGGCAGACTTTAAGAAAGCCATGAAAATTTATCATTTTTTACTGAATGATTCCCTGAGATTATTTTTGCAAGAAGTACTCTCCAAATATTTTTATCTGATGGGAAATTCATCAGTATTGTAAATGTGTAGGGTCAGATCCTCTCAGTGAAATCAATACAGCCATACTCATACCAAGCAAGGAAGAGTTGGAGGAAGTCTCTCTTCAACCTTAATCTGTCACTTTTGAAAGATTTAAGCCCCATATTTTAGGTCAGAGGAGTGAGTCAAAGGAAAATCAACCAAACCAAACTTGTTCTGGGCTCCCTGTCAGCAGCTGATGTGATGTTCTGGGCTCTGTGTGCCTCACTGAGAGCCATCGCAACCACTGTTCCCAGAATGGAGTTGGCAGCTAGTGATGCTGCTGAAAAAAACATGGCCTTCCTGTTAAAAGTATTCCATATTGATTCAGATCAGGGATAATCAGCCTTTTGCATATGCAGGGGAGTAAAATTGTAAGGGTATTCCTGCAAAAAGCAGGGGTGAGAAATTCTGCATCTCTGCATGAAGGCATTGTATGCAGTGAATATTCCTTCAGCTGTGGAATCCAGTGTCTTAATTTTGTTGGATGAGTGCATTGGTTTCCTGAAACTACTCAGGGTAAATTACTGTTCTGTGTAGCAAGAACATCAGCATTGGTTCTAAAAAATAAAACCTGATGAGATGAGATTGAATAGAATAGTTAAGAATAAGCACAGAAAAAGACAACAAGAAGGTAAAAGAGACCCCATATAATAGTGCATCAGAAATATTAAATCTCCCAATTGGTTGTAGACTGTTCCATTATAATTGCCAAACCTACACGCAATATATTGTTTGTATGCTTTTTCTCCCACCCTCTCTCTCTCATTCATCAAATTGCCTGTTTAGACTTCAAATAAATAATCATAATAAAAAACCTAAGGCTGATCGTTAAAAACTAAATGAGCCTTTCGGACTCACAAAAGCTTGAAGTGCTGGAATTTTTTCCCCTGAAAGGGCTAAACATTAAGATCATGAACAAATCATTTTGTCCAACTAGTGTGTGCTTCAAACACACAGCTGCATACATCCAGGGAAGTGACATATCTTCAAAGAACATAGCCAGCCTGAATGATGAAAATCAGTCTGCCAGCTTGCACAAATTTACATGAGTGCTTACACTATCAGTCAGGCATTTCCTGTACTCCCGTGGTTTTTTTAATGTGAACTATCAAGGATTACACTTCCTAGCACTTCCTCCCGGCTCTCAACTGTGTGCTCTATAAGAAGGAATTAGCATATCCCAGGGCTCCCTCTCACTGATCGGCTTGGTGTGTGCTAGCCTGGTCTTAGTGGGAGCTCTTTGCAGGATCTGCAGGATCAAGTATGAAGCAATGATGTTTGGAGAATGTAAAGAATTATGTAGAAGTTACCCCCAGGGTGTCTGGTGCATTCATAACTAAGCATTCAGATGTCTCCACTGCAGTCACGGTGGGTTCTGCAGCGTTGGGTAGACTGTGCTCTGACTAGCGGAAGTAGCCAGGTTGCAGCAGCACCACCAACTGCCCTGGTGTTGTCAGCCATCTGGAGCTCCAGGCTGCTGTGACTGCGAGAGAGAAAGCTCCCAGGTGTTGGGCCAAACCTCCCCTCTCAGAACAGTAGCTACAGGAGACTAAAGGGTGCAACGCAGCTGTTTGACAGATTAAGTTGCACATATTCAGGAATAAGTTGCTGGCAGCTGTATTGTTGAAAAACCATAGAGGAGGCGGGTGCTCCAACCTGCAGTTACCCCATGGAGTTCAGCTGCCTCTGTCCCTGCGCAACATATTCAGTCCCCCCTGGCCTGACAGTGCTACGGTGGATTGAATTCCCTCAGCCAGATCTGACAGCTGGGAGGGCAGTAGGTTAACGACAAGGGAGAAAGAGACCCACCAGCCACAGCCTCCTGAAACCTTACTGTCATCTCTCTGGAGCCACACTGAGCTCTTGAGCCCCTACCTGCAGCCCCCTGAAACTGTATTACACCTCCCGGTCTGTGCGTGGTCACAGTGTTTCTGCACCACACTGCAGTTATCTTTTGGTGCTGGCCCTGAGGATGGAATGAAGTCCTTTGGCTGTCGCCATTGGGATGACAAACCACATTTTGCCTACAGTGCTAAGGAGCCGTGTCAGGTTGCTTACCTGCCTCTCTGCTTTTGGCCACTGTCAGATATGGGATACTGGGCTAGATGAACTCTCAGTCTGATGCAGTATAGCCATTTTTATGGCATGTTGATCATTTTGAGCTTGAGCCAGCTATCCAGCAGTTCGCTCTGGCTCTGAGGAATTGTAGTACATTATCATACACTTTGAAATTCATGCAGGGAGGATGTGATATTGCAAGGATAAATCAAGAGGTGACAGTGCTCTTCTGGAAGGTCATGCTGTGTGGTGCTGTGTTTCATGTTCAGTAAGCTTCTGTCTTGAAGAGTTTGGAGCAGTTTTTATTTTATCAAGTGTGGGTACTGTTTATCTCCTTTGTGCTTGACATATTCAAAATTGGGAATGTTTTCCTTATTCTATGCTTTGGGCTCTGTGTCAGGGAGCCAGCGAGGTATTTTCACAGCASGCCCAGGTAGTTCTGTATTTCCTCAATCCAGCCCTTCCTCCTGCAGCAGCACAGAGGGTGGAGAGTGCATTATAAAGCTTGATGTGAATGGAAGCAGAAAACAGGGGCCTGTGCCGYAGCAGTCAAGGTGGACTAGGCCATAGCCAAAGTAAATTAGTGTAATCCTGAATTTATGGGAACGGTGAGGGAAGAAGAAGAAAGGTAAGGACATGGGGAAAAGATCTAGTGAATTCCTCTGAATAGTCTGACATGGTACTTGTAAGAGAGAGGAAAAGAAATCCTCATCTCTCTCCCAAAGGCACTCTCTTCAGCTACACAAAATCCTGGAATACTTCTGCTGTCAGATGCTGGTGGTGGTAAAAGTCGATAGTGTTATGCAGCACACTAGGTTCTCACAGAACAAGGTGAAGTATTAATATTACTAACTCCTATAACAAAAGCGCAAAGATTAATGCCATAATAAGAAAGCAAATGCTTGTATAGGTATTTCAGTGAACAATAATGGATCTTTTGCCTTGTGTTATAGTCCCCTGAGAGCATTTCTTCCCTAACATTTGCTTTTTTTGTTTTCTGATTAACTCTCTCTTACCTGTTCATGCTACAAAACTAGAGAGTGTTTCTGGACAAATACGTTCAGCATGTTTCAGAATTGCTTAAGAGCTTGACTAAATCCTTCAAAAGGTGTGCACAGTCAGTGAAATAGCAATGTGCTTGATTTCACAAATAAATAGAATAGAAGTATGGTTGAAAGATCAAGAATGTAAATTATGGGAAACAGTAGATATAGTTGGCTTTGTTTTTTTTAATGAGTCCTTGCTTACTGGCTCTGTTGATGGCAGCATTGCTCAATTTCCAAGTTTATGTAATCCAGTCTAGTCATTAGGACCTGTATAGAATGCAGTAGTGTCACTGGCTAGTGAGATCTCTTTAAATTATGTTAGTGAGGAATGGCAGCGGGATTTGGTACCAAATTTTGTTGATTGGGTCTGCATTTCTCATCCAAGGACACTTCTATCTTCAGTTCTCTAAACCTATCTGGCTTGTCATTGAGGTTGTTATMCTTTGGTAAGCTCTTTGAGGACAGATGTCCTGTTTGAGGGTAAATGTCTTTCTTGAGGATGAAAGTTTCAATTTTAGAGAAAATATTTACAATGGGGAATTCTGGTCAGAAGCTTAATTGCAGTGCAATATTTGTAATGCTCTGTTCACCTAATGATGTTCAAGCCTTGTGGAATGATTTGCTGAAAATGAGGTTGAACATTAAATGACATATCACTATGGTGTTAACCAGCCTTACATTCCTGACCAATTAAAGGTTTAGAAATATAAAGAGTTTTGAGCTGCAGTGGAAATGTGTTGTCCAAATGTCAAAGTGTTAACAAGATCCCTGGAAGGAAGCTAAGAGAATCCCGGTATATGTAGACAGTAAGTTGTGCTCCTTGACGTTTTTATAGATACATCATTTTGAATATGAGTGTTCTTTTTTCACATGCTTGTTACTGTCTATGGTATTAATTTATTCTGAAGAAGTTGGAACTAAGAAGGAAAACATGTCTGAATGTGTTGCTAGAAGACATCAGTTGCCTTTGATGGAAAGAGCTGAGTTAAACATAGTGTGCAAAACTGTGAGAAACAAATCTGACACTTCAATGGAGGAGTGAATGGTTTCCATTAAGCTTGCTAAATCTGTCTTTCTCAGAATACCTAATATAACCTCATACACTCTTGATTTTAACAGGCATTTTTACTTCATCTCAACTGTATAAATATAAAGCTAAAATATCTAAAATATTTAACAGATGTGGACCTCTATAACATACAGTATGGGATTGGTACAAATTAAATAATGATCATAGGTTTTTAAATATTAAACACAGATCTGGAAGTAGATCATTATCCCTCATCTTGCACTGGATGTCCTGGCAGTTAAACGAGAAACGTTAGAAATGAAAAAAACTCTTGACTAATCTGGTTTTTGGAATGAGGAGCCTGGGAGTGGTTTCGTTCCGATCTTACAAGCAGCACTAACCTCCAAAGATTAAGTGAGATTAAATCATGCTTCGAATATCAGGTACACCGCAATTTAGAAGACACTATGCAAAAGGAGTGCTCGTGCATAAAAGCTAACAAAGGCAGCGGCTTTACATCAGCACCCCAAGTGCTTCCATTCTCCCACAGCAGAACAAAAGGACTTCCAGTAGATATGCCAAGCAGACTGCAGTGAGGTAGACTTTTCAGTCAGGCAGAGTGGGCATAATAAACTCTATATATGAGATTAACTCCACAGAAAGAGAAGAACTAATCCCGGAGTGGTATGAGAGAGAAATGGGGACAGTGAGACAGGATGAATGTCTGAGAAAAGATCCAATATGTGTATCTAGGATWTATATTACTAAATACAAGGGTCTGTTTGGGAAGAGGATAACAGGGAGAAGGGGGATTTCACAATAATTATAGCAAGAAATGCTACAGCCAGGTACCCCTTACTTACAATGAGGAAAGTAAGACCGTGACTTGGTCCGCTCAGTACTGGCCATTTATTTTAAGTGTTAGATTGCTGCAGAGATAGCACATGGATGATTTGTTATTAACACAAAGTATCACATTCATAACAGTTTTGTCTGAAAGGTAGTTCTAGCCATATTGATAGATAAATTCCCTTTTTTTGATAGTGACTCTAAGCAGAATTATTTAGCCATTTGGAAGGAAAATCAGACAGAGTAATCAGTTATTACTGAATATTCCACTGTATCAAGAACACTTAGAGAAATCTTAAAGATGAGAATTTTTGAGGGAGACCACTGATATAAAACATCCACTGTAGACCCATATAAAGAATATATAAAACATRTGGACGTACACTGTAGGAGCACAGTTTCCTTAGTGTTACTAAACTGCCTTTATCTGGAAAGTATTCCTGCGCTCCTGGCTAATGAACAGAAAAGAGAGAAATAAAAGATCATAACAAAATAATAAAAGGCCACATTATAATGTTTAACAACTATTGTCTTATCTGCTTTTTATTCTGTTGTTAGTATTCATTCTTTCATTTCCCATTCTTAAACATTTAAATATCAGTGGCTCTAATATCTGACACAAGACAAAGCATTTCTGCATTACAAGACAAAGAACAGCTCATCAGCAAAACACACACCGTGCTGAACACCTTCACAAATAAATCTGAGAGGCACAGCAGATTGCAGCAATTAAAAGAGTCTCTCAAGCACTTCAAAACACACATACCTCAGCTGTGTGTTTCATATTAATCCAAGCCTCCTTGAAGATAAAATTTGACAAGAAGGTCCTTCATTATGGTTCCATATTACCTTCTCTCTTAACAAAAGACATCTGAAGTGAATGAGAATTAGGATATGATCTATTTAAATATTCACGATAAGAATATTGCGATGTGTATAGTCATGATATAACTCGCCTGGAGTAAAACCTATCAAATGAGAAAGGATAGGAGGAAACTCAATTTATAAAATAAGCACAATCAAGCACTATTCCCCTTATTAAAATTGCAATTATTTGTCTTCTGTATATACACTACAGTGGAGAGGTGGTGAGATCAGACTTAAAAAGAAAAACCCAGCATAAAAAAACCTATCATTTGTAGTACAAAAAGGAGGGGACATCCTTTTAATTATKATGATTAATCATGTATAGTATAGAAGGAATAAGGGACGAACTAAAAACAGGTCTCTGTCATGGTAATCCAGAAGAGTAGTCAGTCCCTGCAGAGCTTACGCTCACAGACAAGACCAGGTAAAGCTCTGGGGAATGTGTCACAGAGCACAACAGAGAGCTTCGTGGTGGAGGCAGATCCYGCACAAATTCCACAGGGGTTTTTGCCTGCTTTCCTAACTAAATGGGCCTCTAAGTTTATTCTCTAGTTGTGTATGTTGGTGACAGTGTTTCTGTGTATACCTCTGTGATAACATGGGGAGGGCTCAGGACTAGAGAGGGAGAAAGTTTTGAGAGTCAACCATTGTCAAAGTTGCTGACCAAACTTTGATTTCATAGTCAGTCATTCACAAACCAGAGTAATCAGAATTAAGTAGCAGCACTCTGCCACATAACATACACCCAGTAAGAGAAAAGAGGGAGAGGAAACATTAGTGTTCTTGAGCCTTTCCAGCTGCCTTAGATTTCCCACTGGGTATGTGATCCTGTAGTTGTAATCACAGAGTATCACTGTGACTTCTACTTACTTGACAGTAAGACGCATAGCCTTGGCTTTGAAGTGAAACTAAAGATAAATTCCTTCTTTTTAATGCATAATTAGTATCAGATGACCAAATTCACAGCAGGGGTTCTTGCTATACATCATGTTATGTTTCAGCAGCTAAATATAGCAGTATTACCTCAAAAATACTTTAAAAACCCAGACCAACCATCCCCCCCATATATAGTAGTCATGCCAGTGGTTCTTTAGGAACTCCTGGTACTTCCAGTTGCATTACAGCCAGTACTGCTGTGCGTGGCCGCAGTGAGAGTGGCTAGTGCTCAGGAGTCAGCACAAGGTCTGAACTCCTTAGGAAGGAAGGGATGCCATAATGCAGATGAGGTATGCTAGAAATGTAAATTCTTCATAATCTCTTTGTGCCATCTCTTCCTTGTACTTCATGATTCATGGTTAGGAAAATGCCCAAGCCACAGTCAAAGCTAAGTAATGTCATTGGTCCTGCATATTATAGAGAAGTCAAGTGCATAGGAGTCTGCCTTTGTCTGCTTAGCTCATCCTTTGTCATAACAAGTAATTGTACCTTCTAGAGCTGCATGTGAACACATGAACATTTGTGGTGTTGAATATACAGCAACTAAGGCTGTTCCTCAGCTGGTATGTAAATGAGATGTGCCAGAACTTGCTCTTCATTTTAGTGGTAGCTTAGTTTCAGGAAAGAATGCTGATTTGGGCGTGATGTTGTCAATTCTAAAACCCCGTATTTCTTATCTGTAACTTCTTCTCGTTTTAAACCAGCAGCTTATCCATGCGTATATTTACTGGTACTTGCTGCAGATTCAGGCCATGATTAATGGTAGCAGAGCAAGACATTTGTACAAAATGTCAACACTTACTACTAATCGCATCTCACCTCTCACACAGAGAAATGCAGAGTGAGCAGAGTGCCAGGATCTAGCAGGGCAGCCAGCCCTCATGGACCTCTTTGCAAGCAGAATGTGAGCTTTCCTGAAACCGTTTAAATGGTCCCTGAACAGCATATCTGTCCATGAGAATGCCCAAGCTTTTCCAGGCCACATTTCTCATTTACAGTGGTATATTACTGACTGGTGCACCTAGGAGTTATCACATTGTGGGGAACTCAGTAATGGACATTGGTGAGATCCCTGGGGATTGGTGCTCCTCCTCCTCCTCATTTCCAGCGAAAATCTTCTGCATAAGGAAAGGTTCAGAGTTGTACAAAAGCAGCAGAAGAGCAGAAGGGAAAAGCAGTTCTTTCCTTAGAGGCCTAAGTAGGGAAGAGAACTGGGTGAGATGATTGTAACAGTCCTTTCAGGCCTTCAAAGTGAATTCATGAAAGAATGAGAAAACCATCCTGTGGGCAGAGCTAATAGGGGTACAGGAGGGACCAGCCATCGATGGAAGAAGAGCTTCCACATCCAAGTGGAAGAGACTGAAAGTCATCATCCCCGGCTGAGTCGATGACCATATTTAGGTGGGAAAGAGGATGCTGTTACATGAGGAGAAAAAAGAGAAGAGTGGGTCACAAATAAGCAGTGAAGAGGAGTTGGGCAAGGAAGACAGATTAAATAGACATGGAATGGGGAGCAAAAGCATCTTCCTGAGAAGGGGAAGAATAGAATATCAGTAAAAAGTTGTGTGTCACATTGACTATCTTCCAGTGTTAGTTCTCCACTCATTTTACAGGGATCGCTTGTAATGAGTGTTAATCACCTATTTCAAACTAAGTCTCATTACCATAACAGAAGCCAGCTCCAGTTTGAAGCTCTCGTCTTTAACAGAGCGAACCTCTTATCTTTGCTCATCTTGAACACTGCTTGAAATTTAGTTAAACTCTACAGAGCTGTTCAAGAGTAGAATCTAATTTAGACCCCTAATCAGAGAAAAGAGGAGGTTTGTTTTAATTTTAATTAAATAAAATTTCAGTTTTGTGGCGACAGATAAAAAAATGAAATGGAGAAGCTTCAGAAATCTCAGTAAAAGAGACTTCAGTGAAAGTTATTCCAATTGATTAAATGGGAACTTTGTCACTTGTAGAGAAAATAGTCTGAAATAATAAGTAAAGTTATAACTATAAAATAACAGAAAAAATGAGTGTTGCATGTATGTACTGAAACTACTTAAATGAATTCTGCAGCAAAGTGCTGGTAGCACAACTCTAGAGCCCTATCCTGGAAATTTCAATCTTCTCCCTCAAAATAGCAATTCCTTTATGCAGTTTGAATGAGATATAAAGAAAGACTTTCAAAGCCACTTTACATCTCTGGTAAATGTGGGCCAGTTCCCAAGTCTGAATTATAGGTATATTTAGTACAGGCAGAATGTCATTTTCCCCAGTGCACCACGAGACAGCTTTTGATCTCTGTGATCAGATAATCTTGTTAGTGGCTTTTGAGAAGGCAATAGGAGATGATGATGGTCCACAAAGACCGATGCATCGACCTTTTTCCACTTACCATGCCTATTCCAGGCCCGAATAGAATTTAAACCCATGATGACACAAGCAAAGCTGCTATCAGGCAAAACAACTGTTCCTGGTCTCCAGAAATTTTACTAGTGATCTGCCAAGGCAGTTTGTGTGCCTGTACATTGCATTTTAGCCTGGTTTCATGGACAAACGCAGCTTATGCAATCACTCTCTGGTGTGTGCCTGCCTGTCAGGCATGCCACTCCCTCCATATCTTTTTAACCCTTTAGCCAATTTTAACCAAATTTGACAAATTCCGAGCTCTCTGAGTAGAGGAGAGACACTCGCTGATAAAAACACTGTAATGTGAGCTCAACCATTGTGAGACATCAGAGAACTTTCATGGGAAATCACCAGTGACAAGGAAATCCATAGGAAAAAAGGCCTCAGTGGCAGCTACTGCTTGCARAAGTGTTTGTACTTCTCTCTTCTTCCTTTTTTAAATAAAAATGACTTACCAAAAACATTCAATCATATGTCCTCAAATGTTAGCCTGAAACCATGGGAGTACAACATCTGGAGAGTCTTTTATTCTGTCAAATTCATGCAGCATGAAATGTATTTGTCTGTTTCATTAAAATACCATGCTTTCACAAACTAAAAAATCTGGGCTGGCCCTTCATGTGCAATAAATTGGAGCTGCTCCTCTGAATTCTCTGTGCTGATTCATAGCAGTATAGGTGCCGATCCTTTCTTTTTCTGTACACATGTGGCACCTTTTAAGTAATACAACACATTTAGAAATGTGATACTCAAGATTTCAGAGAAGTCAGGTAGCACTGGGATGGTGTGGTGCTGATTTGCGTTGCAGTGGTATTAAAGCTTGGGTAATGAATAATTTGMAATTTAGTTCTCTACATCAGTACATGTTAAATGTATGACAAACACCGTTATCCATCTTCTTACCATAGTTTCCATATTTTATTCCATATTTTATTTTAGAGCTCTCTTGCTGGGATTTAGTGTCGAGGAGACTAAACAGAGCACTGCCTCTGTCATGTTTTAACATGAAACATCAACTCCAAAACCTGGGTCTGTTTTGCGCTCCCAAGTAATAAGAGGCTTTGATTGTTCATAAGTCTTTCCAGTGAAATGTCAAACTTTTTATATTATGAAAATGATCTTTACCAACATAGACCTTGAAAACAGATAATTATCCAAGAACATGAAACAGAATTAACATGCAGTGGAGCATGTCATGAACATTTCCTTCAGGAAATAAAAAAGATAATTTCTGTCTGAGTACCAAGCAAGGAGAAAGGTTGGCTCTGTTCTTTAGACAGTTTAGAGAGGCCACTGTTTACTCACTTAACCCCTAAAAACATGCAGCTTATCAAAAGGGTGCCATTCAAGGCTTGATGGAGTGTGACCAGCCTACTGGTTGCAGGATCTTCCCGTTTCACACTTCCCCAGTCTGACCAGACAGAAGGTCTTGGGCTGTTACCAGAACTTGAAAACTTGGTGGGTCAGAGCTCTTCGTTAAACAGCATACTTAGAAACCATGTTAAGCCCAAGCAATAGTTAATGMGGTTTTTGAGCCACATTCTGACTTCAGGCACAGCTAGGAGGCTTCATTCTTAGCCTAGAGGACATAATTTGGTATGTGGGTATCATTCGCCCATATAGAAATTAGAAAAACAAGGAAATAACACTTCTAATGGCTAATGGGAGTGGTTCTGGTTTGTGATTTTGACTTTACAAATCAATTTCATAATATTAAAAACTAGCAGAGCATGCCAGCACAGGGCAGAAGTCCGGAAGAGACCTCCTGAAATATCCCATGTAGTTCTTTGGCATCACAGGCAACTTTATTTCACAGATTTGTTCAGCCTCGTCATGCAGATACTGGAGGATTTTTGTCCCCATCTTCCTCTTGGGAGGCTGTCCCAGAAACTTGTAACTCTGATAGTTAAAAAGCTTTTTTTCCAGCCAATATTGAGTTAGAGTTAGCTAATACCTTTTTATTTCTATGCTCCTTTCATTCTCAAAAATCTTTCCACATTTAAGGGGAAATCTAAATGTATTTATAGACAGCAGTCATATAGTCTCCTACTCTGCCAGTCTTCATTGAGCTAGGAAAAGGGAACCATGTTCTCTAAGAGAAGATTCTTCATTTTTCTGGTCATTTTATTACCCCTTCTCAAAAGCTATCCCAGTTAGAACTCCTCCTTTCTAAATACAGAGAAATAGTGCCATTAGTAACGTAGAACAGAGAAGAGTTGTTTGTGAGAGCACAGGAGGTAATACTTGCTAGATCTGGCCTCGTGCCTTCGTGCCTTTGTATGTCAGTGCAGCAGAGACATGACGTGTTCATCGTTCAGCCACGTGCCCTTACAGGGGATCATGCATTCTGCTCTAGTGCTTTACTTCGATTATTAAAAAAAATAAGTGCAGCCCTGACCAGTGGTATCGCTCTCATCTGTCTAACGTGCATGCATGCAGTGCTCCACATCTGTGTCTAGAGATGTTATGGCCCGTGTTTTTCCTGCAAGGGACGACCTTGCAAGAAGACATTTCTGACGCTGTCATTCTGAGTACTTGGTTGGCACTCTCTGCGACCCTGTGCCTCTGAAGCTGTTGTATCAAACAGCCACTGTCCCCAAAATGAACTATTTTGAAGGGTCAGAGAAACTTTTGTATGCGACTCCTATGTACACTTTACCAGTAATTAAAATGCTTATTTTACATTTTTATTACAATTGTTTACCAATTTTTTTAACTTTAACAAGATGTAGAAAGTCTTAATATAACACAACAGGTTTTTTAGCCATATGCTCTATTTTCAGACTACGTGTTGTACTGCAATTTAAAAAGCAGATTTTATTTTTGGAAAAGGCTGCAGTAAGTTAACTGTCTAAAGGTGAAATTCATGCCTGTGGAGGGGACTAATCCAAGGTCTGTGTATCAGGCACACTAGATATCAGGTCACAAAGATCTTCTTTGGCCCTTTGCATAGCAGTGAAAAGTTGTAGTCTAATAATAACTAAGATATGACATGAAGGAGAGATGTCTGCCTATTTCCTTGACTTACCTGTCATACTGAATTTAAATCAGATTGTGTTAGTTCTCTTTTAACAGTTGTTGTGTTTGGTTAAAACAAATTGTTATGCAAAACAATTCATCTGTTGTTTGTGCTCAGTTTAGGCAATTCACAATTAATGCTTATTGGGTTACAGTTTATAGTATTAGGAAACAAGACTGTAACGGAGTTTCTCTTAACAACTATAAGATTTGGTGAGTACACATCCTTGTTGCTTCTTCACAGTGTAATCAGTAAATATGAAGGCATATGTAGCCTGAGCAATTTAATTCAATGAATATTAAACTTATCATGCTGCTAGCACTTTGCAGAAATATATTCACCTTTAGTAACCAGCTGTAAAACAAAAACCATAAACATCAATAATAGGAGCAGTGATCCTGCAATATAACAGGGCAAATCTCTGAAAACCATCTTAGATTTCTGATGAAATAATTCTATTACATTTATAATCAGCTGAAAGAGAGAGAGTTTCTGTTAGCTTCTCTACTGCAGAGTATGGATCTGCAATGGAATAGACAGCAAGTCAAAGAGAAAAGACCCTGACAGAACCCAGTCTTTCAAGTCAACGCAGCCTGTTTATAGGGAATTCCCAGATCAGCTTCTGGCCTCTTTGAGAAGCCTGGACTATCCTGGAAGCCATCACTCATGTCAGCATTGAGGCAGGTCATGGCTTCACCGATGCAGATGAAAAAAATGCTATAAGATCTACAAAAGAGGTAAGGTTGAGCCTCCCATTTTTGCAAGCTGAATTCCTAGTCATGATTCCTTGCAGGTACAAATTTTGTGTTGATACACAAAATTCAGCTTGCTGCTTGACAAACATTTAGGTGGCAGTTAAAGTATTCAGAATTGCACTTATGATTCAAATGCATGTTCTGTATCCTCTTTGCATGATAACTCAACCAGAAACTGTCAGGTTTATTGGGAAGCAGGCTTACTGGGTAGTCACAAAGCAGTAAACAAATACAGAAGGAGAGGTCCATGAGTAGTTACAGAACAGGCCTGCTTATTCCGGGCAGGGACCATCTCAAGCATGGAAGTGATTCCAGACAACCTGATGAATCTGATAATGGAACAAACCAAAATAAACTGAAAAAAATTATTAGAAAGGGAAAAAAGAACTTCCGGAATGTTGTGTATGCCTAGCGTGGAGATATACTGGGGCAGAGGAGATAAGGGGACTCTCACTTCCCCCTTTGTGGGGCACACATAGTCCAAGACAGGTGATTTCGATGTACCCATGTGCTTGAACAGAACTTCCCCCCTTTGTTTTATAGATATACCAGGAGCATTGGCATGGAAAAGACATACAGATCTCAGTGTAAATAAATGCAAGGCACTTAGGCTAGAGAGAAAACCCTAAAGCAAAGGAATCTACCAATATTGGTCCAATTCCCATGTTGGAAAAGGTCTGGTAGGGAGAGACATGAATAAAATACTAACACCATTGTCAGTCCTTAACCACGCTGCATAAATTATGTATGGCTGTTCAGTTAAATTATTCTAGTATTGTACAGGTGACTTGTAAAGCCAGATGTGTTATGCATAGGTTGTTGTAAGGATCTGAATAAATACAGCAGAAGGAAACCTTCTGGGGGTGTCAGTTACTCCAGAAGGTTAGAAGTCTGTTTTCCTTAGATAAAAAAAGAATTTAAGAGTTGATTGGTACAACCTCATTGAGTTCTACTGCCTTCTGAGGAAACTAGAAAGGAATAATGCATAGGGCCTTCTGGATTTCTATGAAATTCAGACACAGAAAGAACAAACCAAAGCAAATGTCTGGCAAGATTGAAGACAAATAAGTTGATTTTGCTTATTTATGCTGTAATATATGAATGCTAGATAAATAGAAAAAATAGATTAAAAAAAGATTTAAAAAAAAGGAGCAAAAGCAACTGCTACATGCTTTTAAAAAGGAACTGAGAGCATATGCGGAAGAAAATTAACCATAAATGTTATCTCAAAGGAGAGGACCCACTTGGAATAAGTATATATATGGCAGTTAAGTCTAAAATTTGTTATGTTGCTATTGTTTTGTGAATTGACAGAACATCTGCTCAGTCACAAGACACCAGTAAAATGCAGCTTTATGCCTAAAGCAATATGTCAGTCCCTAAGAAAAAATATATATAATGGGCTAAGAACAAAGGATCATTGTCTTTTTCAGTTTTAGTCATTTCTGACCTAATAATGGTTTAGAATGGAGTTTTATTTTTCTTTTTGAATAAAATGAATGGAAGGATTGAGTCATTTATGACTCTTTTCAAGATTAGGCTCTCTACATTATTTGTGCATAAGCTGGCAAAATGCTTCATCTCTGCGAATCATATTTATGTCACTAGAGTACTTTTTAAAAGACAATTGTTTGTCAGTACCTTGAGAAAAGATCAGCTTAGCTTACAGTTCCTTAATACAGTATATAATAAGCCATTTTTTTGATCTCTGTGAAAACACCAGTCAGTAAGATACATGTGCTCACATGACAAGTGGACTGAAGTCAGATTTTACCTCATAGCTGTTTTTTCAGAAAGGAAGAACATTCACATAGAAATCCATCATATAGAAAACTAATTAACAAATCCTTCCGGAAACAGTTATTATATGGAATTTGTCTCTGAATATTCCAAGCACACAGCTTTAAGTGGCTTTATTCTAAAAGTGTGTTCTCTTAGATTTCCATTGCTGTGTTCACTGACCTGAAAAGCCTGAAACTCTGGTGCAAAATATAAATTTAAAACCCATTTTCTGATAAAATGAGCTCATTATTCTACAGCTCGGAGTTGTCCCCTCAGATATACAGGCATATATGACCCCTCAGAAAACAGACTAATCAAGGAAATTGATTAAAATTGGCACTTTTATCAAATAGTTCTCATGAAGCTAAACAGTTATTATTTAATTAATATGTGGGAGTATTCATCTGGAACATGCCTTCATGAAGAAGTATGAGAATAAATTTTATATTCTAACACATCTATGGTGAGACATCCAGAGACTGACTTTGGGTTATAGACTCACAGGAGGAAGCTCAGGGATTGTATGTCACCTATTCTCAGCRTAAAGAGAAGGTCCAGTGCAGCCCAGATCTAAACAGCTACACAGCCCCAGAACTCTGCTTTGGGACCAGGAATGCATGTGAGATATCATCTAGTGTTAATGGGGAAGAAAGACAACCACCATTCTCATATGACTCCTTTCTTCTCTCTAAAACCATACTTCAGCAGAACATGTTTTTTAATATAACTTACACTTGGAACCTTTGCTGGAATAAAATACATGATTATAGTCATCTGTATCTGACTCAGAGCTGTGCAGGAATATGTGAGTTTTACCTTTCAGATGAATCAGAAACAAATAGTAAAGCTGTTCCACAGAAAGACCATGTAGTTTGTCAAAAACCCTTTAGAGGGTTATGAACCTGATCCAAAGCCTATTACAGTTGTTGGGAAAATTCCTGATTTGCATCTAGTTTGTATTGGGCCCTACAAATATTACTAATCTTTTTATGTAACCTTTTTATGATCAAAAAGAGTTGTCTTTTCAAATATAGCAAAGACTTAATTTTTAACTTGTTAAGACTCTAGTACTCTGTTCTGTGAAGGTAACAATATAAGCTACAGTGCCTTAGCTGAAATCCATTCCAATTTAACCATACATCAGTTCTCAACATCAAGGCACTGCACTCCCAGGCTGAAATGGCTGTGCAGAGTTGCCAGAGGTGCCTGGATTGCATTATGCATTAGCAGACAGAGTCTGCAAAATCAGACTTAAGACTGTTTTTTAAAACATAATATAAATGCTATTACTGACTCCAATCTCTGATCCCCACTGTTAAATATGGGGAAAGGACTGTGATTTCTCCCCACACTAGCCTCTGTGGAAGCTGTAATCTGTCTCTCTTCCACCTCATGAAGAAAGTTTTAGGCTTTTGTGTCTTCAGCTAGGAGAATTGTTCAGGCTGTTTGGCAGATCATTGCCATCACTGAAGAGGCCTTGAACCTTCATATGAAATCCAGCTCCTGTTGGAAACCTCTCTGTCCCATAGCAGCAAAGCATTAAGGACTTCCCTTGTCCACACCTGTCTTCTGTACCTAGTGGAGCTTAACAAAAAGGATATTGCATCCCTAAAAGAGTATGATTTTCAGGAACAAATAATGTCTTTCATTGTTCTTCCTCTAAAGCTCCACCACCCTGATCCATCCTGATGTAGTCTGTGTTATTTCAGTGCAGTCTCATGCCTTTGAGAAAGCCTTCTATGATCCCATGATTCTGTGAAAGGAGACAGAGAAACACAAGCATATGCTTTGCTATCTCACTAAAACATTGCTCTCACTAAAGTCATGTGACAGTGGCCAAGGGACAAGTGTTCCTTTAAAATCTAGAGTAAGAGAAGGAAACTACCAGTCATGATGCAGTGGTAACACAGTTAGCCTTCTCAGCAGGGCTGTATTGTGTGGGTGGAGCTCTTCGCTAATGTGACTACACAACTTCACTTTCTGGAATGAGCTTATTTATAGCTAAATCAGTATCCATGGGTAAGGTTGGGTTGTGCTCCATCGTTCTAGGCAAATGATAGCAACAGATACAAAAGTCTTTGCTGGGGAAAAAAAACAAACGTGGTAGTTGGGAAATGGAGAACAAGGTGAAAAAGGCTGGTAGACTGCATGTGTAATTTAACATGCCTCTCTACTGGCAAACCAAGAAAGAGCTGGGTAAACTGTTAATAATATGGGTAAGAGATGCAGATCTGGGCTATGATTAGTCTCCATTTTGTAAGGAAGGCACTTAGAATCCACAAGTCTGTAAAATGCTGCAATGCACCATGTTTAAAAGCTGAGCTTGCTTCTTGGTCCTTTTCCAAGAAAGTGGTGCACATTTTGTTCAACTATTTGCTTGTTTTGAGCAGAGGTCAGGATTGAGCCATGAGCACTGAATGAAATCAAATTTTTGAGAAGAATGATAACCTTAACAGGCAATAAACATTTCTGCTTTGACTGGCAAACAATCATTAAAAGCCTTTATTAAATTTTGCATCTGTTCTGTTCACCACTTAGCCATTTCTTTTCCTTCTAAAGGATTATAACTAAGAATGAATGAGTCTTCTCTAACATGGTCAGGACACAATAAATCTGTGAAAGAACTGAGTTATCTTTCCCCCTCATAGGCAAATTTTTCCAATTGTTTAACAAAATGTTGTTTTGCATTGCCATGGCATCAGGCTTTACGCCTAAGAATAATGAGGCTCACCATTAAGCAATTTGTCTATGAAAAACAGTCATGCAGTAACAATTAACCAGTATTTAATGCTCTTCTCCACTAGAGTCCATACCCTCTCCTCCCACTTACTGATCTTCCAACTGCAGTGTGAAGTTATTTGTGCTTTCAGAATGAGCAAACAGATCAGTGAAAGGGTAAAAAATTTTCTGAGTTGTCCCGTGTAGAGGTTGGCATATGTTGTTCAACACAGAAGGATCTCCTGCTGAAGTGGTCCAGGCATTTGTCATCCCCAAAGCGGAGGATGGCCGCTCACAGTATCTGAAGAAGAATGAGATTATAACACAAAGCTTTGCACTACAGAGAAATAGCTGCTTTCATAGCTCCCCATCAGTTTAACCCAGTTAATACAGTTATATTGGCCTACGTTCCCATTCCTCCCTCGGCTCCCAGCCCACCTCCTTGTTGGTTTAGAAACTGTCTGAATCTTAAAAGTAGCTGCAGTCCAAAATACATTTCCCTCAGTGCCAAAAATAATTACAGTCCTCTGGGATAAAGCAGATCGGAAAGCCTGAAATGAATCTGCAGTATTTTGGGAGAAGATACTTGTGGTGAAGGGTATTGGACAGATCCAGAATTTGACAAACTTTGAGAAGCATTACAAAGCCTTTCCAGTTGGTTAAAATATTTTCACATAACCAGAATAAGAGGTCCTAATACCAGCAGAACTAACACAAACAAGGTTTTTGTAACTCCAGAAAGGAGGCAAACAAGCTGTCTTTCAAAACAATGTTCATCTGTGTTGTATAGTTTAGTTTCAGCTAAAATAAATAGGGGAAGGAAATGGTCAAAACTACTAGAATGGTTCTGTCCATCTTCTCTAATGCACTGAAGTGTCCTTTGTACTGGCAAGAACAAATACAGCGTGTTGAGGAGGGCATCAGCCAAGGAGCATGGAACACCTAAATTCTGGCTTTTGTATCAGTGAACGTTTAAGTGTTCTACAAAAATGGCACAGGTTCAACAGGAGAGGTACCATCTAGCTCACTGGGTAGGCTCTCCTCTCAGGTGTGGGAGACTTAAGTTCCTTCTTTGAATGATTTTTCTTTGACTACTGCCTTAAAACAAAATGTATTAGTCTAAAACAATTATTTCATTTCTTCCCAAATAGTGCTGTTGTTGTTGCTGCTCCCCAAATAGGCTGGATTTAGATTGACGGAAAATGAAATGGTGTTTTTCATTTTTTGGAACCATCAGTGACCTGAAGAGTCATTTGTTCCTACAGCACTAATAACAGGCCACAGTTCATTGTGACAGAGGGAATTAGGGTATCTAAAGATCAAAAAGACTAGTTTGGGGAGTAAATACATTATTATAACAGGTGTCACCAGGTATGATACATTGAGATTAATTTTAGAAATAGCCTTCTTCTTCTGTAGTCAGCCCAAGAAATGTATTTCAAGTAAAATCTAATGAACAACTTGCAGTTGGTAAAGGCATCTTTTAAATGCTAGCAACTTAAAAATCATATCAAGGGGCTGAGGCATCCGAGTGACCAAGCCCACATGAAAAGTATCAAGTATGCTCAACTCTTCAAAGGTTGTCAAGGCTTATTGTTGTCTTCAACTGTAAATAACCCAAAACAAGTACTCAGACGTCTGGCAGATTATAACATCATTAGCCAGTGATCTCCAATCTGTGACCTGCAAGAGGACCAGCTGCAGGACCAGAGGTACCTATGATGATATTGGAAGATAGAATATGTGGTGTTTTCAATTACAAGTTTGATGAGAAGTGTCCTTGGTCATCGGTGGTGGAGAATTTTTGATGCTGTAGACTTTTGTTCCAAAATATTTGGGAGTCACGACCAGAAAAAATCCCCACTTCCAGGAACAGTTCTTGAAAGAATGGGAACATGAAAGTGCTTGTTACTTTATAAACCCAGGATGGCCATCAGAGGTAGAGATTGTGTAAATAAACTGTCCGTTGTTGGTTTTTGCTTCTTCCATTCTAGCTGGATGCTGAGAAGGCAAAATTAAAACTGGAAAGATGGGCTTCCCGAGACGCTGGCAGTGGGGGTGGAAGAAGTGAAGAGACGGAGTCAAGCGGGGATTGTGATGATGAGGATGGCTGTCAAGGATCTGGTGATAGGATTCACTCAGCAGGTAAATACAGTTTTATAGACACATACAGAACTTAGAAATTCATAAGTGTCACAATTAGGTGGACAGAGCTAAGACTTACACTGCTTGAATTACTATCGAAATCCTGCTAAATTCAAAGGATTCAAATCTTAATCTGTGAAGAGCTGCAGTAAAAATAGAAGGATATAGACAGTTACCCAATATAATTTAACACTTGGCATGCAGATAAAAGACTTAAATTTAGACTGAATAATATCTGCAAGGAAATCTAGATCACAGAAATATTGGAAGAGCCTTCCTGAATTATGTAGGCTCTTCAAATAGAGAATTAATGTCCTTGTAGACTGTGCTAAGTATTAATGTAAATGTTGGTTGCATAATGATGCTGAAGGATGATCCAAACAGAGTTTGCTTCTGAAAGTATGTATTCTTGAAAAAACACATAAAGTATTATTTCTTTTCTAACAGAGAGATGCTGGATAAAGGTGATCCTGATTTAAAATTTCTGATAGTGTCTGATACGTATTCTGAAGTATTTATTTATAAAATTATTTGACTGATATGTCATCAAGTGAAGAATTAGCATCAGAACCTAACCTAACTTCCACCAAAATGCCGTCAATTTAATAGGTAATTAAATAATTTAAAATTTAAGTACTTTAGTAAGAAGTAAGATGTTTTCTTCCAAAAAGTTGGCATTATTGGTTTATCRTATCTGGAAGTTCTGATTCATTTCAGCCCTTTGAAATTTAACCGCATTAATTACCGAGTGTGTGTGTATATGGATGTGTGTATGGATGTGTGTGTGAATATACTTTGATTTGGATATGCAAGTATTTAAAATATGGGTATATTAGCAACACAAAAAATGAGAAATGCATTCCTGGATATTTGTGTTGAAAAATAATGCTCATTAAGATGGCTTAGAACCTAGTTAGGTAATTTTTAAACTGCTGCTTCCATTCAGCTGAGATAAACACGTACTTCTTCCTTTTTCTTTTCCCACTAAGTGGACAGTGTGAAAAGGTATCCCATATTCAGGGACCATTTACAAGCAAGCTTTGATTAGGCTATATTCAGGATTTCAGTTGTTCCCTTGTGAATAGCTGTTCGGGAAAACTGAGCTTAAACATGTATTTTGAAGTATATGCAAAATATTCATTTTAGTTTGCAATATTGGGTTATAAATGACTGAAACTTAATTTGCATTTACAAACTACAGAATCAAGAAACATGAGGTGTTATCACAGAGACTTTTAAAAAAACTATTAAATTATTTAAATAACTTATTTTAGTTCATTTTTGAAAAAAATATTAAATAATTGCAACGAATAGATCAAGCAGAGATTTGCAATCTACTCAGCAATGTTTTTGTATGGAAGTGAAGAACTTTGATACAATGTCCTTTAAAAACTATTTGCTTAACTTTTTTTTATTGTTTATTCTATTATACACATAACCAATGAAGACTGCTAGGTGTTTTGGGCCCTGGAGATTTGTGAGTGTAAATACTTTTAAGTTGTATGTTTTCCTCTCTGTGTGTTATAATACAAACAAAAGCCAGGTGCTCACTACTCTTCAATGAACAATTAAACTATTAATACACTGTTTTGGGGAGGATGTGTATGCATGCATACACAATGGCAAATTTCAGATGTTCAAAAATAAAAACCTGAAAGCTTTCTAGACTAGACTTACAGTTGCTTTAATAATGGTAAATAAGGGAACTGCTTACATGTTTCTTTTTCCCTTTTTTGACATCTGCTTAAATAAAATACTTTATGCTGATATCATCCTGGATTTAAAAGAATTATGTTTTCATAACTAGCTGTTTCAGTGGTTTAGTAGGGTTTATATCCAATTAAAAAAGTACTTACAATTAATTTTAGAAAATAATATTGATTCATAACAGTAAGAATAAGTATTTCATTTTGTGACAATTGTAATGCTGTTTCATAATTAGCTTTAAAATATTGTACTATATGCAAGCCACTAGCAGTAAATCTGTTTTGCATATCTGGCTGCAATTAAGAGATAAAATGGGGTAATCTCATTGTAGAACTTCTTTGTTTTAATAGAATGTTAAAGAAATAAACATCAGTTTAGTTGAATTTCCTGTTGCTGCATGTCTGTAAGACGGTGTTTTTAATTGTACAGCCCATGAATTTTTTATATTTTGGAAACTTAAAACCCCTCAAGTGCAGCTGACCATCGTTTTGTAGAAATGGAACATGACAACATTGACTGGTCTTTGCTTGCTTGAAGTACACRGTGAACTGAGATATGAGTTGAAGCTAAGAGCAAAATCCCAAATAAAAGCCTGATCTGAAGCTCAGTAAAGTCAGTGGGTATATTCTTACTGACTACAGCAGGTTTGGATGAGACATAAATGATAGCTTTAAAATGCCACCAATCTCAGTGAATGTTGTAGCTTGCAGTCGTATGGTAGGAAAAAAGGAGTAGCAACCCTTTCAAAACATAGACTTTTTGGCAGAGCAGTCATGTTTTTAGCAACAGGTCCATGGAAAAGAGAAAAAAAAGGATTTAAGTCTCAACCTCTAAAATACTGATTTTAGAATCTAGTGGAAAGTATAATATATCTGTCATTTATTTGAAACCTATATGAAAATGGGATTTACATTTTATGTGTTCACAGTCCTGCTTTGTGCACTGCGAAACACTCATATTACTTTTAAATAGTTTCTGCAAACCTACTGAATACTCATTCCTTTTCCCCTCCCCCCCAAATTGCCTTTTCTTCAACCATGAATTGCCAAAATACAGGACTTTCACCAGCATCTAGGTTTCCATCTTCAAAACATTTCTGTTTAGAACTATTAAGAGATCCCCCTTGACAGGGTGCATTGCCGTCTCCCCAGTGTGCTTTTTTCAAACTGTTAACAGAGAGCCTGGCTGCTGGGTTTGCGATTTCAATGTCTACCAGGCTGGTTAACACAGGAGAGGTTCTGTGCTTGTGTGGTCCAGCTAGGTCCAATGTATGCATCCTTCTCCTGCCCACCTCTGGTTTTTTTTTTTTTTTTTAAGGATATGCCGTCTTTCGAGATCTATATATCTCTCAATGCCTATTATATTCTTGTCATTTTTGTTTGTCACCTTCTAGCCATTGAAAATCTTGGTTGCGTATCAGTTGATCATTCTTTTTAATCTCTTCAATTAAGATGTGTGACTGTCTATTATTTACTGATTTTTTTTGTTTATCTTTGTTACAAATATGTCTTTCCTAGCCAAATCCATTATTAGCTAAAAAGATTACCGCTTACTCTTTTAATCATAATCTGCTTAATTATACATTCTGTATCATGTGTGTTTATCCAAATGATTTCATACAAACAAGATAAACTAATTCTCAGGAAACTGGCATTTCTCAAGAAAATGATATATGTTAGAAGATACTTTAAAATGTCATATTTTTTTCAGGTCTTACCAGTTACCACAAGTATCCCTTCTTGGGGAAATCTCTGGAAACAGCACTGTTTCTCGAGTAGATCCATGTGTTATTTGTTGGCAAGTACCAACTTTTTAATGACAACATCTGTTAATCATCTTTGAACACAGCCTTGTTAGGAGAGAATTAAGAAGAGGAAAGCAAACCATATAAATCTTGAACATGGATGGGAAAGTTCCTCTGTGATTTGGACTGCCTCAGTCCTGCAGGTTTCTAGGCATAAGTGCAAAGCAGCATCTCTGTGCGAACCTGGCTTAGCACTGTGTGACCACATCAACATAGTCTTATATGAATTTCAATCACAAAAAGAGTCCACTGATTTCAGTGCTCATTATTCAACCCTTATTGGACTGTGAAGGGTGACAGTGGTGCGGAGATGAGCAAGGATTGCTCAGCACCTTGCAGGATTGAGCCACAGGTATATTTACTAGGAGAGGGATCAGCATCTTGCAGTTCGTGAGAAGGCAGAACAGTGACAGATTCACGCTGTGTCCTTGCCTCTCCTCTGTTTTGAGAAAAGGAAAAGAGATGTTTCAATCTGTTCAGGGAGAAGTGGGCATTAAGTCAGTGCAGTGTGTTTCCTATTCCCAGCTGTGCTGCACAGCTGTATGCTGGGGTGAGGCCCCACCCAGGCAGTGACAACCAACATGTAACAGTGCTGTGGACTGTTCCACTTTACTCCTGGACGAGCCCGACACAAGCAGTAGATCTCTTTTCAGGGCAATTCTCAGTTGGTTATCCATTAAGCAGAGTTTTGAGGTAATGTTTTGACCATAGGCAGGGACCTGGTTCAAGCGCAACCCTGAAGTCACCTATATACAGCTTGAGGCTTCRTGCAAGTTCTGGAGCATTATGTTGAACGAAGCTCATGTTGACACCACCTCTTGGCATGGGTTTATATGCACAGTTATCGGCAGTGTGGATGGGAAGGACACAGGTATCAGCAGGCTGGCTCAACTGGCATGTATCACTCTCCATTATATGAAGCAGTAAGCTAATATCACATATCCAGTGTAAGACAAGCAAATTAATCTAAGCTTTTTTTCTAGAAGGTCCCAAAATAATGTGGAGTGAAGTCACGTGGAATGTAGAAAGTGCTGAACTACAGCTGTGCTCATGTTGGCAAGGTAGACAAACAGCTCAGGTTAAGGAAAATGTATATTTTAGCCTGTCCTTGGGCCCATCCTCCTCTGAACAGAATAGGAAAGCCAAAATGTATCCATGAATTGCAGTCTTTGCATGAGATTCACCCCTCCCTGGGAATAATCTATATATGAGTCAAAAAACTGAGCTCTAAGGGCATGTTAACTCCACGCCTTCTGACATGCCTTGAAGCTTTTGAGATCCCTGGGAAGCAGAGACGTGGTTTGTACCTGTCCCCCAGGTGGCT
The DNA here is from genome assembly GCF_003343035.1 of Apteryx rowi. Classification (NCBI taxonomy): domain Eukaryota; kingdom Metazoa; phylum Chordata; class Aves; order Apterygiformes; family Apterygidae; genus Apteryx; species Apteryx rowi. Next base: position 1,176,165 of record NW_020450772.1, read on the forward strand.
GCGTGCTCCGCACAGAGCTGGCCTTCTGCCGGGTTCCCGTTCCAGCCGGCAAGAACAAGGGGAAGTGCCTGAGCAGTGCTGACCCTCAGCCACGGCACATTTTCAGGGACATGCCAAAACGGTATCTGACAGCGCAGGCATTCAATAAACAGACACATCCTGTGACATCTCAGGCAGAATTTGAGCACAACTAGAAAGTGTCAAGTATGTTTTATTACTGTGATTTTTGCCAAATGCTTATCTAATCCCAATAACAGTTTTCTTCTGTACTTCTTTCTTCCAAATTCCTGCTAATACTATGAAGATCCCTCCCTTTAATAAGTATTCTCTGATTTTAAACATCTCTCTCAGCGGTATAGCCTCCTTATTGTCACATTTCAGTGCCTGAGTGGGAACCTGTAACAAATTTACTTTATTACAGCATTCAGCCGACATAATTCCAACCCTTGGTTTTCTTCATGGCTGTTACGACAATCCACAGCAATAGTGCATCTTTCTGCCCTAGTCAGAGGACCAAAGAGGTTATCCTGGTTGTAGATTTCTTCTTCAGGTCATATGAGCAGTTTTTTCCAGAATGTTTTTTTTTAAGTGCAGACTTCCTTTTCATGTCTTCTGTCTGATGTGTATCTGCTCTCAACAGCTGTGGAAGGTTAATGTATTTTTCTCATAGTTCATGAATGTTCCCATTATCAATTTTTCTTTTTGACTATCAATATTCTTTTATCCTTTATTATGTTCTAATCCTCCTGGCTTCTCTGTCTTTTCTAAGCATCAATATTACTGTATGAGCTGTCATTTTCATCATAGTTCATTTCCATTCCCCATGTTATGGGATGCACTTACACTTGTATTTATCTAAATATGTAATTGTACAGCTGCTGATTTTGTAATTATTAGTACAAAACATCAATATTCTGAGATCATAATATCTGCTGGCAGTCAGCCATGCTCATCAAGTTCCCATTGCCACATGTCTTCAGTCTCCTTGCAGATGATCCTAGCTCACAGAAATACTGCATTTTCTCAGTCTTCCGTCTTCCTGCCTAGAGAATTCTCCCCATCACACCTCGTCCCCACCCCGCTGCCTTGCTTAGCTATTCTTCTACATCCTTTGTTGCACACGAGACATTTTATTTCCTGCTCCATTTTTAGAGAGCCTATAAATTCCTTTATTGCTGTCGTATTGAAAATGCCTCTTTCTATCCACAAAACATACAGAAACAATTGAAGCCATTACATAAGATTTATTTTCAAAAAAAACCTCTCACTGGTTTCAAAGCTTTATTTTGGTCTTTTCAAATGGTAGACAGAGATGAGCCTCTGTCTACAGCAGCCTAAGCAAATCTTGTCAGAGGGCCTTCAGCACGTGTGGGGAAAAGGGGGTGGTAGTTCCACAGTGAAAATTTTCTGATTTAGAGTTCTCTTTAGAGATACAGTTTGGGAAGGGGCATAGAAGCAAAGAAGAACAAAGAAACTTAAACAATCAAGGTGAAAAGTACATTACAGATTTGATAAATGCAAACTGAGTTTGGTAGTGCCTGATACTGACAGGAGTTTCTTTGGACTAGTGCTGGTGTCACACTGTTACCTTATGGCACACTTTTTTAAGCATTTCTTTTGGTGACAATGGCATCTCATGCAGCTTCTGTTCTGTGCAATGGGACTAGAAGGCAGCTGAGAAGGGGATAGGAAGAGAGGGGATTTGAAAAAGAAAAACAAAAGATTTTCCCCCTCCTTATCCCAGATCTTTGTTAAATCTATTTTATAATCTACTGACGTAGAGATAAGGTATTATGTGTCATTATAGTGTCCTTCATTAGACAGTATAATTTAGACTGGATTGCATATGAGAAGAAAAGGATAATCATTCTTAATCCTGCCTCAACCTCAGCATTTACATGACAGTTTGAAGTGTTAGAAAAAGAAATGAATGGGATTTCAGTAGCTTCAGATTTTCACTGCTAGATCTGAGGAGTGTTCCCCTGTACCACTAGCTCTCCTGCTTGGATCCATACAAGACAGGAATTTCTGCCAAGTTGTATAAATGACTTTCTGCATGACCAGATAAACATGTCCCCTCTAGGAATTTTTTCCTAATGCTAATCAGAATACCAGGTAGAGGAATGAGAGACTTAGCAGTAGCTCCATGATTCTGTGAACAACTTTGGTACCATCTTTGTTCAAAGAGGTAAAAAGGTAATTTGGGAAAGGTAATTTTAGCATCTCACCAGAGAAATGTAAATTGCAGCAAATTTGTGATCACTGTAGCGATGTTCAGACAAAATTAAGAGTAGTTAAGTTACTTAGGGTATAAAGCCTTCCAATGTGCTGATCCATACGGAGAAATTAAACTTTGGAGAGATCAAGATGAAGACATTTGGGGCTTACCTGTTTGGAACAGCCCTGCATAAGCAGGCATCAGAGACTGCCTTGTAGATCACTGAAGAGTAATATATTTTTACCAGCTTTCTATTAAAAATATTACAAGTCTTCACTTACTATAGCAGAACAAATTTTACTAACTTTGTCAGCAACATTTTATCTAGTTACTTTCCCCAGGAGCAACTCTATGCATATATTTCTGAGGTGTGTTTTGAAAACAGCCCTAAGCTGAAAACTCATTGATCTGATTTTCCATTGAATTCCCAGTCACCAGCAGTTCTCACATTTTTAAATAAAATGAACTTGTTCCATTTTTAAGCAAAAGTATCACAGAGCTGGATGGGCCCAGACAGGAACAATGGAGACAGACCCCAAAGGAATATGATTGAAAAGAGGCGATTTGGTATGTGATGTCTGAAAATGTGAGCAAGAGAAGCTTTCCAGAAAACTTACCTTGCTAAACACATGAAGCAGAACATATTTCCTGCTTCAAGTTGAGAGCAGTCCGCAGGTGGTTACTTTGACCCTATGCTCATAATGCCTACTTCTGCAGAAGTCATTTGCAAATATAAGACTGGTTTAGAGGCCGAGCTAACTGGAGAGCAAAAACTATCCTCCTCAAGTAACTCTCATGAGCTGGGTGTGATTTAGATCCTTCTGACAAGAAATTCACTTAAGAACTGTAATATCTCGGTCATGCCAAGTAGTGATAGAATAAATGTGAAGGTTAAGGCAATGTGCCCCTAAAATGCCATAAAACCAAAATTAATTAAGAGGAGTTAACAATGAAAGGTCCTTCAAATTACTTCAAAATACATAACTCGTATAACTTAATGGAAGCTCAGTTCAAAATGCTAATGGCATTACGCTATACATTAAAAAAACAATCCGGCAARCCTAAGGAAAACATTCTTCACTTGCAAGTTAAGCCTTCATCCCACACAAGGGAACACTTAGCTGATCACAGCTAAGCTGACAGGAGAAGATTAGTGCCCACTCCACGTGCGGCTCCRTACCACGTGGCACCTGTGCATGCCTTTCCTCCTCTTTTTGCAACCCCTGCCTGCTCTACAGTGGAAGGAGCTTGTTAGCAAGCAAGGAGAAGCATTGAGGGACAAAAGTGAGCAGCTGTGCCATTTAGACCCCTCTCCCTGTTCTGATGCACTTGTCATGCTCCAGACTACTTTGTCGTACAGTTTTGTAATATCCAGAACTCYAGCTCTGAGGAGGAACGTGTTTGCACATGAGGATGTCTGGAAGAAAAAGCCTCAACTCTCCAAGGAAGGAGAATGGCAAACGCAAATCTAGAACTTTGTTTATTCCAAAGGTAAATTATTCCAGGTTAAATTAAGGTAAGGTTATGAGTTACTGTAGCCTTTAAGTCTCTAAGAAAGCCCCTGTCATCTTCCCTTACATATAACAAGTAAAAGGCAGATAGTGCAGCTGTTTGGCAATAAGAATAGAACTGAAAGTCACCGACAAACGAAAATATAGTTTCTGTTTCTCCCTGCCACCACTTTCCATTGTTTTATGATTCATGACGGAGGCCTAAAAGGTTGCTGTTCTTTTAAAGAAGGAGAGGAATTGCTTTGGTCTGTTCTTCCTCTTTCCCTCCGTCCCTTGAGCCCATGTTTCTTCGTAGGGATTGTCTTTGTTTTGAGGGAGAAAATGCCATAAATGCATCGGGTATGCATTTTGAGGTTTCCTATTCCTTGACTGTCCATTTTAAGGTATAATAATACTCCTTAAAAGCACGCAGCTGTGTCTGAAGTCAACAGATATGCCATCAGAATGTACCAACAGAGAAATGTAGAATCAAAAYAATATCCCAAAAGAAAGCAGAGTTTAGTTTTGCAGTAGTAGAGAGCAGAGTACAAATGCACTGTGCTTTCTATTCTAATTACTACTAGAAGAACAGAACTTAAGGCTGAAGTATGTGACATATGAACAGCATCATGAATTTATAGGATTAGATCTGGGTGACTTGAGATCAAGGTACTTATAATAACTTAAACCAGCTGAAGATCTTGCATATAGTTAGATAACTTCCTTGCAAGGAGTTCAAAGATTAGGCACATTATCCTCAACAGTTGATTCTTGTATCTGATTTATCCCACAGTGTCTCTTGTCTACTGGGTTTTAAAAGTATTTATTTCTGTCCTTCTATCCTGAAAGCAGCTCAGTAATGTTTTCCTGAAATTTAACACTCTTCAGGACAGTTGAGACCTTTCAGAGGTGTTTTAGGGTGTTGTGCAGATTCCAGGAAGCTATATTGCCATCTGTTAGTCTCAAACCCAGGAACCGAATATAACTGGCAGGACAATGCAGTCAGAAAATTAATTGTTTTTATATGACAACCTGGAAGGTGGAGCATGAATCTGTGCAAACAGGATTAAGTCTCCAAATTATGGGTAACTAAAGGCCTTAATCATAGTTGTCAGGGATGGAAAAGGCAGCTTAATATGGGATCCTATAGCACCTCTTCTAATGTCATTTTTAGTCTAGTTTCCTCCATTTGCCTCAATTAATTGTCCCTCATGTGTATTCCTATGAGAAGTTTTACTTTTTCTGAATTACAACTCTTTTGCTAGTTCAGGTCCCTGAATATCACAATSAGAAAGTGTTTTCTGTCCTTGTCTTCCTGTCTTTTAGGATTCAGACTGTTTAGCCTGTCTTTAATCAGTCTCCCAAACCCCTTATTGTTGTGCCTGTTCTCTGAACATTGAATAGTCAAGTCAAATTTGAAATATTTCTAAAATAAAATACTGTAAGCAACCAATCAGACTTTGAATTAGGTTAAGTAATATCCTGAAATTAAGAGAAATCTTTTTTATTTTTATATCTATTGAAGTATCCTTTGTCACATTAGGGTTTGTTCATCTTCAAAATAAACAGTCCCATCAAGTTTGCAGATTTGTTGCAAATTATCTTGCTTCATTTCAGCAAGATTTAAATCCATTTCCTACTTCAGTGCTTTCTGAGAAAATGCACATTCTTCTTAATCTAGACATGGTTTGCACAAGCAAGGCTACCTTGCACAAGCAAGGTACCTAGGTAACATTCCCCGAAAGGGGTGAGATTTAGTTGTCTGGTACAGTTAGAAGAAACACATTTAGCATTTTTAAAGAGGTGAAACCAATAGTTGTAATATTCTGGTGAAAAAAATGGCTGCTTTTGAGTAAGCAGTAAGAATGATTTCTGGCAGTGTGCAGATTGTTAGCTCTTACCTGAAGTCTGGGTGAAGCATGAATGTTTAACAGTGATGGTCTAAACAGTGTACAAGGGTAATAACCAGTCTTTCATTTCATTCAATTTTGTTGTAAAAATCATTAAACATTCTCAAAAGTCCAGTTTTAGCCCACTGAATTTTTGTCCACAGTTAGCAGCTCATTCAAAAAGGTAAACAGGATTAGATAACTGGGGGGATTGAAAAATCCATTGAGTCACTAGAAGTAGCTAAGAGTGAAGTCAGTTGATTAAGGGGGTGGAATCCCACATTGAGTGTGCCCAAGGTTTATCCATTTTTTGCATGGAGAACATCAGAAATTCTCAGCTTTCAAAACTGGTTGCCTTTATCTCAAATTAAAGAGATTAAAGAGAATTTGCCATTGCTGTATTGAAACTGCCAAGTAATAAATCATCATCTGATATTTATAGCCCAAAATYAAGACTGGTGACTCAGACACACTGCTGACCATTTAGCAGTGAACTCCTAATAATCCAATCTGGAGCAGTAGGGAAAGGAATAGCTTTCTGATGTAAAGTCAGACAAGTAATTTCCTATTTAAAATTTGATTAGATAAAATCTTTTGAACATGCGCTTGTAAAGGAACAGCCTGTTTAAATATGTATACTGCTGCAGCACATGCTGTACACTGTTACAACTAAAGCCAGCACAAAGAACATTTTCACTAACCTGAACGTGCTGGGGGAGGCATAAAGCCCAGGGCTAAACTGTATCAGGATAGATCTCTTGTGCAATGGAAGGATTAGAGCTGATGGGGAAAATGCAGTTGTCATCCTATCAAAAAAAACACARAACTTTTTTTATTGAAAAAGTATCTTTTTCCAAAACAGAAACATTTGGTACCAAATGCAATTAGAAGAACATTATTTTGGGGGGATATTTTTGTAAGGCGTGGTTTTTTTGTTTGATTGGTTTTTGGTGTTTGTTTGTTTGTTTGTTTGTTTTAATAAAAAAGGGAAAATATAGATTCAAGCTGGTATATTTTGCTGCCTGGGGAAAAACTCATAGTTTGTAAAGCCATCTAATAAGCTTAGTATTTCCAGTCAGAGAGATCATCTTGATTTAAAGGCATTGTATTTTAGAATTCAGGAAAAAGAATAAAAGCAAAAAAAGGAGGGGAGAGGCGCTRGCCTAATTCTGACCCAGTAGGCATCAATAGGAAGTGGGTGGTGAAAGGTGAGCGTATTCTTCCCTTAGCTCGTGAGGCTCCTGGTGTCACTAGGTGCTGTGCRTCGCTGCTTGCAGTCGTCCCTTGGGTAAAGGGCAGCCCTCACCATCTGCAGTACCATACACGAGAGCAAATGGTGGTAAGAGCTGCAAGAGGGGAGGAGGACAGGGGGAGGAGGAACTCATGGTGGAAAGAGACATCTTGAAAAGGGAACATGGGTGGAGATGAAGGTTGCTGGATAAATATGCAGAATTTCCTGCCTGGTATAGGTTGACCAAAATCAATTAGGTGGCCTGGATTTTGATGTTGCCTTGCAGTTACTGGTTTGCATGCCTGTCAGTTGGCAGTGACTTAGTGTGAAACAGTCCTGCTTACAGTGAATTTGTTGGATATACAGGTCTACCCAGTTGAGCAGGAAAGTGCTGGCTGTCTCCAGACTGTTTTTAGGCTTTTACTCACTTGACATAAACTCCACATGGATATCATGAACTGGGAAGAGCTTAATCAAAAAAACACTTTAATCATATTCCAAAGTCCTGTGACAGCGCAGCAGATCCTTGACAGCTTGTCAGTAAATGAAAAAGATGCATGACACTAATGGGGACACGACTGTGGTTCAGTATCATACCCGAATGCATCACCAGGAAATGCCCAGTGGGAATCTCCCCATTAATCCCCAAAAAACGAGTCATCGGTGTCCATCCATGAGAATATAAAATTACAATCCTTTTGAATTAATGCCGGAGACTAGGTACTGTCAGCTAAACTTCCTACTTTAAAATCAGTTTGCATACTCTTTGTCAAGAAAATTTGCATAATCTATGTCACAACACAAATTGGAAGTGTGTTGTATCAAAGAAGATTTGAAATGAATTTTTTAAATGTAGATAAATCATGCACTTTTTTTGCAAACTATATGAAAATATATTGCAAACTATAAAGAAGTCTACTCTCTAAAAGAACAAATATGCAAGCACAGAAAATATTTTTATATATGTATAAATACACTGAAAAAACATCAATCTACAAAATACATCAAAAGAAGGTTTTGTGAGAAGTAAGCAAATTATAAATTCCTAGAGTGACAATTTTCTTCCACAGRTTATGCAAACATTGCATATGCTTCAAGTAAAGTTGTATTTTATTAGAAATGTAATTCATGATAAAATAGATGTAACACTTGAATAGCAATTTAGAATTTATATTATTCTTACCTTATAAAATGATATTAAAAACTGAATTGAACTAACACAAGGGTATTCAATATGCATGAAATTTCTATTTAGTCTGTAAAATGCAGAACRGATAGATAGTAKCCATTTCCCAGTATTGTAATTACTGTGTCACCATTTGTAAGGCATTTATGTAAAGTACAGTACTTCTAACTATGTGCAAAGTCGCTGCATATTGGTAAAAATCAAATCATTGATTTCAGATCGTTTACCTTGTGGTGATATTGATAAGTGCAATATAATCCATCACCACTTTTATTTTATATAATAAAACACAATCTCTTACTTTTTATGTGTTCCTTTCAGTTAGACTTGGGTATTATACACACTGCCCTAACATTGTAGTTTCTAAAGAACAGCACACGATTAAAAATGGAATTCTACTTTATTTGTTCCCTCATGTTATAATGAAGGCTTGAAAACTAGAACGTGTGTGTCTTTAGTTAAGGGCTCCTTCTGCTTTTTTGCGGGTATGTGCATTGATTTTGGTGGAGATTACTTTTATGTGTTTGCTGCATTTCCCTGAAAGAGCCTTAGCATTAAATCTTTGCAATGATACCTTCTCCAGCCTGGTCACGGCTGTCTGAAGCTAGATAAATGCTAACAAAATTGGAAGGTAAATAGTCAAAATACAAGTTCTTCCTTAGTGAGCATTCAGGTTCTCCCCTCATTTTATTCCTACATCGCACACCTCTCATTGATTTGGGTGATTTGGGATGCGGTCGTGCACGAACTTCGAGGCAGAAGGCTCTCCCCGTTTTTGGGAGGGCCTCTCTCCCTTGCGGGAGCAGCCCGCGGGCTCGGCGCCCGGCGAACGTGCGCGGGGCCCCGGTCG